>NC_060120.1:166973148-167280185 GCF_021461395.2 Schistocerca americana | reverse complement strand
GTCATCGGTCCCTAGACTGACACACTACTTAATCTAACTTAAACTAACTTATGCTAAGGACAACACACACATCCTTGCCCGAGGGAGGACTCGAACCTCCGACGGGGGGAGCCGCGCGGACCGTGGCAAGTCGTCTGAGACCGCACGGGGTATTTACATTGATTGATTGTGTATATTAGGTTAATATTTTGTTATTATATTCATTTGCTCCTATTGAAGATAATTAATATTATTCGGGACAAAAGCTAATTTTCCTGAACTTCTATATGAGATATTGCGTCACACGGAAAATTGAGCAATAATTCATAATTTATTTTGTCTGCGGCATGCGCTTTGGTAGTTGGATGGTTCGTATTGTTATTAAAATTAAATTGTAGTTGGTTAGGAGTGTTCGCTCGCCCAACCGCAAGCAAAACCTACCCCACAAAAATCCTATGTCGTGTGTTACTCTTTTTTTTTTGAAATTTGTAAAAATTGACTAAATCGGTGATACTGTGGTCGATAGTGTGTACCTAATCTAATCTCTTATTCTAAGGTAAATATCGATATCGCAAGGTTTTGGTACTATCTTCGATTCCTTTATGAGTACGATAGTTTCCTTGCGATAGTACTCGTGAGAAGTCGATATTTTTCGTACGATAGCGTCTTCCTTGGAGTAACAGCTAAGTGAACTGAGTATGTATTAAAGCAATTATTCAAAATGCAGTCGATAAAACGTAGCTTCTATAAATTAACTTAGGAAAGCTATATAGCACTTTTTGAACAGAGCGTATAAAAAAGGCATTAACTTATACAGCTTGTTATCTTCCATTTGACGACATTTGTAAAGAACTAAATAAATACTTCACACACTTTCGCTTTGTAAGACTCGACACGATTAGCCTCTGCTAATCTCAGACTGGAGCTTTTACTTTTGATAAACTTATAGTACGGTTCGCTCTAATGCTTAGTCGACAGCAAGGTCACATAATTCTAACTGACCAAACTCATCTCACGGAAGGGAAATTGTAGGTTACATTCTCAATCACTTTGACTTCCATGACCCGAAATAACACGAGATCGGAAGAAAAGTCATCTTGTTGTAAATTGTCTCCAAACAGCCACGACAGAGAGTAAAACACACTAATGAAAGAAAGAAAAGAAATTTATCCATCCGAAGAACTGCTTCACTGCTTATTGAAGATCCCTCATAACAATATATGTAGAATCACAAATACCACAAACCAAATATAGGCGCCTGTCACTAAAGAAAAGAGGCAAGTTAGTAGATAGCCTGTAAACCGCAGTTCAAGGAATGAATAAAATGAGGGAAGGAGGTTTATAAGTGGTCACTAAAGACAGAGCAACGGTGGGAAGGAAGCCGTCTGTATTCTTTTCATATAACTCCGATACTTGCCTTAAGCGAGCTATGGAAATCATGAAAAATCTACTTCACAGTTGACGGACGTAGATTTTAGCGCCGCGCGGGATTACCCGAGAGATCTAGGGCGCTGCATTCATGGACTGTGCAGCTGGTCCCGGCGGAGGTTCGAGTCCTCCCTCGGGTTTGAGTGTGTGTGTTAGTCCATAGGATAATTTAGGTTAAGTAGTGTGTAAGCTTAGGGACTGATGACCTTAGCAGTTAAGTCCCATAAGATTTCACACTTTTTTTTAAATTTTAGCCACATCGAATATACAGTGTTATTAAAACTGTAGCACCAGGAAGAATAACAACTAATGAAATTTTACTTTCTATGAGTATATGTTGAGGCCAAAGTACGAAATTGGGCAAAGCGAGTACTTGCGATAAAGTCAGGAAACAGCCAGTGTCGCTCTAAAGTGACAGGCCAATATCCGATCTTTTCTTGATTTTTGAGATTTGGTCGACCAATTCGCGAAATAGTGTGGACCAGTCGGCCAAAGTTGGAAGAAAGAAGATGAACCGATCTGAAGAGCCTGCATGATTTCAAACTTTTATACAATCGTTTCACTTTATTAATCTCATTTAATACAATTAGTCATCACTTATTACAACAAGATAATGTTTTATGATATTTGAAATTGCTCAACAGCTTCGTATTTCAACATTTGAAGCGATTTGTTGCGCATTTACAAGGGCAGTGGAATCGAATATTCTCGTGGCCGCTGGTGAATGGTTGAGAAGAAGAGATTCTTCTATTGCCACGGATTCCAGCATTAGGATTTTCTCGTGCAGAATGGAAAATACACTTCTGGAGTCGAAATGCTTTAGAACGCCATTCTCCGTTCCTACCTTATTGAAACCACTATCGACGTTCATGACAATTGCAAAGACGCTTCTGGGAGGACCATCACCTCTGTCAGCATGTGGCATACAGATGTGAACATTGTCTCCACTTTCATAAGTGGGAATTCCGCACCTCAATTTTTAACATTTTTGCACCTTGTGTTTGCAAACTGACAGATTTCTTGTTTATTTTGACATTGTCAGCAAATAATGTTCTCTCCATATCCTTAGTTCACTTCGTTACATAATTGACAAATTGCATGTGTGGTATCACCTATCGATACCACCCAACGGTCGTCATAGCAACGTAAGTGAAAGTTTCGGTCTCACGCTGACAGCGGTTTCGCGGGATCTGGAGGAACCAATGGTGCGCTCCCGCGGAGCCGCGACTTCAGCAGCTCTGTACCACCAGCGCCCTCTGCCACCGCAATACTGGAGGGCCGGCGGCTCCGAAACGATTCAATAGCGGTTGGAGCCGCTTGACTACATGCTGCTATGCAGGCGCCTACTGGTCGCAACTCCATCTTTAGTGCCTTAGTACAGAGAGACTTTTGCTTGTGGACATTGTGATAGCTGGACACTGTTTCTTGCTGCCTCTTTTGTAGTCCATTATTGGAGAAATACAAATTAAGTAAATCTTCTGTTTGTTGTGTTAACTTGTTCGCTAAATCAAATCCAATTTTGGCCATCATTATCATCGTCGTGATTTCTACCACACAGTGAACAAATTTTGCCATTCTTTCCTACATTTCTTATTGATTCTCTCCAAACAGGCATACATCGTCTTGTTGAAGGAACTACTTGTGCGCACGCATGCTTTTTTCTCTTTCTAGCTTTTGTGGTGCTCATTTTTCCTTCTTATCTCTCTGCTAGACCATTCCCCATTGATTTGGAATTTTCTCTGTCTGCTTCCCTTTCTTCACAGTTCTTTAGACCTATTGCAACCAGCATGCCTTCATCAGCATTAACTCTGCCTGAAGTAGCTGCATATTTCCTCTTTCTCCAGATTTTATGGAATTTGGAAGAGGCACGTTAATTTCCTCCTGGATATTTTCAGTTTGCTTTGTTGACGCTTCTATCTCAGATGGCACATTATCAACAGCTTTTATTTGCTCTGCTGATACGCATCCATCTAGTGTTCTTTCACATAGCTCTACTTGCCCAGCATTAAAGGTCTCATGAACTTGGGAAATCTTCAAAGTGACATCCAGAACGGCATCTCTGTTCATGGGCAAACTTCCAGTTTAGAAAACCCACTCTTGGTGGTGGCTGGAGTTATAGTTTCGTCCATGGACTTCTTGAACAGATGGTAAAAATCTGTCCTTGTAGTCTTGCAACCACAAGTTTTCATAAAGTCGCTCACATTCCTTTTCCAAGCCATTTTTAGAGGACCAAACATGGACACATTACACGGCTATAAGATCTGCGAGTGATGGAAAGGTAACAAGAATAACGCTATTTTCTTGCCTGAAGTTTAGAGCTTCTGGAGAGACATAGCTAGAATGTGAGTCCATAAATAGCAGAACAGGATGACTGGGAGGAATATGGTTAATGAACTACTTCCAGAACTCCAAGAAAATTTCCGAATTTATCCAGCCATTTTTGACACTGCTACCTGGCTCAATGGAGGAGCATTTTCCTTCTAGCTATCGGTAACACGAATCCCTTTGAAAATAAACATAGGATGTGCTGTTTGTCCCATAGTGTTGGCAGCAATCACAGCTGTTGAGGTCTCCCCCTTTCCAGCAGTCGTCTGCTGGTGGACACGTTTTGCTCCTTTCGGTGAAACAATTTTGCTCGGTTTATTCACCACTGAAAATCCCGATTCATCTAGATTCCAGATTAGATTTGGCTTCATCCTAAGCCCGGTTTTCTCATACACAATACTTAGCACATTACTAAAATCGTTCAAATTAGTATGATTCGAAGCTGCAGCCCTATGATATGATAGATTTTCTGGTTAACTTAAGCCATATCGTTTTTTAAATGAACTCCACCAGTCCCATCCTGCCTTGTCTCTTTCTTCATAAATGGGTTTCTTCGAGGTCTCTTTGGTACTAATTTGTGAGCGTGATAACGCATATCACTCATCGATAATCCGAAACCCAGTTCTTGCATTTCAATTGCGTACTTTACCATTTTAGTTTCCCCTTCTTTTGTTAAAAAGAAGGGATGCCCGCGTTTTCACGAGAGTACAGTCCGCAGGATCGTGCAAACTGTTAGCCCATCCTTTAGGGTGTTGAAAGGTATGCCAAAATCATCCTTTAACACCCTTCGTACAGCTTCTTCCGAAATCTTTCTGCTGTACTTTACTCCAAATTTGCCTCTAGGTTTAGACATCTGTAACAAATTAAATCGATAATTACCTTAAGCCTTCAGTATTGCATTCATATCATGAAAGCACTTTAATTTGGCGTAACAACATGTAAGATATTTGATTCCCGCGCTGTTCGAACTGCTTTACGCGACCGTCAGTGGAACCAAGTCATTATGAACTTCAGTACCAGCAAAAGTGAACTACGAGCAAACTATTGGTGTCAAAATGGTGAACAAGACCTTAAAT
Organism: Schistocerca americana; assembly: GCF_021461395.2. Lineage (NCBI taxonomy): Eukaryota > Metazoa > Arthropoda > Insecta > Orthoptera > Acrididae > Schistocerca > Schistocerca americana. The sequence continues at coordinate 167,275,377 of NC_060120.1, read as the reverse complement.
TAGCCTACTGTGAAGAATCCATCAATAAAAGTCTGATACTTACACTTCAGATTATTTCGGCAGAATCGACATAAAACCAGAAAGCTGTCACCGAACACATACTACACCGAAAATATTGTCAACCACATTGGAAAAGTTCTACCACAGCCACAAGAATGTGCTTCGGTAGCTACTTTTCTCGACCACACACTGCTGGTAGGTGCTGCCACCTGTGATGCAGTGTTCGCATTTAAAATTAGCTCGTTCAATTTCGCAGTGAAAGATATGTATGGTACTGCGAAATTAGCCGTACTACGAAATTAGCCGAATTTGCCCAATATATTGAACAGTAGAGTCCAAAGACCGCATCCCTGCCTTACATCCTTTTTAATCCAGGCGCATTGATCTTGGTGTTAAAGTCATGTTGAGCCCTTTTGGTTTTTATGCATATTGTATATTACTGGTATTTGTTAAAGTCACGTTGCGCCCTCTTGGGTTTTGTGCATATTGTATATCACCGGTATTTCCCTGTAGATTACATCTTGTTCTTCCTCAGCATTTCGAATATCTTGCACAGTTTGACAATGTCGAAAGCTTTTTCTGGAACGACGAATTCTATAGGCGTGTCTTGACTTTTCTTAAGTCTTGCTTCCAGTATCAAGCGCAGTGCGACAATTGACGCTCTGATGGCTTCACCGCTCTTCGCACTTACCGGTACTTAGTGACTTCGGAATTCAGTGGACGATATTTTTCTTATGGTACGTCTCCAGTCTCATACATTCTAAATACTAACTCGAAAAATCGTTTGGTCACCATTTCCCCTAATGATTTTACACATTCCAATGGAATCATATCTGTCTCTTGTGAGTTACTTTATCTCAAGTCTTGCGAGACCCTTACATTCTAGTACTGAATACGCTATGCTATCCATATCGGCCCCAGATTTTCCTAATGTCACTGTCGTCAAACACGTCTTTCCCCTTACAAACATCTTGGCTGCCTGTAATTGCTACTTAATTAATTGGCAAGGGGTTTATGTAGCTTCATTCCTGTCTTTCCCTAAAAAATTTTCAACTTCTTTCTTTCGTTGACAATTTAAGCATTTCATCTGTTAACCAAATGGTCTTTGCCTTTACCTTCCTTGTTCTTATGTTTGTCTGAGCTACACCCGTGAGTACCCTTTTTTAAAGATGTCCACGAAACCTAACAGCGTCCCGCGAATACTTTTGACAACTAAATATAAAATATACAAACTATACGCATTTTTGTTAAAACTGAAATATTACTCTGATACTAGAAATAGTGATGAAATCTATAATTATTTTTATTTAGTAACTATTTCCTTTATGATTAGTAAAGACCATCACAAGGACAATTATAGAGGAAGCCAACCTTTAATCTCTGGCTGCTGTCATTTAATACATATAATCGTGTGATAGGATTATAGCGCTGAGTTCTGTTCGTTTTTGCTCTTTCTTGGTACTATCTCGTCCTTTTGTTCGCTTGCTGTTGATCTGATGTACTCGAGGTGAGTACTAGCGAATTGCTGTACCCAGGTCTGTTTCTTTCTTAAATTTGGTTTATTCTGAAATAGAGACTTAGCAGTAAATGTGGTTGAATGTTTTCATTTATAGAAATGTAATTACCATTTGCCACATTCTTGAGTTTTCAGCATTTTTAGCACACGCTGCTGCGGATACGAACTTAACATTGCTGGTGTCCTTAATTTTCGGTAATTATTAAACAAAATAACGCAACCTAAACTGTACAGACGGTTATCATTCCACAGAAATTTCGAGTTCTGAGATCTGCCTATCACAAATATTTTTCAACATAAGGTATAGGACTGATGTAAGTAAACAGTCCAGAGTCGATAATGGCGTGGCTTGAGGCTTCAGGAGAGATAAATAATTCTCAGTTTATGCTGGTGTAAAAGTGAAAGACATTGAATCTTAACGCGTTACTGTTTTATGGACGATATTTTGCACTACTGAAACTGCGTTAGAGACGCTTAACATTGCGAGATTGTTTTTTTTGCATAGACAGACTAAATTATTTTCACTTCTGCCGGGATACTTGAAAGACTTAAAGTGCAGTTACTTTCAGTATACACTGAAGCGCGAAAGTAATTGTTATGGGCATGAGTATTCAAATACAGAAATATATAAACAGGCAGAATACGGCGCTGAGGTCGGCAACGCCTATATAGGACAACATGTGTCTGACGCAGTTGTTGTTAGATCGGATACTGCTGCTACAAAGGCAGGTTATCAAGATTTAAGTGATTTTGAACGTGGTGTTACAGTTGGCGCGCGAACGATGGTACACAGCATCTCCGAGATAGTGATGATGTGGGGATTTTCCCATACGACCATTTCACGAGTGTACCGTGAATATCCTGAATTCGGTAAAACATCAAATCTCCGACATCGCTGCGCCTGCAAAAAGATCCTGCAAGAAGGGGACCAACGACGACTGAAGAGAATCGTTGAACGTGAGAGAAGTGCAACCCTCCCCAACTGCTGCCGATTTCAATGCTGGGCCGTCAACAAGTATCATCGCGCGAACCATTCAACGAAACATCATCGATATGGGCTTTCGGAGTCGAAGGTTTACCTTGATGACTGCACATCACAAAGCTTTGCGCCTCGCCTGTGCCCGTCAACACCTACATTGGATGTTGATGACTGGAAGCATGTTTCCTGGTCGAACGCGTGTCTTTTCTAATTGTATTGAGCGGATGGATATGTACGGGTATGGAGACAATCCCATGAGTCCATGGACGCTGCATGTCAGCAGGGGACTTTTCAAGCTGGTGAAGGCTCTGTAATGGGATTGGAGTGATATGGGGCCCCTGATACTTATGGATACTACTCTGACAGGTGACACATATGCAAGCATCCTGTCTGATCAGCTGCATCCATTCACATCCATTGTGCATTCCGACGGACTTGGGCAATTCCAGCAGGGCAATGCTACACCCCACCCACAAGAATTGCTACAAGGTGACTCCATAGACACTCTTCTGAGTTTAAGCACTTCTGCTGGCCATCAAACTCCCCAAATATGCAACACGCTGTTCAGAAACGATCTCTACCCGTCGTATTCTTGGGGATTTATGGACAGCCCTGCGGGATGCATAGTGTCAGTTCCCTCCAATACTTCCTCAGACATAAGTCGAGTCCATGCCGTTTTCCGGCACATCTACTTGCTCAGGGGGTCCTACACGATGTTAGGCAGGCGTACTAGGGTCATTGACTCTTCAGTGTACAAAGTACAGAGTAGAAAAGTGGATGGATGTTATTTCTGTGGCCTATGTGTGAGGCGCAAGTGTAACAACAGGAATATACACCAATTACTTTCACGTTTATAGACTAAGTATTAAACTTTATAATCTTAAAGAGCTTACAACTTTTAAACGTTTAAAACGGACACCACTTGGAAAAACATGTGGTGTCCATAACAACAATACTTGATCCTTCCAAAAGACGCTAATAATACCATGAAAGATAGTAATATAATCCCTGAAGACACTAGATCTTCAACTGGACTGCCTACTCAGATGTTTTTTACCGCAGTAGCCACGTCCTTAGCAAACTTCAGACGCGTCTCCTCATTCCTCAGTTCTTCAGTGTCCCACTTCCTACGACAGTGACTCTTTCGGAAGATTCCCTTAAACTACTGTCTACTCTTCATCAATACTAAATTGTGCTCTGGATTTACATCTGCACATGGATATCCCTTACAAACCAGTATCTGGATTCGTAAATTCTAATCATGATGTAATCCAGTTGCAACCTTCTCCTGTCTCCGGGTCTTTTCCAAGTATACGTTGTCCTCTTGTTGATTCTCGATGATAATATCTGCTATTCACATCTGAAGTTTTTTGCGGAACTCAATTAGTCTTTCTTCTCTCTCATTCCTACTTCCAAGCAAACACTTTTCCGTAACCCCTCAATTGCTTTCCTCTCCAATTATATAGTGTATTATCCGTTCTATAGCCTCAGATACTAACTCTATCTCTTCATCTACTACCTGCGACGTGGGACGTGTACATAAACTATGGTATTTGGTTTAGATTTTCTGTCGAATGTGATGAGAACAACCTTATCACTGAACTATTTACAGTAGCTCACTGTCTGCCCTACTTCACTATTCATAAGGAATCCTACTCCCGTTGTACCATTTTCTCTTGCTGTTGATATTACCATATATTCATCGGACCACAAATATTTGTTGTCTGTCCATTTCACGTCACTGACCCCTACTGCATCTAAATTGAACCCTTGCATTGCCCTGTTCAGATTCTCTAGCTTCCCTACTACGTTCACACTTTTGACATTCCGTGCTCCGACTTTTAGAATATTATCGCGTCTTCTCCTCATGGTCACCTGCTCCTTGGCAATCCCCTCCCAGAGATCCGAATGAGGCACTAATCTGGAATCTTTTTCCAACGGAGAGATCGTCACTTTTTTCATATAAAGCCCTATGTCGTTGACTATTGCTGATTTTTCCGCTTTTTAAAGGCAGTTTCCGGGCCCAAACGCCAGAGAGTTCCCTGAACCTATGTCCACTCATCTGCCTTCTTTGACGACTCTGTTGGCAGAACGAGGTTGACTTCTTATGGTGAAATTCTTCGGCTGCAATTGTTGATGATTTTTATTCAAGATTTGAGCAGTGGCTTGCTTCGACCCCGGGACCGAGTAAGGTTTGATTACTAGTCATACACTATCCCTAGATCAGTACGCTTATTGAAGGATTAGTCGGACATCGTCGTTCTACTTACGTTTTACAATCTAGTGAAAGTGTATCGGAACCGAACATTTTATTTCTAGAGTAAAAAAAAAAAAAAAAAAAAAAAACTCTCGGCTTCCTGGGACTCAGTTAGCTCTGAGAATGCGAATGATGGATGATCTAATTAACAATGATGACAGTATCTCCTTGATAAACTTTGCATGCAGACAAATAATTAATCGCTAACAACGAAGGCGGCATAGCTACGTTCAACGACCATGTAGAGTCTATAAAGTACGGTTGTGAGATGAGCATCGTGCAAATTGAGCATTGGGAGCATAGTCGAGTTGAATCAGGCGATTCTGAAGGAATTAGATTAGAAACGAGACACTAACAGTAATAGGTGGATTTCAGTATTTGGGCAGTAAAATAAATGAAAATGGCAAAAGTAGGGAGGATGTAAGATGGAGTGACAAGAGAAAGAGTAGCGTTCCTGAAGAAGAGAAGTTATTTAATAATTTGGACCTCTTTCCTTAATGTATTTTCGCAGAATTTCCATTTATAGATGTGAAAACTAGTCATTTGTGGTACAGGCAAGAAGAAAATAGAAACTTTTGAAACATGGCTCTACAGAAGAACGCTGTCTATTAATTTGGTAGATATGATAACTAATCGAGAGGTATTGAATCAAGTTGGAAGGTAAAGAAATTTGTGCCCGTAGTCGACTAAGAAAAGGGATCAGCTCATGTGACACATCCTGAGGCATCCACGAATCGTCAGTTGGCAGTGGAGGTAAATGTTGTGGGTAAAAATTGTAGCGGGAGGTCGAGGTTAGACTACAATAAGCAGGTTCAAGTGCATATAGTTTGCAATAGTTATAGCGAGATGATGGGGGTTGCAAGGGATAGGCTAACGTGGAAAAAAAAACTGTATTTTCAGGCCACGTTAGTTCATAGTATGTTCCATCAAGAAGCGGCGTGTGACTGTTATTGTATTACAAACGCGGCGTCAAAAAATGTATATTGCTAAACGATTAAAACTGTCGGCCAGTCTCAGTCTTTGTTGTCCGCCCCCGGTAGCTGAGTGGTCAGCGCAACAGACTGTCAATCCTAAGGGCCTGGGTTCGATTCCCGGCTGGGTCGGAAATTTTCTCGGCTTAGGGACTGGGTGTTGTGTTGTCCTAATCATCATCATTTAATCCTCATCGACGCGCAAATCGCCGAAGTGACGTCAAATCGAAAGACTTGCACCAGACGAGCGATCTATCCGAAGGGAGGCCCTCGTCACACGACATTTCTTGGTTGCCTATCTAACGGCTTCCATTTACACAAATATATGCAACAAAATGTGATTTTCAGTATTTCATATGATTATTGGGTGAATTTAGAACTGTAATTTATTCGTGAAGAGGTAAAACCGTGCGTTAAAGGTTTAACACAGTAAATCAAGTATTAAACCCGGAAAACGTGTCTTCCGTGTGTATTGCATATTACACAGCCCATATTTACGAAATATTGTAGAATGAGAGCAACTTAACGACTTTCAAAAAACGTAACACATAAGTTCAAATGTTCACGAATTTTTTTTCTCGCTGATAACACCCACAAAATTATGAAAGGAAAAAAATTATTCCTAACAACATTTTTACTGTGCAACAGTAAAATTTCAGCATCAGGCATAAAGTTGTAATTAATTGCTTCTACACTACTTACTCTATGCGCAACACTTGCAGACAGTATCCACTGAATGGTTATGACGTCAAAAACATTGAGATACATGGAAAACACCTTAAAGCCAATGCTCATTACCCTGACTACATTCATCCAGTTTTTGATAATAAGAGCACATAACAACTTCCAGGAACTTTAAACATAATTTCAAATCCTTTCTAAACTTTTTCGTGCTTTTATACTTAACGTAAAATACGAGAAGATAAAAGAAAAAAGATAACGGTGCATCACGAAGGAACTATTCGAATGGGACGGAAAACGGTTGGTGTGATGTATATTTGCAGATAAACAATTGATTACAATTTCAGATAAAAATGCACGATTTGCTCAAGAGAAAGAGCTTGACAAATTTATCAAGTCCGCAATGCACTGATCCACCTCTAGTTCTTAGGTAACCAGTCATTCGGCCTGGCACTGATTGATAAAATGTTGGATGTCCTCCTGAAGGATGTCGTGCAAAATTCTGTCCGCAGACCATCACTGCTGTTTCTCAGGCCGTATGGCGCTGTCTGGGGCGTTTCTACACAGGTCTTCGTGTTATGATTCTTGTCGTGAGTTGTTATGAGAGGTGGCCAATGCTAAATAGAAACACATATTGCAGGTTTGGCAGGGAAGTCGGTAAGGAGCTGGCTGCGTAGTCTGTATCTGCAACGACTGAAATAATTAGTAGTCGTTGGTAAAAAATAATAAATATTGTACTCAACTTGTGTCACAGGCTTCTTCATATGCTCCATACATATAATTACAAACATAGCATTACTTATGCCATACTTGACTAAGCGCCTTACTTGACTAAGCTCCTTGTTAGAGGTTGCTTCCTATCAGCTGAAAGCTATGCTACATTCCTAGTTGACGTCCCGAGTAAGAGTGGACGAGAGCTCGCTAGATACTTGTCACAAGCAGCGGAGCTGCGCTAGCGCCGCTAGTCGCGACTCGCGGGTCCAGCGATATCATTACGGATCGCGGTCGATATCTGCAACCATTAATAAGTGTGGTATCGAACGCTGCCCCCCCCCCCCCCCCCCCCCCCCCATGAACCATGGACCTTGCCGTTGGTGGGGAGGCTTGCGTGCCTCAGCGATACAGATAGCCGTACCGTAGGTGCAACCACAACGGAGGGGTATCTGTTGAGAGGCCAGACAAACGTGTGGTTCCTGAAGAGGGGCAGCAGCATTTTCAGTAGTTGCAAGGGCAACAGTCTGGATGATTGACTGATCTGGCCTTGTAACAATAACCAAAACGGCCTTGCTGTGTTGCTACTGCGAACGGCTGAAAGCAAGGGGAAACTACAGCCGTAATTTTTCCCGAGGGCATGCAGCTTTACTGTATGGTTAAATGACGATGGCGTCCTCTTGGGTAAAATATTCTGGAGGTAAAATAGTCCCCCATTCGGATCTCCGGGCGGGGACTACTCAAGAGGATGTCGTTAGCAGGAGAAAGAAAACTGGCGTTCTACGGATCGGAGCGTGGAATGTCAGATCCCTTAATCGGGCAGGTAGGTTAGAAAATTTAAAAAGGGAAATGGATAGGTTGAAGTTAGATGTAGTGGGAATTAGAGAAGTTCGGTGGCAGGAGGAACACGACTTCTGGTCAGGTGACTACAGGGTTGTTGTTGTGGTCTTCAGTTCTGAGACTGGTTTGATACAGCTCTCCATGCTACTCTATCCTGTGCAAGCTTCTTCATCTCCCAGTACCTACTGCAACCTACATCCTTCTGAATCTGCTTAGTGTATTCATCTCTTGGTCTCCCTCTACGATTTTTACCCTCCACGCTGCCCTCCAATACTAAATTGGTGATCCCTTGCTGCCGCAGAACATGTCCTACCAACCGATCCCGTCTTCTGGTCAAGTTGTGCCACAAACTTCTCTTCTACCCAATCCTATTCAATACTTCCTCATTAATTATGTGATCTACCCATCTAATCTTCAGCATTCTTCTGTAACACCACATTTCGAATGCTTCTATTCTCTTCTTGTCCAAACTATTTATCGTCCATGTTTCACTTCCATACATGGCTACACTCCATACAAATGCTTTCAGAAATGACTTCCTGACACTTAAATCTATACTCGATGTTAACAAATTTCTCTTCTTCAGAAACGATTTCCTTGCCATTGCCAGTCTACATTTTATATCCTCTCTACTTCGACCATCATCAGTTATTTTGCTCCCCAAATATCAAAACTCCTTTACTACTTTAAGTGTCTCATTTCCCAATCTAATTCCCTCAGTATCACCCGACTTAATTCGACTACATTCCATTATCTTCGTTTTGCTTTTGTTGATGTTCATCTTATATCCTCCTTTCAAGACACTGTCCATTCCATTCAACTGCTCTTCCAAGTCCTTTGCTGTCTCTGACAGAATTACAATGTCATCAGCGAACCTCAAAGTTTTTATTTCTTCTCCATGGATTTTAATACCTACTCCGAATTTTTCTTTTGTTTCCTTTACTGCTTGCTCAATATACAGATTGAATAACATCGCGGAGAGGCTACAACCCTGTCTCACTCCTTTCCCAACCACTGTTTCCCTTTCATGCCCCTCGACTCTTATAACTGCCATCTGGTTTCTGTACAAATTGTAAATAGCCTTTCGCTACCTGTATTTTACCCATGCCACCTTCAGAATTTGAAAGAGAGTATTCCAGTTAACGTCGACAAAAGCTTTCTCTAAGTCTACAAATGCTAGAAACGTAGGTTTGCCTTTTCTTAATCTTTCTTCTAAGATAAGTCGTAAGGTTAGTATTGCCTCACGTGTTCCAACATTTCTACAAAATCCAAACTGATCTTCCCCGAGGTCCGCTTCTACCAGTTTTTCCATTCGTCTGTAAAGAATTCACGTTAGTATTTTGCAGCTGTGACTTATTAAACTGATAGTTCGGTAATTTTCACATCTGTCAACACCTGCTTTCCTTGGGATTGGAATTATTATATTCTTCTTGAAGTCTGTGGGTATTTCGCCTGTCTCATACATCTTACTCACCAGATGTTAGAGTTTTGTCATGACTGGCTCTCCCAAGGCTATCAGCAGTTCTAATGGAATGTTGTCTACTCCCGGGGCCTTGTTTCGACTCAGGTCTTTCAGTGCTCTGTCAAACTCTTCACGCAGTATCTTATCTCCCATTTCATCTTCATCTACATCCTCTTCCATTTCCATAATATTGTCCTCAAGTACATCGCCCTTGTATAAACCCTCTATATACTCCTTCCACCTTTCTGCCTTCCCTTCTTTGCTTAGAACTGGGTTTCCATCTGAGCTCTTGATATTCATACAAGTGGTTCTCTTCTCTCCAAAGGTCTCTTTAATTTTCCTGTAGGCAGTATCTATCTTACCCCTAGTGAGACAAGCCTCTACATCCTTACATTTGTCCTCTAACCATCTCTGCCTAGCCATTTTGCACTTCCTGTCGATCTCATTTTTGAGACGTTTGTATTCCTTTTTGCCTGCTTGATTTACTGCATTTTTATATTTTCTCCTTTCATAAATTAAATTCAATATTTCTTCTGTTACCCAAGGATTTCTATTAGCCCTCGTCTTTTTACCTACTTGATCCTCTGCTGCCTTCACTACTTCATCCCTCAGAGCTACCCATTCTTCTTCTACTGTATTTCTTTCCCCCATTCCTGTCAATTGTTCCCATATGCTCTCCCTGAAACTCTGTACAACCTCTGGTACTTTCAGTTTATCCAGGTCCCATCTCCTTAAATTCCCGCCTTTTTGCAGTTTCTTCAGTTTCAATCTGCATTTCATAACCAATAGATTGTGGTCAGAATCCACATCTGCCCCTGGAAATGTCTTACAATTTAAAACCTGGTTCCTAAATCTCTGTCTTACCATTATGTAATCTATCTGATACCTTTTAGTATCTCCAGGATTCTTCCAGGTATACAACCTTCTTTCATGATTCTTGAACCAAGTGTTAGCTATGATTAAGTTATGCTCTGTGCAAAATTGTACAAGGCGGCTTCCTCTTTCATTTCTTCCCCTAATCCATATTCACCTACTATGTTTCCTTCTCTCCCTTTTCCTAGTGAAATCAAATAGGGGTAATGCAGGAGTAGGTTTAATCATGAATAGGACAATAGGAATGCGGGTAAGCTACTACAAACAGCACAGTGAACGCATTATTGTGGCCAAGATAGATACGAAGCCCACACCTACTACAGTAGTACAAGTTTATATGCCAACTAGCTCTGCAGATGACGAAGAAATTGAAGAAATGTATGATGAAATAAAAGAAATTATTCAGATAGTGAAGGGAGACGAAAATTTAATAGTCATGGGTGACTGGAATTCGAGTGTAGGAAAAGGGAGAGAAGGAAACATAGTCGGTGAATATGGATTGGGGCTAAGAAATGAAAGAGGAAGCCGCCTGGTAGAATTTTGCACAGAGCACAACATAATCATAGCTAAGACTTGGTTTAAGAATCATGAAAGAAGGTTGTATACATGGAAGAACCCTGGAGATACTATAAGGTATCAGATAGATTATATAATGGTAAGACAGAGAGTTAGGAACTAGGTAAGAGAATGACTTGTATGAATATCAAGAGCTCAGATGCAAACCCAGTTCTAAGCAAAGAAGGGAAAGCAGAAAGGTGGAAGGAGTATATAGAGGGTCTATACAAGGGCGATGTGCTTGAGGACAATATTATGGAAATGGAAGAGGATGTAGATGAAAATGAAATGGGAGATACGATACTGCGCGAAGAGTTTGACAGAGCACTGAAAGACCTGCGTCGAAACAAGGCCCCCGGAGTAGACAACATTCCATTGGAACTACTGACGGCCTTGGGAGAGCCAGTCCTGACAAAACTCTACCATCTAGTGAGCAAGATGTATGAAACAGGCGAAACACCCTCAGACTTCAAGAAGAATATAATAATTCCAATCCCAAAGAAAGCAGGTGTTGACAGATGTGAAAATTACCGAACTATCAGTTTAATAAGTCACAGCTGCAAAATACTAACACGAATTCTTTACAGACGAATGGAAAAACTAGTAGAAGCACACCTCGGGGAAGATCAGTTTGGATTCCGTAGAAACACTGGAACACGTGAGGCAATACTGACCTTACGACTTATCTTAGAAGAAAGATTAAGGAAAGGCAAACCTACGTTTCTAGCATTTGTAGACTTAGAGAAAGCTTTTGACAATGTTGACTGGAATACTCTCTTTCAAATTCTAAAGGTGGCAGGGGTAAAATACAGGGAGCGAAAGGCTATTTACAATTTGTACAGAAACCAGATGGCAGTTATAAGAGTCGAAGGGTATGAAAGGGAAGCAGTGGTTGGGAAGGGAGTAAGACAGGGTTGTAGCCTCTCCCCGATGTTGTTCAATCTGTATATTGAGCAAGCAGTAAAGGAAACAAAAGAAAAATTCGGAGTAGGTATTAAAATCCATGGAGAAGAAATAAAAACTTTGAGGTTCGCTGATGACATTGTAATTCTGTCAGAGACAGCAAAGGACTTGGAAGAGCAGTTGAATGGAATGGACAGTGTCTTGAAAGGAGGATATAAGATGAACATCAACAAAAGCAAAACGAAGATAATGGAATGTAGTCGAATTAAGTCGGGTGATGCTGAGGGAATTAGATTAGGAAATGAGACACTTAAAGTAGTAAAGGAGTTTTGATATTTGGGGAGCAAAATAACTGATGATGGTCGAAGTAGAGAGGATATAAAATGTAGAATGGCAATGACAAGGAAATCGTTTCTGAAGAAGAGAAATTTGTTAACATCGAGTATAGATTTAAGTGTCAGGAAGTCATTTCTGAAAGCATTTGTATGGAGTGTAGCCATGTATGGAAGTGAAACATGGACGATAAATAGTTTGGACAAGAAGAGAATAGAAGCATTCGAAATGTGGTGTTACAGAAGAATGCTGAAGATTAGATGGGTAGATCACATAATTAATGAGGAAGTATTGAATAGGATTGGGGAGAAGAGAAGTTTGTGGCACAACTTGACCAGAAGACGGGATCGGTTGGTAGGACATGTTCTGCGGCAGCAAGGGATCACCAATTTAGTATTGGAGGGCAGCGTGGAGGGTAAAAATCGTAGAGGGAGACCAAGAGATGAATACACAAAGCAGATTCAGAAGGATATAGATTGCAGTAGGTACTGGGAGATGAAGAAGCTTGCACAGGATATAGTAGCATGGAGAGCTGCATCAAACCAGTCTCAGGACTGAAGACCACAACAACAACAACATCGAACGCTGATACCACACTTCGCTGATCGTCCGACCTCAGTAGGACTCATCACTGAAGACAGTTCTACTGCTGTCGATGAGACTCGAGGTCGGAAACCTGTCTAGAGACACGATGGACGACGGTGGAATACCAAGCTGAATGGCGCGACAATTATGGTACCATTTATTTTCATTGCGGCATCCTTAAGCACCACCGTACGGCGACGATATTGTTCGTCCCATTTTGTTGCCCGTCATGGAAAGCTATTCTGGGATTACATCTCAGCCCGATAACGCCCGCCCACACGGCGAGAGTTTCTATTGCTTGTCTTAGTGACTGCCAAACCCTGGCTTGCCCAGCAAGGTCACCAGATCTCTCCGCAGTTGAGAACTTTTGGAGCATTATGGGCACGGCTCTTCAACCAGCTTGAGATTCTGACGATAAAACGCGTCAGCTGGATAGAATTTCGCAAGACATCCTTCAGGAGTTCATCCGTCAACTCTGTCAAACAATATCAAGCTGAATAAGTGCTTGCATCAGGGCCAGAGGTGTATCAACGCGTTATTGCTTTGCTTAATTTGTGAAGCTCTTTCTCTTGGATAAATCATCCGATTTTTCTGAAACTGTAATCATTTATTTGTCCCATCTACCGATTTCAGTGTCATTTGGATAATTCGTGCGTGATGCGTCGTTTATTTACACTACTGGCCATTAAAATTGCTACACCAATTAGAAAGGCAGATGATAAACAGGTATTCATTGGACAAATATATTATGCTAGAACTGACATGTGATGACATTTTCACTCATTCTGGGTGCATAGATCCTCAGAAATCAGTACCCAGAACAACCACCTCTGGCCGTAATAACGGCCTTTATACGCCTGGGCATTGAGTCAAACAGAGCTTGAATGGCGTGTACAGGTACAGCTGCCCATGCAGCTTCAACACGATACCACAGTTCACCAAGATTAGTGACTGGCACATTGTGACGAGCCAGTTGCTCGGCAACAATTGACCAGACGTTTTCAGTTGGTGAGAGATCTGGAGGATGTGCCGGCGAGGGCAGCAGTCGAACATTTTCTGTATCCAGAAAGGCCCGTACAGGACCTGCAACATTATCGTGCTGAAATGTAGGGTTTGGCAGGGATCGAATGAAATGTAGAGTCACGGGTCGTAACACATCTGAAATGTAACGTCCACTGTTCAAAGAGTCGTCAATGTGAACAAGAGGTGACCGAGACGTGTAAACACTGGCACCCCGTACCATCACGCCGGGTGATATGCCAGTATGGCGATGACGAATACACGCTTCCAATGTGCGTTCATCACGATGTCGCGAAACACGGATGCGACCATCATGATGCTGTAAACAGAACCTGGATTCATCCGAAAAAAATGACGTTTTTCGATTCGTGCACCCAGGTTCGTCGTTGAGTACACCATCGCAGGCGCTCCTGTCTGTGATGCAGCGTCAAGGGTAACCGCAGCCATGGTCTCTGAGCTAATAGTCCATGTTGCTGCAAACGTCGTCGAACTGTTCGTACAGATGGTTATTGTCTTCCAAAAGTCCCCATCTATTGACTCACTGGTCGAGACGTGGCTGCACGATCATTACAGCCATGCGGATAAGATGCCTGTCATCTCGACTGCTAGTGATACGAGGCCGTCGGGATCCAGCACGGCGTTCCGTATTACCCTCCTGAACCCACCGATTCCATGTTCTGCTAACAGTCACCGGATCTCGACCAACGCGAGCAGCAATGCCGCGATACGATAAACCGCAATTGCGGTGGGCTACAATCCGACCTTTATCAAAGTCGGAAACGTGATGGTACGCATTTCTCCTCCTTACACGAGGCGTCACAACAACGTTTCACCAGGCAACTACAATCCGACCTTTATCAAAGTCGGAAACGTGACGGTACCCTTTTGTCCTCCTTACTCGAGGCGTCACAACAACATTTCACCAGGCAACGCCGGTCAACTGCTGTTTGTGTATGAGAAATCGGTTGGAGACTTTCCTCATGTCAGCACGTTGTAGGTGTCGCCACCGGCGCCAGCCTTGTGTGAATGCTCTGAAAAGCTAATCATTTGCGTATCACAGCATCTTCATCCTGTCGGTTAAATTTCGCGTCTGTAGCACGTCATCTTCGTGGTGTAGCAATTTTAATGGCCAGTAGTGTATATGTCTGATATTGTTTCATACATGGGAGTTGGATTGTTTGAAGAGTCTGATGTCTAATGGTACTGTAATAAACACGAATAATCTCATAGAAACGCTATTGCCTCAGTGGCCAAAACGTAGTTTTTACCCAGTTTAGATTACTTTACAATATGACGCAGCATTATACTCCGATAACTCTTACGTTAATAAGCTTTCCGTTTCTCCTACGCAGCTGCGTCAAGATTCTGCTTGCTCGCAAACAGAATTCTGGCGTCAGTTGGACAAGCCTCGCAAACTCTCTGCTAAGCAGCACTCTCCACCGATGATTACTCTGGGAGCGGCACAGATGGAGGGCTCTTGGTGGAGGTGTTAAAGTTTGGCCTCGTCGGTTATCGCCGCTGTTATATCAGCAAATCCCAGTCGAGAGCTGGAAAGGCCCGCGGCGTTAACGGTCGCTCTGCACGCCGATACCGGCGTGGGCGAGCCTGCAGGCCGGGGCCGGTTGCTGGAGCTGGAGCGATAACTGCCGCTGGAGAGCCCGTACGCTGTCGCCGACACGCCGAAATTAAAAACAAAGCGACGCGCGCGCCGGGGGCGGCGATGAAGCAATCAAGGCGGCCCCCGAGCCGTGTTTAATTTCCTCCCTGTCCGTAATGGGCCTCCGTTTAACGACCGCCCCTCGGCCGCCGCTGTCCCGCCTCATCTCGCCGTGTGATTCGGCAAGCCGGCGGCGAGAGCTCTGGGCACAGCAGCTTGAGAGAAGAATACGGCAAGTGCCGTAATCGGATTTCGCAGGAAATGCGCTCAGTGTAAGGGAGTTCAGAATAAGCGAACACGTGTCTCGGCGTATCTTTAGATATTGGTCCGTTTCTGACAAAACGTTCTACGCCAGTATCACACTGATTTGGACGTCTTATTCCACCAAGTTGACGCGGCATACAATTAAAAAATCCACGAGAATACAGGGTTATCCCAATATGAGCTAGTTATCAGTCAGAAACTGCAGTCTGTTTTTGAGCAATATAAGACTTCTCCAGGAAAAGATATATCGTCGATAAAAAGTTTATTGAAAAAGTTAAAAACTATTGGTATCCATTTCGAAAAGATGAACACAAAACCCTCAGAACGACAGAGAAGTATTCATATTAAAAAATCAGGTTTACCAAAATGTCATGTCGGAAAATAGATGATAGTTACCAACACCCCATGTATCGAAGGGAAAGGTTGAAGCTTCTGTGAGGCGTTCCAAGGGCCCTACGAAATGATAGAAATGACGTAACCTGTTAATGTTTAATTACAGACTTCCAACTAGCGCCACGGTAGTTCATTAGGAAGCCTTTACACTCTCTTAAAGGAACCCTGGGGACGCTCCTTCCCTTTCCGGCAGCAAATGTAGGAGGGCGAGGGGTGTCTGGGAAAAAGAAAAAGACGGATAAAATGGGGCAAGAAAAGTAGGACACTGCTACTGTTATTCCGATATGTTTCTGGTCACTTTGGCCAAGAGAAGGAATACCAAGCGAACAAGAGAATTGCAAAATAACTGAAGATGGAATGCGTTTGTGAATTTTATGTGTTTAAAAAAATGTGTGAAATCTTATGGAACTTAACTGCTAAGGTCGTCAGTCCCTAAGCTTACACACTACTTAACGTAAAGGATCCAAAGGACAAACACACACACCCATGCCCGAGGGAGGACGCGAACCTCCGCCAGGACCAGCCGCTCAGTTTATGTGTTTCCTTAGGAATCAATAGATTCATGTGTACATGCATGTTATATCTATGTTTTTGTTTTGGAAAGGACTGAAGTTATAAATCAGTTTGTTCATGAAAGATAATGCGTAGCAATAACCAGAGAGCCCCATGCGCTGTTCTTCACGCAGGGACCACTTAACTGCCGAGCTGGGTCGATCACCAACTGCCCTACATAACGACTATACGCCGTCACAAGATCGTGTGACTTCATCTTGCTCTATTCCCAGAAATCTGCGACAAAATGTCTTGAAGAGACAGTCGCAGCTAGAACAGAATTTTTCCAAAGGATAGAATCACGTTGGTTATACTCCATGGCAAACCCAAAGATTACCGAAAGCGTCTAAGAAACAGGAAGAACATGGCGCTGCGGTCGGCAACGCCTGTATAAGATAAGATGTATCTGCTGCAGTTATTGGATCATTTACTGCTCCTAGAGTTGTAGCTTATCAAGGTTTAAGTGAGTTTGAAGATGGTACTATAGTCGGCGCACGCGCGGTGGGACACAGCATCTCCGAGATAGCGATGAAGTGACGATTTTTCCCGTACGACCATTTCACGAGTGTACTGTGAATATCAGGAATCCGGTAAAACGTAAAATCTCCGACATCGCTGAGGCCGGAAAAAGATCCTGCGAGAACAGAACCAACGACGACTGAAGAGAATCTTTCAACGTGACAAAAGTGCAACGCTTCCGCTGTTTTCTTCAGATTCTAATGCTAGGCCATCAACATGTGTCAGCGTGCGAACCACTCAACGAAACCTCATCGATATGTGGTTTCGGAGCCGAAGGCCCACTCGTGTTCCCTCGATTACTGCACGACACAAAGCTTTACTTCTCACCTGGGCCTGCCAACACAGACATTGGTCTGTTGATAACTAGAAACATGTTGCCTAGTCAGACGAGTCTCGTTTCAAATTGTATCGAGCGGATGGGATAGTGCGGTTTGATAACTAGAAACATGTTGCCTAGTCACACGAGTCTCGATTCAAATTGTATCGAGCGGATGGGATAGTGCGGTTATGCCGAAAACCTCCTGAATCCATGGACCCTCAGTGTCAGCGCAGGACTATTCAAGCTGGTGGAAACTCTGTAATGGTGCAGGGTATGTGTAGCTGGAGTGATATGGGACTACTGATATGTCTAGATGCGACTGTATCAGGTGACACGTACATAAACATCCTGCCTGGTCACTGCATCCATACATGTCCATTGTGCATTCCGACGGACTTGAGCAATTCCAGCAGGACAATGCGGCACCGCATAAGTCCAGAATTGCTACAGAGTTGCGCCTAGGACACTCTTGTCAGTTTAAACACTTCCGCTGGCCATCACACTACGAGCTAACATTCCAAGGATGTTCGGGCTCCTATACGGTTCCTCTTCGTCGAAATGTCTTGGTTCAAGCTCGTCTAGGCGTTTAACCGCACGTGTCGCATTACACGCCCTAAATTAGACACTTGTGACCCTTTGGTTATATTGTCTGGATGATGGCAAGTTTGCGAAATTGTATTAAACATACAAAGTTAGTATAACACATAATAAAAGTAATAATGATATCGGGAGCAAAATTAAGGACCCATAAATGATGTAGGCCACACAGTTGCGATTTGGTTTGAATAATGTTTATTTAGAAAGCATACTAATAGCGAAAGTAGCCCTATTTAGAGTTACTGTTGAAGTCGAGTGCATATCTATTTGACACAGTTCGATCATTCACAGTCTCATCGCGAAATAAAAGTGCAATACTCCACCTCGTTACCTATGCGAAAAGTTAGCGTTCACACCAGGCGCGCGGCTGCTTACCACTCAGAGACTGTCCCTCGATACCACGCAACGCGAAATTTTCTATGTCGTTTCACTTCCTAGCTACCTGTAGGCCGACTGTCCGCTTTCGTGTCTCAATCTGAACTGTACCCTTCGGTGCCTAGACCAGAACTGTCCACTTTGGTGTCTCCAGCCGAACAACTATATATGTTATGTAGTAGCACCCAAATTTAGAAAACACAAATTTATAATAAAATAACATAAATATCCTAACCACCAGGTCAACAGTGTAATTGTTTGTAGTGGTATTGATGCTGCACGCTTCAAATTTAAAGAAACTAATATGTAACATAAATTATGAACCTCGCTATATTAATTAAAAGCCAAATAAAACTATACATTTTTTCAGAATCGATTGTGTCCTGAAATGCCACAGAAATACAGCGCCACTGCGCTCATTTCACAGAACTTTTCCGTCACAACGAAGTCACCAGCGGCACTCCACGGATTCGGAGCCGCGTACCCCGCCAAAACTCTTTATGGCTCTGCGTACCATCGCCATGTTCGAGTTTCCCACTGTTCGACCGATTGTTCCGTATCCAAGTCTACCAAATTTTGGTAATTGTTGCCTTCGCTCATTTTAATAATTTTCAATATAAATGCCAAATCTCAAATATAATTAGGATTACTCCCACTACTTATTCCTGCCGACATAACGGCCTGTTGGGAACCAGCACTTTCTTACGAGATTTGCACAATTCGTGTCCAGAACAATCTGAAATCTGAAGATTGACCCGTCACCAGGTCGCCACGTGTAACCCCCCCCCCCCCCCCCCCCTTCACTTGTCGACCTTAATGACAGTGAAAAATTAAACTGCGTGTACCTAATGGAAATTTGGGAGAAGCAATCGTCACCGAAGTTAATCTGTCGGTAAAGAGGCAGTAAAGGGTTACATCTCAATGAAAGGAAAAATGCAAATGAAATTGGTGAAAATTAATTTTGAGAAACGGGTAAAATTAATAAAGAAAGTAAATGTGCGGTCGTTACATTAACAATTAACTAGCGGTAATTAGATATTTGAGATTTGGGGAAAATTACGGTCGCCAGTCCTATGGACAATTACTGGAGTAACTGAAAAAGAAGGTTATTGCACATATAAGTAGCACTAAATGCGTGGCAACTGAAGGTTGACGCGTGTTGTGTGAAAACTGAATGTTTGTCAGAAGTAATAAATTTCGCTACACTCTGACTTAATTTAGCAAAAGAATGAATAAAACCGGAAAATTGAAAGTTAATTTAGTGACTGAAATTAATTCAATAAAATAAGGTTAGTCTTGGGCTACCTCAACAATCATTTCAAAAGCTACTTGAATCTACGCAATTTAGAAATAAGAGATTTAACTTTGAACTTGAATTAAATGATTCTGAACAATTAACAATAGTAAAATTTAGTACGTACCAAGCTGAGCTGCAGTCACAGGTAAGCTAAAATATGTTAACAAAACTCGCACTCTAAATTTGTGCTTGTGTAATCTAAATATTGTAGCCAGCTATGAATACTTTAACTGAACTTTGAAATTAAGACAGTGAAATGAAATGATATTACTTTAATGCTGGCGTTTGAATTTCAACGACACTCGGGTTTATTCCGGAAAAGAAAGGGACCCTGCTTGGTAATGCAATTGGGACAATGAGCAACAAAGGTTCATGCTACGTTACTGTAATTTTGAAACAGTTTGAAAAGCTGAGGCCTGCCATACAGTTCTAAAACTTTACGTGCTTCCAGTCTTCCTTGTTGGTTGATTGAAGGTTTGAAGCCGTCGATCGAAGAGGTGGCGACAGTCACTCATTGTCGGCCGTCGCTGTTGCAGAAGCTGGATGTTGGCGCGCCTCCTTTTCGACACGGTCACCAGGCGAAACGGGCTCTTGATGTGCGCCAGCTAATGCTTCCCGTCCGCGACACCGTGTCAGAAACTATTATAGCAAGTCGAGCGCAATTACATGCTGCCAATCCCCGAAAGTGCGTCAACTCGCGGGAGCGTCACACAACACACCTGCTCCACTGCCCTACCCCAGCCAGACTCTCTCTGCTCTCGCTCCATGCGGCAGAGTTCACACTACCAAAGATCCTAAACACCTTGGTTCTCCACACGACCTATCGATGTAATCGTTCGATAGCATAGTTTTCCCTAGGCAAGACCCAGCGTAAAATTCAAATAATATTAACAAAACAAACCAATTATACATCGACATAAATGCATAAATATATATGTATACAAATTGTAAAAAGATTACAATATATAAAGACACAGAAATGCCATATCTTGAGGTAACAAACAAGGAAAAAAAATTATAGTACAATAGTTGGAAGTAGGAGGATATCCATTTCCAGCGTTTGACGTGCCCCAAATTGTCTGAGGATGTTCGTGTAACCTAAACAGACTCAGAAAATGTCCCAAAAAGGTAAAAAAGCAACGGAAATGCATATGCTCAATATATAAAAAAAATTTAGCATTGGGCTAATTAACCATAAACCAATTTTTAGACAATAGTAATTGAGTGGAGACCCTTCTAGCCTTATTCCATTCTGTCATTTCACACAAAAATTCATAGAACACAGAGAAAATGGATTAGCTATTCTAAAATCGTCAAAATTGCTAACAGTATCAAGAAATGGAATACTATTTACAAAATTAATCAGAGTACATGGTCATAACAACAGGTAGATCAAAATACACAAGTTAATAATTAATTACATAGAATACACATTTTTATATAACCTTTTCATAATTAATATTCTTGTCATAAGAGTCCACTTAACGCTAAACAAGAAAATAATACACAGCAGATCGAAAAAAAACATAAATATTGACAGCAGAATTCTTTCACATCAGCTGTCCGGGAAGAAAAGCAACTCCGCCTTCCGTACTCGCAAGTACAAAGAATGCCGAGAGCGGCACAAGAGCCGACAGCGGCTCCGCCTCACCAGGATTGTTGCGCCCGCCTGTGCGGCACGCTTGATCTCACTCGCCTGTGTAACGGCATTTCCAGAACGTTCGTTTCACTGAATTCCTGCGGAGAAACACACTCCCGAGTAATCTCAAGGAGTCCATTAACACTATCACAGTGGATAACTCAACACTGTCCATCATCACACGCATGCACTAGCCTGAAACTTAAAACAGCGTCTAAGTACATCGGCAATGACTAGTAAATCACATATTTATGAAATCTTACTGCAAGTTACAAAATCATATTTACATTCCTTAGTCCACTGTGACTCAGCTGAAAACTTAAACTAGCAGCTTGGATTTTTCGATTGATTAATAATCAGTTACTCTTAAATCATTTATTCAAAATTAATTACTTATTAATTACAACTTCTTTAACGTCCTCTTGGTCAGGCAAAAGCATGGCAATCTAGCAAATCCTTAAATCTTACACTGTATATTTACGTTACAAATTACCCATTCTGTGGTATTAATCAATCCTAGGTTGGCACAATTTCAAGTCTACAATGTTCCGTATACCTAATAGTTTTCCAGAGCTTGGATACTCTAAGCAATAAGCATTTGTGTGAGGTATATCAATGACTTTATATGGTCCATTACAAACGAACTTAAATTTAGAGATTTCATTGTCTATCTCGCTCGATTTCTCATGAGCTTTTACAAGTACTAAGTCTCCGATTGCAAACTTAGCAAAATGCGCTTTAGCGTCATGACGACGTATGCGAGCATCGGCTCTTAGCTTCATTGTTTCTCGCAAACAATCCTTTTTCACACCAATACTAATGTCAATCCGTGGATTCCTCACGTTACAGTAGTTCAAATTCATGCCTACATCAATGGCAACCGACCAGTTAACAACGTTTATAGGCTGGTATTGCCTATGCACACCGTCTCCTGCCTCGTCAAAACTGACTACTATTGTTTTATCTTATGACGTACATGTCAAAGTTTCGCTGTCGCAATTAATCACTCCACGGTACTTTAATAGCCAATCTAACCCGATAATTAATTCCGTAGTTAAGTCTGGCATGACGACAAACTCTTGTTCAAATCGTGCCCCACATATCTCGAAGTTGACAAAAATCTGTTCTGTGACCGGTTTACTGGCCTTCCCAGTAGCACCGATAATTTTCACTCATGTTACTGGCATAACTACGATGCCAGGTCTGTCTTTCAGTGACACGAATATTTTCCCAGATACAGCACTCAATTCTGCACCGGTGTCAATCAACACGTTTATTTGTCTGTCTACACTTGTCCTCGACTGTTTCTTTATTTTCCCACAGTAAATCCTCGTCTATATCCAGGTCATTCCAGAAAAAACCATCCAGCTTTGATCCTAAATCCGTCTTATCTGTCGGCTTTTTCAACCTCTGTTCACTTACAGTTTTAATTTCAACACGTTTGTCCTGAGGCTTAGTCTGTAGCTTCGCCTCCAATACCGAAACCTTTTCCTGTAACTCGTCAACTAGTGAGTGTTGCTTTGCTATCAATTCACTAATTGTCACCTTCGTTGATTCCTCTTTGGTCAGACTGATCTCATTTGCCAATCTACCTGGACGAATGTGCCCAGTAGTATCTGCAATTACTTACTCTGGATCTGCGCAACCCACACTGCTACCGTCCGACCGTATAACGTCAGCTCTAATCTCGTACACGCTGCAATCTACGTGCTTTTCTACCAATCGTGTCCGGCTATCACTAAAATTTTCGTAATCTTTCTCCTTAATACTCTCGCAATGTTTAAACTGGAGTTTTGCGTCGGATGGGTCGGCTACTTCTACCACTATAACTTTCGGTAAGGTCTGCCGGTTAGGGCCAGAACTTTCCGTTACTACTTCAACATCCAACTCCTGCGGGACGAAACACGACGAATCTTGCTCGTGCTCCCCATTAACATCAACTATTTCTGGTAAAGTCTGCCGGTTAGGGCCAGAACTTTCTATCACTTCACAAATACTAACTTCCTGTGGGACGAGACGCGGCAAATCCTGCCCGCGCTCCCCATAAACACTTCTCCCGTACAGGCTCCTATAATCTCTTAGTTCGTATTATAAGCGACCGAACTGCCTTAACCAGACCTCATCCCTCTCTGCATCTCCTCGCTCGATGACGGACGTGTTATCTGACATCTGATCTTCTCTCAACAACTGCGAATCATTCTTAAACTCAATCTCCAGTTCCGCTGTGGGTGTTACAGCTGCCACTTTATAATCGATTTCCGGAACACTACTTAAATTGTTCTCACTGACAGTGAATGTATTTTCTGCTGCCGCGTCTACAGCTGATCAACTACTTGTGGGCGCACTCCTTTCTCCTAACACTGGCAAACTCTCCCACTGTTGTTTATTCCATACGGAATTTTCATAACGACGACACCTCGGTTTTCTCCCGTTATTGGGCCGCCAAAATTTCTCCACGCCCGGTCAGCCCCTCACCGGCGCGGTTAATGGTTTCCCTGTCTCGTCCCAGCAGATCCGCTCCCCAGATACTGCTGAGGCGGCTGATCACACCCTCTGGCGTTATTACTATTCTGTGAAGCCCGTATTACATTAGTATGATACTGGTTTCGGTCATTCCTGTTATTATTTGCAGTGTACCGATTGTTATTGCGAACCGAACCATTATTGTTATTGCTGCCATGATTGTGGTATGCATTATTCCCATGGTTATCGTTGTTGTGGTTGTTGTGGTACCCGTTGTTGTTACCACAGCCTCTACCATTGTCGCGATTATTGCGCCAGTTTTCCTCGTCCTCAACTCTTTCCAGGAAATCATTGATTGTCTTGTAATTGCTTCCTATGTAGCGTTTTTTATCATCTGGAAGCTTTTTGTAGAGTTCCCGGACTATTTCGGATTCCGTGCAGCGATCCCGCAAATATTCCAACTTGCGGATCCAGCCCTCACAAAACTCCTTCATAGAGCCACGCGAATTCGCATCGAAAGACCTCGATACGACAAATTCGCGCCAGACACTTTGTTGTTTTTGCTCTGACCAGTATTCAGCCAAAAACAAATTTTTAAACTCGTCAAAAGTCAGGTTCGTAATGTTGAGGTTTAAGCCCCAACGCTTGGCATCACCAGCCAACACATCAATTACCGCATTAATTTTTCTCTCATTAGCCCATGATCTGGGTAAAACTCTTTCACAATTTTTAATGAAATCCGTCACGTATATACCGCCTTTTCTCAAGGGGTCGAACCGCTCCTCTTTCGTCAACATTTCCGAACTATGTGCACAGATTGGCACATAGCTCTGTTTTTCGTCAAGTTTCTTTTCTAATTCCGACACTCACGTAATTACTTGGCAAGTGGTTGTCGCGAGCGTTTCCACTTCCCTCTTTTTCTCTTCGCAGGTATTAGCCTGCTTCGTCACTTTGGTATCTACTTCGGATACTAAAGCCTTTAAAGTTTCCACTTTCTGTTGATCGTCTTTTTTCACTAATTGAATTTGTTCCGTCACCTTATTCTCGATGATCGCAGCAACTGCTTCTCCTACACTTTTCTCGATTCTGCTAATTTCGGAATAAAAACGAGTATTTATGCTCGCAATTTCTGCCTCAACGCGTATCATATCCTGTTTAAGATTACCGATTTCGGTATTAATCACAACAATATCTTCTTTTATTTCATCAACTTTTGTGTTAACAACTCCAACATTGTTGTTAACAACATTAATAGCTTTGTTCTGATTGTCCAGCTTCCGTTCAATGTTTTCAGACTGAGCTTCTTGCTTGGCAGACTGAGCTTCTTTCTTGGAACCCTAGCTTTCATTTCTGCCGATTGAGTTTCTATCTTGCTAGACTGGGCCTTGATTTCGTTAATCAAAACAGCTAAATTCCCGGAAACCAGCGGTTTTACTTCCGTAGCGGGTGCCTCTTTAATTGTCCCTCCGTATTCGTCATCAAGGGGTTCAGATTTGATTACCACTTCCGATTCCGAAACATTTTCTAAAGTTTGGAATTCCATTTCTGCTCTTTGTTGCGTTTCGGCGGTCCCGTCTTCCATGCTAACCACCTGCCCCTGAACAATGGGTACCGCGGTGCGCGTTTCCCACTGTTCGACCGATTGTTCCGTATCCAAGTCTACCAAATTTTGGTAACTGTTGCCTTCACTCATTTTAATAATTTTCAATATAAATGCCAAATCTCAAATATAATTAGGATTACTCACACTACTTATTCCTGCTGACGTAACGGCCTGTTCGTAACCAGCACTTTGTTACGAGATTTGCACAATTCGTGTCCAGAACAACCTCAAATCTGAAGATTGTCCTGTCACCAGGTCGCCACGTGTAAACACCCCCCCCCCCCCCCTCACTTATCGACCTTAATGACAGTGAAAAATTAAACCGGCGCACCTAATGGGAATTTGGGAAAATCAATCGTCACTCAAGTTAATTTGTCGGTAAAGAGGGAGGAAAGGGCTGCATCTCAGTGAAAGGAAAAATGCAAATGAAATTGGTGAAAATAAATTTTGAGAAAGGGGTAAAATTAATAAAGAAAGTAAATGTGCGGTCGTTACGTTAACAATTAACTAGCGGTAATTAGATATTTGAGATTTGGGGAAAATTACGGTCGCCAGTCCTATGGACAATTACTATAGTAACTGAAAAAGAAGGTTATTGCACATATAATTAGCACTAAAAGCGTGGCAACTGAAGGTTGACACGTGTTGTGTGAAAACTGAATGTTTGTCAGAAGTAATAAATTTCGCTACACTCTGACTTAATTTAGCAAAAGAATTAATAAAACCGGAAAATTGAAAGTTAATTTAGTGACTGAAATTAATTCAATAAAATAAGGTTAATCTTGGGCTACCTCAACAATCATTTCAAAAGCTACTTGAATCTACGCAATTTAGAAATAAGAGATTTAACTTTGAACTTGAATTAAATGATTCTGAACAATTAACAATAGTAAAATTTAGTACGTACCAAGCTGAGCTGCAGTCACAGGTAAGCTAAAATATGTTAACAAAACTCGCACTCTAAATTTGTGCTTGTGTAATCTAAATACTGTAGCCAGCTATGAATACTTTAACTGAACTTTGAAATTAAGACAGTGAAATAAAATAATATTACTTTAATGCTGGCGTTTGAATTTCAACGACACTCGGGTTCATTCCGGAAAAGAAAGGGACACTGCTTGTTAATGCAATTGGGACAATGAGCAACAAAGGTTCATGCTAAGTTGCTGTAATTTTGAAACAGTTTGAAAAGCTGAGGCCTGCCATACAGTTCTAAAACTTTACGTGCTTCCAGTCTTCCTTGTTGGTTGATTGAAGGTTTGAAGCCGTCGATCGAAGAGGTGGCGACAGTCACTCATTGTCGGCCGTCGCTGTTGCAGAAGCTGGATGTTGGCGCGCCTCCTTTTCGACACGGTCACCAGGCGAAACGGGCTCTTGATGTGCGCCAGCTAATGCTTCCCGTCCGCGACACCGTGTCAGAAACTATTATAGCAAGTCGAGCGCAATTACATGCTGCCAATCCCCGAAAGTGCGTCAACTCGCGGGAGCGTCACACAACACACCTGCTCCACTGCCCTACCCCAGCCAGACTCTCTCTGCTCTCGCTCCATGCGGCAGAGTTCACGCTACCAAAGATCCTAAACACCTTGGTTCTCCACACGACCTATCGATGTAATCGTTCGATAGCATAGTTTTCCCTAGGCAAGACCCAGCGTAAAATTCAAATAATATTAACAAAACAAACCAATTATACATCGACATAAATGCATAAATATATGTGTATACAAATTGTAAAAAGATTACAATATATAAAGACACAGAAATGCCATATCTTGAGGTAACAAACAAGGAAAAAAAATTATAGTACAATAGTTGGAAGTAGGAGGATATCCATTTCCAGCGTTTGACGTGCCCCAAATTGTCTGAGGATGTTCGTGTAACCTAAACAGACTCAGAAAATGTCCCAAAAAGGTAAAAAAGCAACGGAAATGCATATGCTCAATATATAAAAAAAATTTAGCATTGGGCTAATTAACCATAAACCAATTTTTAGACAATAGTAATTGAGTGGAGACCCTTCTAGCCTTATTCCATTCTGTCATTTCACACAAAAATTCATAGAACACAGAGAAAATGGATTAGCTATTCTAAAATCGTCAAAATTGCTAACAGTATCAAGAAATGGAATACTATTTACAAAATTAATCAGAGTACATGGTCATAACAACAGGTAGATCAAAATACACAAGTTAATAATTAATTACATAGAATACACATTTTTATATAACCTTTTCATAATTAATATTCTTGTCATAAGAGTCCACTTAACGCTAAACAAGAAAATAATACACAGCAGATCGAAAAAAAACATAAATATTGACAGCAGAATTCTTTCACATCAGCTGTCCGGGAAGAAAAGCAACTCCGCCTTCCGTACTCGCAAGTACAAAGAATGCCGAGAGCGGCACAAGAGCCGACAGCGGCTCCGCCTCACCAGGATTGTTGCGCCCGCCTGTGCGGCACGCTTGATCTCACTCGCCTGTGTAACGGCATTTCCAGAACGTTCGTTTCACTGAATTCCTGCGGAGAAACACACTCCCGAGTAATCTCAAGGAGTCCATTAACACTATCACAGTGGATAACTCAACACTGTCCATCATCACACGCATGCACTAGCCTGAAACTTAAAACAGCGTCTAAGTACATCGGCAATTACTAGTAAATCACATATTTATGAAATCTTACTGCAAGTTACAAAATCATATTTACATTCCTTAGTCCACTGTGACTCAGCTGAAAACTTAAACTAGCAGCTTGGATTTTTCGATTGATTAATAATCAGTTACTCTTAAATCATTTATTCAAAATTAATTACTTATTAATTACAACTTCTTTAACGTCCTCTTGGTCAGGCAAAAGCATGGCAATCTAGCAAATCCTTAAATCTTACACTGTATATTTACATTACAAATTACCCATTCTGTGGTATTAATCAATCCTAGGTTGGCACAATTTCAAGTCTACAATGTTCCGTATACCTAATAGTTTTCCAGAGCTTGGATACTCTAAGCAATAAGCATTTGTGTGAGGTATATCAATGACTTTATATGGTCCATTACAAACGAACTTAAATTTAGAGATTTCATTGTCTATCTCGCTCGATTTCTCATGAGCTTTTACAAGTACTAAGTCTCCGATTGCAAACTTAGCAAAATGCGCTTTAGCGTCATGACGACGTATGCGAGCATCGGCTCTTAGCTTCATTGTTTCTCGCAAACAATCCTTTTTCACACCAATACTAATGTCAATCCGTGGATTCCTCACGTTACAGTAGTTCAAATTCATGCCTACGTCAATGGCAACCGACCAGTTAACAACGTTTATAGGCTGGTATTGCCTATGCACACCGTCTCCTGCCTCGTCAAAACTGACTACTATTGTTTTATCTTATGACGTACATGTCAAAGTTTCGCTGTCGCAATTAATCACTCCACGGTACTTTAATAGCCAATCTAACCCGATAATTAATTCCGTAGTTAAGTCTGGCATGACGACAAACTCTTGTTCAAATCGTGCCCCACATATCTCGAAGTTGACAAAAATCTGTTCTGTGACCGGTTTACTGGCCTTCCCAGTAGCACCGATAATTTTCACTCATGTTACTGGCATAACTACGATGCCAGGTCTGTCTTTCAGTGACACGAATATTTTCCCAGATACAGCACTCAATTCTGCACCGGTGTCAATCAACACGTTTATTTGTCTGTCTACACTTGTCCTCGACTGTTTCTTTATTTTCCCACAGTAAATCCTCGTCTATATCCAGGTCATTCCAGAAAAAACCATCCAGCTTTGATCCTAAATCCGTCTTATCTGTCGGCTTTTTCAACCTCTGTTCACTTACAGTTTTAATTTCAACACGTTTGTCCTGAGGCTTAGTCTGTAGCTTCGCCTCCAATACCGAAACCTTTTCCTGTAACTCGTCAACTAGTGAGTGTTGCTTTGCTATCAATTCACTAATTGTCACCTTCGTTGATTCCTCTTTGGTCAGACTGATCTCATTTGCCAATCTACCTGGACGAATGTGCCCAGTAGTATCTGCAATTACTTACTCTGGATCTGCGCAACCCACACTGCTACCGTCCGACCGTATAACGTCAGCTCTAATCTCGTACACGCTGCAATCTACGTGCTTTTCTACCAATCGTGTCCGGCTATCACTAAAATTTTCGTAATCTTTCTCCTTAATACTCTCGCAATGTTTAAACTGGAGTTTTGCGTCGGATGGGTCGGCTACTTCTACCACTATAACTTTCGGTAAGGTCTGCCGGTTAGGGCCAGAACTTTC
Source organism: Schistocerca americana (assembly GCF_021461395.2). Lineage (NCBI taxonomy): Eukaryota > Metazoa > Arthropoda > Insecta > Orthoptera > Acrididae > Schistocerca > Schistocerca americana. The sequence goes on along the minus strand of NC_060120.1, from coordinate 167,245,725 downwards.
CGTTACTACTTCAACATCCAACTCCTGCGGGACGAAACACGACGAATCTTGCTCGTGCTCCCCATTAACATCAACTATTTCTGGTAAAGTCTGCCGGTTAGGGCCAGAACTTTCTATCACTTCACAAATACTAACTTCCTGTGGGACGAGACGCGGCAAATCCTGCCCGCGCTCCCCATAAACACTTCTCCCGTACAGGCTCCTATAATCTCTTAGTTCGTATTATAAGCGACCGAACTGCCTTAACCAGACCTCATCCCTCTCTGCATCTCCTCGCTCGATGACGGACGTGTTATCTGACATCTGATCTTCTCTCAACAACTGCGAATCATTCTTAAACTCAATCTCCAGTTCCGCTGTGGGTGTTACAGCTGCCACTTTATAATCGATTTCCGGAACACTACTTAAATTGTTCTCACTGACAGTGAATGTATTTTCTGCTGCCGCGTCTACAGCTGATCAACTACTTGTGGGCGCACTCCTTTCTCCTAACACTGGCAAACTCTCCCGCTGTTGTTTATTCCATACGGAATTTTCATAACGACGACACCTCGGTTTTCTCCCGTTATTGGGCCGCCAAAATTTCTCCACGCCCGGTCAGCCCCTCACCGGCGCGGTTAATGGTTTCCCTGTCTCGTCCCAGCAGATCCGCTCCCCAGATACTGCTGAGGCGGCTGATCACACCCTCTGGCGTTATTACTATTCTGTGAAGCCCGTATTACATTAGTATGATACTGGTTTCGGTCATTCCTGTTATTATTTGCAGTGTACCGATTGTTATTGCGAACCGAACCATTATTGTTATTGCTGCCATGATTGTGGTATGCATTATTCCCATGGTTATCGTTGTTGTGGTTGTTGTGGTACCCGTTGTTGTTACCACAGCCTCTACCATTGTCGCGATTATTGCGCCAGTTTTCCTCGTCCTCAACTCTTTCCAGGAAATCATTGATTGTCTTGTAATTGCTTCCTATGTAGCGTTTTTTATCATCTGGAAGCTTTTTGTAGAGTTCCCGGACTATTTCGGATTCCGTGCAGCGATCCCGCAAATATTCCAACTTGCGGATCCAGCCCTCACAAAACTCCTTCATAGAGCCACGCGAATTCGCATCGAAAGACCTCGATACGACAAATTCGCGCCAGACACTTTGTTGTTTTTGCTCTGACCAGTATTCAGCCAAAAACAAATTTTTAAACTCGTCAAAAGTCAGGTCGTAATGTTGAGGTTTAAGCCCCAACGCTTGGCATCACCAGCCAACACATCAATTACCGCATTAATTTTTCTCTCATTAGCCCATGATCTGGGTAAAACTCTTTCACAATTTTTAATGAAATCCGTCACGTATATACCGCCTTTTCTCAAGGGGTCGAACCGCTCCTCTTTCGTCAACATTTCCGAACTATGTGCACAGATTGGCACATAGCTCTGTTTTTCGTCAAGTTTCTTTTCTAATTCCGACACTCACGTAATTACTTGGCAAGTGGTTGTCGCGAGCGTTTCCACTTCCCTCTTTTTCTCTTCGCAGGTATTAGCCTGCTTCGTCACTTTGGTATCTACTTCGGATACTAAAGCCTTTAAAGTTTCCACTTTCTGTTGATCGTCTTTTTTCACTAATTGAATTTGTTCCGTCACCTTATTCTCGATGATCGCAGCAACTGCTTCTCCTACACTTTTCTCTATTCTGCTAATTTCGGAATAAAAACGAGTATTTATGCTCGCAATTTCTGCCTCAACGCGTATCATATCCTGTTTAAGATTACCGATTTCGGTATTAATCACAACAATATCTTCTTTTATTTCATCAACTTTTGTGTTAACAACTCCAACATTGTTGTTAACAACATTAATAGCTTTGTTCTGATTGTCCAGCTTCCGTTCAATGTTTTCAGACTGAGCTTCTTGCTTGGCAGACTGAGCTTCTTTCTTGGAACCCTAGCTTTCATTTCTGCCGATTGAGTTTCTATCTTGCTAGACTGGGCCTTGATTTCGTTAATCAAAACAGCTAAATTCCCGGAAACCAGCGGTTTTACTTCCGTAGCGGGTGCCTCTTTAATTGTCCCTCCGTATTCGTCATCAAGGGGTTCAGATTTGATTACCACTTCCGATTCCGAAACATTTTCTAAAGTTTGGAATTCCATTTCTGCTCTTTGTTGCGTTTCGGCGGTCCCGTCTTCCATGCTAACCACCTGCCCCTGAACAATGGGTACCGCGGTGCGCGTTTCCCACTGTTCGACCGATTGTTCCGTATCCAAGTCTACCAAATTTTGGTAACTGTTGCCTTCACTCATTTTAATAATTTTCAATATAAATGCCAAATCTCAAATATAATTAGGATTACTCACACTACTTATTCCTGCTGACGTAACGGCCTGTTCGTAACCAGCACTTTGTTACGAGATTTGCACAATTCGTGTCCAGAACAACCTCAAATCTGAAGATTGTCCTGTCACCAGGTCGCCACGTGTAAACACCCCCCCCCCCCCCCCTCACTTATCGACCTTAATGACAGTGAAAAATTAAACCGGCGCACCTAATGGGAATTTGGGAAAATCAATCGTCACTCAAGTTAATTTGTCGGTAAAGAGGGAGGAAAGGGCTGCATCTCAGTGAAAGGAAAAATGCAAATGAAATTGGTGAAAATAAATTTTGAGAAAGGGGTAAAATTAATAAAGAAAGTAAATGTGCGGTCGTTACGTTAACAATTAACTAGCGGTAATTAGATATTTGAGATTTGGGGAAAATTACGGTCGCCAGTCCTATGGACAATTACTATAGTAACTGAAAAAGAAGGTTATTGCACATATAATTAGCACTAAAAGCGTGGCAACTGAAGGTTGACACGTGTTGTGTGAAAACTGAATGTTTGTCAGAAGTAATAAATTTCGCTACACTCTGACTTAATTTAGCAAAAGAATTAATAAAACCGGAAAATTGAAAGTTAATTTAGTGACTGAAATTAATTCAATAAAATAAGGTTAATCTTGGGCTACCTCAACAATCATTTCAAAAGCTACTTGAATCTACGCAATTTAGAAATAAGAGATTTAACTTTGAACTTGAATTAAATGATTCTGAACAATTAACAATAGTAAAATTTAGTACGTACCAAGCTGAGCTGCAGTCACAGGTAAGCTAAAATATGTTAACAAAACTCGCACTCTAAATTTGTGCTTGTGTAATCTAAATACTGTAGCCAGCTATGAATACTTTAACTGAACTTTGAAATTAAGACAGTGAAATAAAATAATATTACTTTAATGCTGGCGTTTGAATTTCAACGACACTCGGGTTCATTCCGGAAAAGAAAGGGACACTGCTTGTTAATGCAATTGGGACAATGAGCAACAAAGGTTCATGCTAAGTTGCTGTAATTTTGAAACAGTTTGAAAAGCTGAGGCCTGCCATACAGTTCTAAAACTTTACGTGCTTCCAGTCTTCCTTGTTGGTTGATTGAAGGTTTGAAGCCGTCGATCGAAGAGGTGGCGACAGTCACTCATTGTCGGCCGTCGCTGTTGCAGAAGCTGGATGTTGGCGCGCCTCCTTTTCGACACGGTCACCAGGCGAAACGGGCTCTTGATGTGCGCCAGCTAATGCTTCCCGTCCGCGACACCGTGTCAGAAACTATTATAGCAAGTCGAGCGCAATTACATGCTGCCAATCCCCGAAAGTGCGGCAACTCGTGGGAGCGTCACACAACACACCTGCTCCACTGCCCCACCCCAGCCAGACTCACTCTGCTCTCGCTCCATGCGGCAGAGTTCACACTACCAAAGATCCTAAACACCTTGGTTCTCCACACGAGCTATCGATGTAATCGTTCGATAGCATAGTTTTCCCTAGGCAAGACCCAGCGTAAAATACAAATAATATTAACAAAACAAACCAATTATACATCGACATAAATGCATAAATATATATGTATACAAATTGTAAAAAGATTACAATATATAAAGACACAGAAATGCCATATCTTGAGGTAACAAACAAGGAAAAAAAATTATAGTACAATAGATGGAAATAGGAGGAGATGTATTTCCAGCGTTACAACCAGAAAACAAACACTTTCCGAAACCACTTGGGATCTGCACTGAGCACTTCTCCCAGTGGAATCGATACAAAAAGATCTAAACTTTACATTAGACAATTGATTTACAGCGTTTGAAAGATGCTCGTAAATTGCTCAATGATCCCGACACGTTTTTCAAGTCCCACTAGAGACTTGCATTTTGTGACAAATTCCCAATCGACTTTATCGACAAATTAATCTTTTCTTTTATTTTAAATAACTCTCTTGGACTCAAAACTAATAACAAATATGAACAAATCTCACCCCTCGTGTAATTCCGTGCAGTGAATTTGCGTACACAAATCGTTACTCTATACAACAATAAATTATTCCCCCAAAATATTCCCAAATAAGTAGATAAACATACATCTGTCTTCCTAGGTAAGCATTATTAACTTTTATTTTCCAAATTTCTCCGACCTCCATGCACCCAAATTGCCGTGACCGTAATTTATAATTCGGAAATTCCAACAAACATACAGTAATCCAGAGACTTGACTCTAACAGATACATGCACATAAATAAATCCCTAATATACCCCCAGAAACCTAATTTACATGCATACTGGGCACTGAATTTTGACTTGATGCCGTTCACCAAGTAATGGAGTTCTACAACAAACAAGCTTTAATACATCCTGAAATAAAACACTGCAAATTACCCCTTCAAATAATTTTATAATCTAAACACAGACACAATTATTTCTTAACCTACTTTCCCTTAATGTACAGTCTCAATTCTGTCACATTTCTTAATCCTAGAAGTTTTCCTGAAACAGGGTATTTGAGTCGGTAGGCATTAGGGGGCGGAGATTCTGGCACTACAAATTGCCCATAGTATAGCTCAAACAGGCTTTTTATTTCTTCATCAACTTCGCTGGACTTTTCTTCTGTACGTACTAGGACTTTGTCTCCTATTTTGTATTTAACTAGTTTTTACCGCCCATCATGCCGTTTCTTTCTTTCCGCTGCCAACTTCTCCATACGGGATTTTACCGCCTGCTCCCTATCAGCGACCGACCCAGCTAGTCGCTGCGGGAACTCCATAGTTACCATTAATAGAAATTTCAGTTTGACTCACGCCATCACCTCCAAGGGTGAATATCCAGTTGCGCTACTTTTCACGCTGTTTAGAACGTCCTCAAATGAATGTACGTATTCCACCCACTTTGAGTGTCTATCACTCGCTTAAGTCCGACACTCTCGTCCAACTTCTCGCACATACCTCTCGCAATGGTTACTCACCGGTAGGTACACGGATATCTTAATGAGTTTTATACCCTGGTCGTTCATACGTTTGTTCCAGACGTTTGATCTAAACTGTGATTCGTTGTCAGATAATAGCCTTTCTGGTTTGATTACGTGTTTAAAGAAACCTTTACTAATTTGGCTATCTGCGCCTTGCTGCTAGCTTTCCGTATCGGATAAAGTATAATAAATTTTGAAAAGAGGTCAACAGCAACAAATATATACTTCATACCGCCACGTCCTGTGGGTACTGGGCCAGAACTGTCAACCGCCAGTAACTCTCCTACCTTGGTCGGTAATATACTTTGCATTTATCCTTGTTGAGTTGTTGTGCAATATTTTACTCGCTGGCATTGATCACAGGCAGCCAGCTGGGCGCGTACTCGTGTGGCGAGGTTATTAATGTGGATGTATTACTCTATAAGTTCCGTGCACTTCTGGTGATGTCTGGTTTGTGGTGCGCTCAACTGCGCGGCTATCAGCGCCCGTATAAATTCCCAACCTTTGCTCAGTCCAGTCTCGCCACTTTCATGAATAATGATGAAACGATGAGGACAACACAAACACCCACTCATCACGAGGCAGGTGAAAATCCTTGACCCCGCCGAGAATCGAACCCGGGACACCGTGCTCGGGAAGCGAGAACGCGACCGCGAGAGCACGAGCTGCGGACTGTTCACTTTGTAAGTAGGCTGTTTAGGTTTTCTTATTGGTAACGCCACGTAGCGCTCTGTGTGAGAATCACTGGCTGTGCTGTGTGCAGTCTGTGGCTAGTTTGCATTGTTGTCTGCCATTGTAGTGTTGGGCAGCGGCAGCTGGATGTGAACAGCGCGTAGCGTTGTGCATTTAGAGGTGAGCCGCCAGCAGTGGTGGATGTGGGGAGAGAGATGGCGGAGTTTTGTAATTTGTCATGAACTGATATATATATTATGACTATTAAGGTAAATACATTGTTTGTTCTCTATTAAAATCTTTCATTTGCTAACTATCCGTATCAGTAGTTAGTGCCTTCCGTAGTTTGAATCTTTCATTTAGCTGGCAGTAGTGGCGCTCGCTGTTTTGCAGTAGCTTGAGTAACGAAGATTTTTGTGAGGTAAGTGATTTGTGAAAGGTACAGGTTAATGTTAGTAAGGGCCATTCTTTTGTAGGGATTTCTGAAAGTCAGATTGCGTTGCGCTAAAAATATTGTGTGTCAGGGTAAGCACAGTCATGTATAATTGTTAAAAAAGGGGATGTTTCATATGTCGACCCTTAGCCGAGGATACCTCACTGGAATCTTCTGATTTTTCCTTGTAGTTTGTGTAATTAGTGTAGCTTTTGTTTATTGCTAGCGCATAATTATAGAGAGAATTTCCTTTGTAGTTGTAGTTTTTCACTGTTGTACACAGTTGTGGCATGCATGTAGATTTGCACCAAGCATTTCGCAGCTGCAATTAGCTAGATATTATTTTCAGTGCTATGTTAATGTGTTCTCTTGTTTTTGCTCTTCAAATTGTGCTTTTCTGTGTTATCGTGTGAAATATTGTGACAATAATAGCGTGTGAAAAACGTAACACTAGGCTACAAAGTAAACTGAGAAATAATAGTGACGACGAGCGTAGCTTATCAGCACCACTGTGTAATGAATTAACAGACATTCAAAGTAGTAATTTGGTAATTGTGCATAGGGAAATAGAGTGGGTGGCAAACAATGGCGTAGGCAGTGAAACAGGTAGTGAACAGGGAAGCATTATCGATCGATCGGTCGGCAACAGCTCGCCTCAGGAATACGAAATGACAGGACACAATCTTGCAAATACTGTAGATTCAGGTTTTGGGTCCTCACCGTTTCCTCAAATGAGTCAAGACACATTTTCTGCCTGTCAAAATGTGAATGTTGCCGGTGCAAATGCACTGCCGAATAGCGTAGAGGTACAGATTCCAGACCCTAATGCATTGTTATTACAAGTAATGCAACAAATGGGACAAAATCTTCAAAAGTTGGACACAATGGAACAGAATCTTCAAAAGTTAGACACAATGGAACAAAATCTTCGGAAGTTAGACACCACACTTGAACAAACACGTGAAGATTTAACTACTGAGTTACATAACATTGAATCGAAATGTCAAAAAGCCTGTAATGACGTAAAAACTCATATTTGTGAGCATTTTCAACCTATTTTTTCGCGGCATGAAAATGCATTACAGAATCACGAAGCAGCCATAAAAGAACTGCAGACTATTGTTCATGAAAATCATGAGACCTTGCATGCTAAATTTCACTCAGTTGCATCTACCGATTTGGTTACGCAACTTGCAAAAACTCAGGAAAACTTAAAGGACACAGTAGATACTCTGAAACTTGGTTCAGAGAAACACAATGAGGATATAAGTACACTATCGGAGGAAGTAGCCGAACTTTCGGATCAGTTCACTAATTTATCTACGAAGGTAGATGATAATCTGAATGACACAGAACCGGTAGTCTTCACTGACACAGAAGAGTATGAACAAATTAGAAAATTCAAACAAAATCAAAATCAAATCAATACTCAGTACAAAAGAGAAATCCGGGAAGTACAAGATCAGTTGACGCAGGTAATACAAGAATTACATATTTCAGAGGACACTCGCGCTCCAATATGGGAAGAGGGACATAGAAATACGGAACAGCCACAAAATAATAACACAGCGCATTTCGGAAATTATGAAAGAAATTGGCAATGTGCACCGAATTTTGAGATTGAACTGCCGACACGACGTAACAATGACCGATATGCTACTCGCCGACACGATGATTTTGACTATAAGCTGTTCATTACTACACGTAAATTCAAAACATTTAAGAATTCTGGCAACAACATTCATCCACAAGCATGGCTTCATCAATTCTCTCATTGTTTTCCTCCCAACTGGTTCTTTAGAACACAGATTAGAATTTATGTGTGGCTGCTTAGAGAATGAACCAGCTGTAAGAATGCGATCGGTCATTCACGATTGTCACAGTGAAGGAGATTTTTATCATGCCTTCCTCTCAGCATATTGGTCTCAAGCTACACAAGACCGAGTAAAACATGGCATCATAATGATGAAACATTTAGAACAATCTGAAATTTTCCAGTCTTGTGAAATATTTTGAAGACATGTTGCATAAGAATCAGTATCTTTCAAACCCATACAGCCCCTCAGAACTCATCCGCATTTGCTTAAGCAAATTGCCTGAACAGTTACGACATATTATTTTAGCAGGACGTTGCAAAGACGACATTGAAGCTTTTCAGGGACTGTTACAAGAATTAGAAATTGACACAGACAGTCGCGGGAGGCGAAAACAGGAAAACAATCACTACAGGTCACATCCGTCACAATTCTGTGACGACAGAAACAATAACTGAACACGACAAGTCTATTGTTACAACGCAAATCGTGACCAAAACAGACACCACCCATATGACAACCACTGGCAGAGTAATAATAGTTACAGAGAAAGATCGCATTTCCGTAGTAATGAATATGACAGAGATTACCTTAGAAACAGACAATATGGGAACCAAAACAATTATTATCAAGGGAGACAGAATAACTCGAGACGCTGCAGTTCAGCGCACAGTTACGATTCAGGAAGAAATTCTCCACCACATGACCGACAAGAAAGAAACTATGTAAACTACCGACGTAACGACAGACCTGAATTTTATCAGAACTGGCGGGATTCAAACAGAGCAGGGCACTTTCGACAACGTGAATTTGGAGAAGCTAGGTCTCCTAATCCCAATAACGGCGCGCGCCAACAAAGAGACAGACAATGACTCGCACCGCAGGCAGCCACCTGCGCCGGCTGGCTCAGAGAAAAATAACATAGACGCTAACCTTGAGAAAAATTTTAGCATTCCTCACCGACGTATACCGCATGATAATTGCGTTGAAGTTGAAACTCTGCGTACTAGGAAGAGTAAAGGTTTACACCACATTTCACATGTAAAACCGTTTATTGAAAGATAATCTTCTTTTTAACTTTGTCTTTGCCATATAAATTTTCACTTTACATTGCTAGTAGGCTTTGTCAGCCTTAGAATCTGTTAACATACAACAATATTTGAAGTTAAATATCCAGTCTAGAACCTAGGGAACATTTTTAAACAGAAATTACGAATGCATTGTTATAGTGAGCAGACGACACAGTGTTGTTATTTGTACATTCATGCTTGTTAGTTCCACTATCACGTAACGACTATAAGGATCACATACCTAGAACATATACCGGCAACGCTAATGAGATTTTAATGCAACATTTTGGTTTACTTGAAAATACATTCTGGATTTAATGCACTTTCAGTGAGATACCAGATGACACAGTGGTTAGTTTATGTGACAGCTACACGATTTTGTCACGACGCTACTAATGAGTGACAATTTACAATGTTGCTTTTGCAGTGTTTCTGTTTTATATCTGCACAGTTTTTCTGCATTATTCTGGAAAGTAAAACATGTTTTAGTAATAACTTTTGTGGTATAGCTACAATGAGACTGCCTTTTCCGTAGCACAACAATACGTTACAGCACAGTACTTTCTTCATCATGGCAATAAGCGTAATAACTAAGATATCTATACGCAAAGCATTTCACTTTCGTTTATGATGAGGTAAGTACATTGACTTCTGCAGAACTTAGCTTTCGGAGGACGATAACTACGACACTTCCACAGAGATTATCTTACAACAAGACGCACAGTTTAGCGCTACAGTACACGTATTTGAGTGATTAATTTTGTACTTAAAACATTTATTTTTTAAAGATATTTGAAGTACAATGATACGAAGTTTTCCGTGATATATTTCATTCCATTGCTGTAATCTGTAACACCTGAGGGTATAATTACATTAATCCTCAGGGGGGTACACGCCTACTTTGCGTACCATGTGTTTGGCAAGCACAAGGAGCCCTAGCTAATATGGTATTTGCTTATACAACTTTACACATCGGTATCATATTTCTCTAACACACTATTACACAGCTATCTGATTATTTGACAGAGAAACAGACATTCTTTTTACTACGTCAGTGACAGAAGTTTATGCAATTACACAGTTGGATAACTTCACACTTATGAAACTGTATTTTGTCTGTACTTTGTAAACTGTTCATATTTTTTCGGAACCATTGTGATACTATGAGAGCTTTGAATGATGTATTTGGTAAGGGAGCATGATTTTAAAGTAAGTTTGAGGTAAATGACACTACTGACATGAGCAGAGAATTTTTTTAGGTTTTGAAATTATTGCAGAAAGCTACGACGTTTTTCAGATTTGACTGAGGTGTTATGATGTTATTATTACGACGACGATGTGTATTATGCTGTTGAGGTATGTTTATGATCAATAAGCTGATGCTACATGAGGAATCTGACTATGCTATGTATTTATTATGATGAAATATTGAAGTGTTGACGCAAGATTGACGTGACGACGAATATGTATATGTGTAATAAGGTAAGGACTAATGAGTAGTGTTTAGGGACTCTGATATTTGAAAAAGGGTGTTGTAAACCAAGAATCGTACTTTAAGAGTTATGAAATGTGTGTAAATGCGTGAATGTATCACAATGCTGACGAAAACTTTTTGAACTCTGTTATATTAATAGTATTTTGTTTCTACACATTTGCAACGCAAATTCTCGACCTGTGAAATATTTTTATAAGAGACTGTCACTGTGGCAGAATCTGCCATCGTAAATATTTCAGCAAGAAAGGTAAGTGACCTTGGCGTAATGCGTTTTGGGCGCCCAGCTGAGAGGTAGACGTCTGACAAAAGAAAGCCATTAGGTGCACAAAAAAAAGAGGCCATTATCCTCACTATTGACATTCCTTTGTAGAAAGCATCCCAAATACGACACGCTCAAACTTGAAAACATATGATTACACTGTGGAGCTCTTAATTTATGATTTACTGAAATGCCTAATGAAATGACGAGAAATATTTTATGTCTATACACCTGATTATGACTACTGTCTTTATAGTTGAGAGATTTTTCACTACCTTATGAAATGCCATATGGCTAATGAATGATTTTTCATGCCTTCCTTTGTACATATTTTCATTTTTTTTAATATCTAGTTTCTAGCTGCACTGCAGCATTGGTTAAAATAGAATTTTATAGATGTACTAATATAAATATTTTCTGTCTACAGATCTAGTAAATACTAATTTTGTAATACATTGCCCAAAAATGGGGGAGCACAAAGACATTTCCCTTCACAGGAATTGCATACGGAATTTTCTTTTCAACTACTTGGTAACTTTTTTGGTAGAATAACTTCTTGTGGTGCACCACTTTAATTACTTAGACATTAAGATGTGATTACACATTTCCCTTATCTGCATTGTTATCTTTAGTGTACTATTTTTTCTGCTTGAGCTTTGTCATGCTTAGGTATATGTTATAGCATTTACTGCTGCTGTTTGCCAGGCATAGTGTTACTGAATTTGAATTTGTGTTACTCTGCTAAGCCAGATTTATTTTTCTTGTTTGCTGCGCATTGCCTCATATTAGTTGTAATGTGAATTGCTTGGTAATTTAGACTATATGTAGCTTGCTTTGCAAATTTCCATTTTTTGCGTTAATTGTTTTGTGCTGCTGCATTGCCTTGTCCCTTGTCTGAGCTCAGTAGATTTAAGTTAGCTTAAGAGGGGGTAGACTATATAAGAACCTAACTATGGAGAATAGGCAAAGAATGCATTGAAAGTTATATGAAAACGATTTGGGCCAAAATGAGTATTGTACAATGAGCCATAATTATTTTGAATGAAATATGGTTAGAATACAGAAAAGAGGTATAGATATGACTTTTTGGGAATAATGATGAATGAAGGGAGATCTCCAAGAAGTAAAGAAAGTTTTGTTTGCAATATACTGCAGTAAAACAAACCCTGTCCTTTCCTTTTGTATTATCCCACTATGTGTTTGTGTACTCTTGTGTATTTGTGTTATTCTTGTCTTTATGTGTTTAGTTAATGAGATTTACATTGTAGAATTTTTCTGATAATATGTTATTTACATTGTAAAGATGTTTAGACATTATTTATTATGTTTTGTTTTAATGCTCATGTGCGAAATTAATGTTTCGAAAACTATTTCTCATTATTTTGTATATTCACTTATGTCATAATTCCTGTAACACCGATGTATATGTATATTTTTATTCTTTTGTAAAGCCTGTATTGCTACAAATGTTATCTGTATTGTTATGTTCTTTAATGATGTATTTTGTACCTTTGTTATTGTATTTTTATGTTAGCAAATTGTAATTGTTACCAGTTCTTCAAATTAAGTATCATTTCACTGCACACGTTTCTGTTGGTCATAGTATATGCACAGTATGTGAGAAGTTGAGACTGTTAGTGCTTGCACGTGTGTTAATAATTCAGCAAGGGACTGGATAACAGCATTGCTGGTTCTAAGGACAATTCCAAAAAGTTCGTGAGTGTACAAGTGGTGGTTTATGGACTTGCTATATTCTCTGCAAGACTCTTCGATGGTGATTGTGCACCTGCACAGTCGCAACAGATGGCTGCTGGCCGTCTCTACACGGACTACAGTGGGTCTGCACCTCTGATGGCCCACCAATACCGTAATCTCTACAAGGACTGCAGTGGGTCTGCACCTCTGATGGCCTACCAATACCGTAATCTCTACCAGGACTACAGTGGGTCTACCCTGTGATGACCTACCTACCAATATTCTTCAAAACTTCGACTGACTCTGCTGTGGGTTTGCTCTTCTGTCTTTCCGTTGGAAGGACAACACTACTTCTTCAAGACTGCATGGAAATCCACTACTTCCGTGTGCAATTTCTGTTACTAATGAGACTTTGTGAAAAAAAACTGTAATTACTATTATGATGAATGATCAGGACTGTCTTAATGGACTGTGAAAAAATTTTAGCTTTTGACCAACAGTGTATCAATAAGTGTGTGCATTTGATATCTTTGTTATTGTAATTATGAGAAATTTTATCAAATCGTTATTGGCCACTGCCCAAAACAATTTGTAAAATTTTTTGTGGGGAGCATGGGGGCTATGTAAGTAGGCTGTTTAGGTTTTCTTATTGGTAACGCCACGTAGCGCTCTGTGTGAGAATCACTGGCTGTGCTGTGTGCAGTCTGTGGCTAGTTTGCATTGTTGTCTGCCATTGTAGTGTTGGGCAGCGGCAACTGGATGTGAACAGCGCGTAGCATTGTGCAGTTAGAGGTGAGCCGCCAGCAGTGGTGGATGTGGGGAGAGAGATGGCGGAGTTTTGTAATTTGTCATGAACTGATATATATATTATGACTATTAAGGTGAATACATTGTTTGTTCTCTATTAAAATCTTTCATTTGCTAACTATCCCTATCAGTAGTTAGTGCCTTCCGTAGTTTGAATCTTTCATTTAGCTGGCAGTAGTGGCGCTCGCTGTATTGCAGTAGCTTGAGTAACGAAGATTTTTGTGAGGTAAGTGATTTGTGAAAGGTACAGGTTAATGTTAGTAAGGGCCATTCTTTTGTAGGGATTTCTGAAAGTCAGATTGCGTTGCGCTAAAAATATTGTGTGTCAGGTTAAGCACAGTCATGTATAACTGTTCAAAAAGGGGACGTTTCAACTTCTGGGCCCCGTAATGGCTGTGACTTACACGGACGTGATCTATCAGCTGTTCCACATATTTGTCTGGTAAGCACACCCTCCAGTGATCCGTCTTCTCGTCTTTCCTGCGAAACAGCACACCCTAGTGCGTTTTGAAAAAGCGGGGTATTTTTTCATAGCCCTGGCTGCCAAATTTGGTTTCGATGTACTTCAGTTCAGGGTCATCATTTTGCTCTCTCCTCATATCCCTGCCGACCGCACGAATTTCCTTTTCCCCCGGTACTCCTTTCATGTACAGTAACTGAAATTCGTTGTTTGTCTCCTCCCTTTAATTGTCTTCCTCTCCAACGGGTAGCCGCGACTGCGCATCGGCAATACAATTTTCAGCCGGCCGGTGTGGACGAGCGGCTCTAGGCGCTTCAGTCTGGAACCGCGCAGCCGCTACGGTCGCGGGTTCGAATCCCGCCTCGGGCATGGATGTGTGTGATGTCCTTAGGTTAGTTAGGTTTAAGTGGTTCTAAGTTCTAGGGGACTGATGACCTCAGTAGTTATGTCCCATAGGGCTCAGAGCCATTTGAACCAATAAAATTTTCGGTCCCTTTAATGTAGCTTATCTGGTAAATAAATTGCTGCAGGGACATTGCACAGCGAATAAAGCAGTAGTTTATTATTCTTCATTCATGCAGAAAGTTAAGGGCCTTATGGCTGGATAGCACTGTTACCTCTCTGCCTTCCAAATACATACGGAATCTTTTTTATCCATACACGATTGCAAACAGATGTTTCTCTGATTGCTGTATCCGCGTTCGTGTTTATTGAGTATGCGGCTGCCGAAAGCCACACTCCGACGATCTGTCTTCCTGCCGATTTGTTTTTCTTGGAATATTTCGCAGCCTATCCCATAATCTGAACTGTCAGACGACAAACAGTATGGATGTGACATGTCGGGATAATAGAGCATCTTGCTCGCATACAGTTTATCCTTTATGTTCTGAAATTATTTTTTACATTACTCGATCCATTTCCAATGTGCGTTTTTCTTTTTAAATTTTCATAAATTTTGGTTATTCATTCCCCCATCCTCCAAGAGTTTTCGATAAAACCCACATAAGCCGAGGTACGATTTTAATTGCTTTCTGTTGGTTGCCCTCTTACAATCCGTGATAGATTTTAGTTTCTCAATACTCGGTAAAATTCCCTCAGATGTAAGAGTGTGTCCTAGAAACTGAATTTCCACTCGGACAAATTCGTAATTTGCAATCTTTAACGTCATCCCACTTCGTCTTAAGATCACAAGCACTTCCTCCAGCAATCTGCCGTGTTCGTATGTTTGTACCAATATTCTGTCGCTAATAAAATGTCGTCCACCTAATAAAATGTCGTCCACATAAATCACCTACTCACTCATCAAGAGTTCTCCTAAGACATGACTTAGCGCTCTCACAAAAACTGTCACTGAAACCGCGTGGCCGAACGGTACAACCTTAAACCGGTAGCTTCGTCCTTCGAATAAGAAAGCCGTGTAATGTCTGCTTTCTTCTGCCAATGGGATTTGCCGAAATCCTAATGTCAAGTCAACACTAGACATCAATTTTACGTTCCTAAAGTTTTGGAGCAGTTCCTCCATATTACCAGGCTGGTCGAGCTCTGTCACAATTACCTTATTTATCTTACGCGCGTCTAACACGATTATAACCGATTTGTCTTTTTTCTTTACAATTACAATGGGATTACAGTAATCGCTCCTACACTGCTCTATAACATGCCGTTATAGTATTTGCCTTAACCGGGCCCTGATGGCTTCCCGATTAGCAATAGGAATTACACTCCTGGAAATGGAAAAAAGAACACATTGACACCGGTGTGTCAGACCCACCATACTTGCTCCGGACACTGCGAGAGGGCTGTACAAGCAATGATCACCTTGGTGCCAATGATGGCCGTATGCGTGTTTGGCACCGTGCAGGTGAGCGCCACAATCAGGACTGCATACGACCGAAGCACACGGGGCCAACACCCGGCATCATGGTGTGGGGAGCGATCTCCTACACTGGCCGTACACCACTGGTGATCGTCGAGGGGACACTGAATAGTGCACGGTACATCCAAACCCTCATCGAACCCATCGTTCTACCATTCCTAGACCGGCAAGGGAACTTGCTGTTCCAACAGGACAATGCACGTCCGCATATATCCCGTGCCACCCAACGTGCTCTAGAAGGTGTAAGTCAACTACCCTGGCCAGCAAGATCTCCAGATCTGTGCCCCATTGAGCATGTTTGGGACTGGATGAAGCGTCGTCTCACGCGGTCTGCACGTCCAGCACGAACGCTGGTCCAACTGAGGCGCCAGGTGGAAATGGCATGGCAAGCCGTTCCACAGGACTACATCCAGCATCTCTACGATCGTCTCCATGGGAGAATAGCAGCCCGCATTGCTGCGAAAGGTGGATATACACTGTACTAGTGCCGACATTGTGCATGCTCTGTTACCTGTGTCTATGTGCCTGTGGTTCTGTCAGTGTGATCATGTGATGTATCTGACCCCAGGAATGTGTCAATAAAGTTTCCCCTTCCTGGGACAATGAATTCACGGTGTTCTTATTTCAATTTCCAGGAGTGTATATAAGGCTTGCACTTAATCGGTTCGTACGGCTTCACGTTAATGGAGTATTTACTGGGAAGATCAGAAAATATGTCCTCAAAACGGCATAACAATTCACAAATGGTTCAAATGGCTCTGAGCACTATGGGACTCAACTGCTGTGGTCATAAGTCCCCTAGAACTTACAACTACTTAAACCTAACTAACCTAAGGACAGCACACAACACCCAGCCATCACGAGGCAGAGAAAATCCCTGACCCCGCCGGGAATCGAACCCGGGAAAACAATTCACATAACTCCTTTTTCGCTACCTCCGACATACCCTCGACTGCTTCTACCGTTTCCTTTATTTTGTCACACATGTTGTTCTCTTCATCAAAACCATGTGTAATTATGGAATGCGCAATCTGGTTGTTCCCCATCAAAAGATTCTTAAATTTTACTTTCCTTTTTTCACCCTCAATTTCAAAATCCAGGCACCTTCGCACGCAGTGAAGTGAAGTTTTGTATTTACATAAGAAATCAGCACCACGTCTTTTACAAGTCCACTCAGCACAAAGCATCCTACACTAAAATGATTTTCCTCGCACTTGAATTCCAATAGCACTTCTTGCCTTATCCGCTTACTTAAACCGCCAACTGCCGTTTTAATTTTTACACTATTTACAGGTAGCAATATTAATTTCTTATTCTTTACCTTACGTACAAAACCTTCCGACACTGCCGACACATTACTTCTAGAATCGAGCAGTGCGTCTGCTTTCTCGTCTTTTACTTTAGCTTCAATAATAGGCTGAACAGTAATAATTTCTTTCCTCTAAAATCTGTTCTCTCTATAAATTATTATCTATGTCTCGTCCCTCATCTTCCACCCCTAGAGTACACATATCATGTTCGATCCACTCCTCAATTTCGTACTCGTCCCAGAATAATTCAGTAAATGCTTCTTTCGCCCCAGTTTCATTTTTTCTCCCTTTTAGACATCTCGCTATCTTAAACTTGTTTCACTCCACATATGAGGCAATAACGATCGTAATGTTCTATCGTACCATCGTCAATCAGTTACAATAAAATCACATTCCTCCTTGGTTGCCATTCTGTCCAAATATCACTTCCTATTTTAGATTCAAACTCACTGTATTCTCCCTCAAAATTATCGACATTAGTAGCTACAACATCATTATCATGAAATAAAACATTACTTTTTACTTCCACATCATTACAAACACCTTCACAAACAGCTCTTTCAACTGCCGCTGATACATCATATAACACACAACCTCATTTACCTCAATCGACAAATCACCAATACAAGAAGCGTTCATAGTTTCACCATCCTCTGCCGTTACATCAGATAAGTTGTAGCTATAACGTCGTGCAATTTCAGAATCAACAGTACCACTAAAATCCTATGCGTTTTTATTTAAACCTGAGCATAATACCTTTTCCTCTCCTACACACTCTTGCGCCACATTAATTTCACATCGCACGTCAAATTCGGATCCACATTCATTCTCAAACAAACATTCAAGACCCACTGATCCATCCAGAATTTCGGGATCACCTCCATTAGTAGAAAGATATGCACAGATTCCTTCCACTGAAGTATCAATACCAGCAGCTTCAACTATGGTAACTTCAGCACATGAAACATCATTAATACCTTCCTTCGAAAATAATTCACCAATATCCGCCGATACACATACAAATTCATCAACAGCTGACGAGACTAATGCTACGCTGCCCTTATTAACCTACTTAACAACTTTCACCATCACAGTATCACGTGAAACATCATCACCTTCATCACTATAATCGCTACTGCTGGGTAGTACATCTTTAGAATTTTCTACACCATTTAAATCCACCAAATTCAGCTCCATCTCAGTCTCCTTTCGCCACATAGACTTCTTCATTGTATTGACATTCACACGCTCTTTCGTCTCACATTCATAAAACAGATCATTTAGCCCTAAGTCATTGTCATCGCCTTTATCGTTATCTTTCATTATCTTAGGATTACGCCTTTTACGTACGATCTGATTAGAAAATTTACCTATTTCACTCTCATCTCTTTTTAATTTCATTTCAAAATCCTGATGCCTTTCTGCCGATTTATTGACACCTGTCACTTTTCCGTTTAATAGCGTCCTATTCATCGCCGCTTTATTTTACCATCTCCGGACCTGAGATGCGGTCAAACTTAGTTTTCCGATCTCGCATCACGCTGGTTCATTTCACCAGGTGCCGGTCCCTCAAATCTACGTTCTTGATGTCGGTCCCTTTCACGAAAGTATCTGATCCAATTACCTCTTTGAAATTTATCATTGGATGTGTTCCTGTTATCATTTCCCTAATCAAAACTGCTGTTTGCGTTCTTTGTTAACTTCACGAATGTCTTTCATAGTAGTTACTCGGACTGTAGTTACGATCTCTACTCTGAAAACTATTTTTCTGCTAACTTTGCGGTTTAAATTTCAACGCACGTTCTAATTTTTCTACAAAGTCCTAAAACTCATCTATTGAGATGCTAGGACTGTTCACTAGATCCCACTGCAAATCTTCCGGTAACCGCATTTTCAACAACGTAATTTCAGTAAGCACTCCCAGTGGACGTTTCACATGCATTAATCTCGAAAGTTCACGTTTACAAAATTCTCGCATCGACTCGTTGCCTTATTTAAATCTTGGCCCGTTCAGAAACTTCGCTTCACTCCAGACGTTGTTCAGGAAACTACTTTCAGGTATTTCGTAGGTAGTGAACGTACCAAAATGGTTCAAATGGCTCTGAGCACTATGGGACTTAACATCTGAGGTCATCAGTCCCCTAGAACTTGGAACTACTTAAACCTAACTAACCTAAGGACGTCACACACATCCATGCCCGAGGCAGGATTCGAACTTGCGACCGTAGCGGTCGCGCGGTTCCAGACGGAAGCGCCTTTAACCGCGTGGCCACACTGGCCGGCAGTGAACGTATCACTGTGTATATTTGCCCACGATTGCGACTCACCTTCCAAATGTCGGACATTCCCCTTATAAAAGCGTCCCTGCATGCTGCTAGAAAATTTACTGTCTGATATTTCCCATCGTCTCCAAAACATTTGACCTATGTACAGCTAAAAAATTCAGTTCGATTTTTGTTTCATTGATTTGCTTTTTAACTTCACCATTTTCAATTTTAATGCCAGATTCTACTCGTTCCTTTATTTTATCTACTTCTTTCTCCCCTTTACCTATTCGACCGGGTAAGTTCCTAATAGCCTCCGTCGTCTCAGCCATTAGAGCATCTTGCCTCCTCATACAATTTTTTACGTTGCCTCCCAGATCTGCCTGCAACTTCTCCACCTTATCACTGAAATTTTTCTCCGTTTGATCTACCTTAGAGTCAAGTATCCCAACTTCATCAGTAATTTTGCCTAATTCGTCCCGAATGGTTTTCAGTTTGCCGTCTATCAATTCCTCTTCTCCACTAGAAATTTTACCTACTTCGTCCTTCACAGTCGAAGCTATTTCGGTTGAACCGAATCAATTTTTAAGTTTATGTCAACCATATCGGTTCTGATAGAATCAATTTTGGATCCCAATTCTCTTATCATTTCCATTAATTGCGATAATATGCCTCCACCAGATTCATCTCCCTTGCCTGATTTCGGACTGTTTGCCGTACTAAATTCACCGCTGATCACGCTATCCCGCCCCTACTTCGGGCTAAGCAGCTCGCTAGTATTTTCAGACCCACACAAATTGGCAGACTGTTTAATGTTAGCGACGTCTATTATTGGCGATTGAACTACAGAATCATACATAATCTCGCTATCAGCGCAGGTACTTAGCTTCGTCGTGCTGCATCCTTCTGCCATGGTATTGCTGCCGATGTTGCAGTTGAAGCCGACGCTGAAGATCTCGCAGCCTCTGCCGTGGTACTGCAACTGCCGCTGCGCGATGAATCGCCGTTGAAGATGCCGCTGCTGTCTGGAACCACGTGCTTTCGGTGTCGCCTCTTCTTCCGCGTTACTTTTTTTATCACTCCTAACCACTGCTAAAACTCGGTGCACACAACTGTTCCAAAATTCGTAGCTCAGAGCTCCCATACAAACTGCCTAACTGACACAGACTTGGAAGCTAGGTCACAGAATGTCGTTACCTGTGAGAATTGCAATTGTAATTTCACAACTATTAAAGAAACCTAATGTTCTGTCCTGAACCGATCTCACATTTAACTTGTGCGAGAGGTCCTGCCTATCGAAGTTCAGCTAATACTTATGGAAACACATTGCAGAATTCAAATCCAATTCTAAAATTTTCCAGAGTTCATATTCCGCAACTAACACTTCCCCCAAATCCAATCCTGTTCCAATACTTTGCAAGGTTCTTTTATCCCTCAATTAACACTTTCCGAATTCCTATCCTGGACGAGCCCCCAACTGCGAGCTAACTTCCCAGAGATGTTTGGGCTGACATGAGTTTCCTATTAATCGAAATGTCTTGGCTCAAGCTCGTCTAGGGGTTGAACCACACGTGTCACATTACACGCCATAAAATAGACTCTTGTGACCCTTTGGTTAAATTGTCTGGCTGGTGGCAAGTTTGCGAAATTGTATGAAACATAGAAAGTTAATACAGCATTTAATAACAGTAATAAGGATATCGGGAGCTAAATTAGCGACCCATAAATATTGTAGGCCACACAGGTATGATATGGTCAGAATAATGTTTTAATGATTATTCATAAAGCAAACTAATAGCGAAAGTGGTCGTATTTGGAGTTACTGTTACATTAGAGCGCAAATATATTTGACACAGCTCGATCATTCAGTGTCGTCGTGAAATAAAAGTCCAATGCTCCATCTCGTTACCTACGCGAAAAGTTAGATTTCACACCAGGCGCGCTGCTGCTCACCGCTCAGAGATTACGAACGAAAACCTAAGACGGCGGCTCAGATTGTCTCCCAAATCGTTTATATAGATAAGGAACAGCAAAGGTCTATACCACTACGTTGGGGAACGGCAGAAATCACTTCTGTTTTACTCGATGACTTTCCGTCAATCACTGCGAAATGTGATCTTTCTGCCAGGAAGTCACAAATCCAGTCACATAACTGAGATGATATTCCATAAGCACGCAGTTTCACTATAAGCCGCTTGTGTGGTACAGTGTCTAAAGCCTTCTGGAAATCCAGAAATACGGAATCAATCTGAAATCCCTTGTCAGTAGCACTCAATACTTCATGCGAATAAAGAGCTAGTTGTATTTCACAAGAACGATGTTTTCTAAAGCCATGTTGACTGTGTGTCAATAGACCGTTTTCTTCGAGGTAGTTCATAATGTTCTAACACAATATATGTTCCAGAATCATGCTGCATATCGACGTTAATGCTACGGACCTATAAATAAGTGGATTACTTCTACTATCTTCCTTGAATATTGATATGACCTGTGCAACTTTCCAGTCTTTGGGTACGGATCTTCCGTGAAGCGATTGGTTGTATATGATTGTCAAGTATGAAGCTAATGCATCAACGTACTCAGAAAAGAACCTAATTGGTATGCAGTCTGGACCAGAAGACTTGCTTTTATCAAGTGATTTAAGTTGCTTCACTACCTCAGGGATATTTACATCTACGTTACTCATGTTGGCAGCTGTTCTTGATTCGAATTCTGGTTTTTTTCTTTTGTGAAGGCATTTCGGAAGGCTGTGTTTAGTAACCCTGCTTTGGAAGCACTGTCTTTGATAGTATCTCCATTGCTATCGCGAAGAGAAGGTATTGATTGTTTCTTGCCGCTAACATACTTCACATACGACTAGAATATCTTTGGATTTTCTGCCAGGTTTCAAGAGGCAAAGTTTCATTGTGGAAATTGTTATAAGCATCCCGCATTTAAGCATGCCCTATATTTCGAGCTTCTGTAAAATATCGCCAATCTTGGGGATTTTGCGTCTGTTTAAATTTGGCATGTTCGTTCCGTTGTTTCTGCAACAGTGTTCTGACCCGCTTTGTGTACCAAGGAGAATCAGCTCGGTCGTTTGTTAATTTATTTGTATAAATCTCTCAATTGCTGCCGATACTATTTCTTTGAATTCAAGCCGCATCTGATCTATTAATTTGGAAGGAATGGAGATTGTCTCTTAGCAAGGCGTCAAGTGAATTTTTATCGGCATTTTTGAATAGGTATATTTTTCGTTTGTTTTTGAAGGATTTGGGGGTTATAATATTCAATCTCGCTTCGACAACCCTGAGTTCACTAATACCTGTAACCGTTTTGATGCTCGTTATTAACTCAGGATTATTTGTAACTAAGAGGTCAAGTGTGTTTTCACAACCATTTACTATTCACATGAGCTCATGAACTAACTGCGCGAAATTATTTTCAGAGAATTCGTTTAGCACAATTTCGGATGATGTTTTATGCGTATGTCTGGAATTAAACATATATTTTCACCAACATATCGAGGGTAAATTGAAGTCTCCACCAAATATAATAGTATTAGTTGGGTAAATGTTTGAAATCAAACTCATGTTTTCTTTGAACCATTCAGCATCTGTATCATCTGAATTGCGAGGTCGGTAAAAGGATCCAATTATAGCGGTGGCCAACAATGATCTCTGCTCATACTAACTCACAGGAAGTCTCTACTTCAATTTCGCGTTAAGTTAACTTCTGACAGCAACAAACACGCCACCGCCAACCGTGTTTAGCCTACCCTTTCGCAACACCGTTAGGTTCTTCGCAAAAATTTCGGCTGAGCTTATCTCCAGCTTTAGTCAGTTTTCAGTGCCTATAGCGCTTTGAGCATCAGTGCTTGCTGTTTGCGCTTTGTAACTGCTCCTTCTATTGAAAATGTTGGTTGATGAAGTTCGTGCTCCGACCAGCTAGCGTTAGAATTTCAGTATACTGTCTGATAAGGAACGATACAATAGAAGTCAGTCCTGCTGCACTCTGTTCACGCCGAGTGCGTATTAACTGTACCAGCCAGCTCAAATAACCACATGCTCCCCGACGTGTACTAGCACAGCCACACGTAGATGCATACAAACTGCTATTATTGTACCAATTATAGGCTACAGTCCGTATACAGCAATAGTTTCTCCTCTAAAGTTTTTAGTTTATGTCACCTAAATACTCTGAATCAGTACGATAACTTTTTTTAGAGCCACAAAAATACATACACACACACATATATATATATATATATATATATATATATATATATATATATATATATATTTGTCGCTCTAAAAAAAGTTATCGTACTGCATATATTTATATATATATATACAGCGCTCTGTTATTTATCTGTGTCGTTGCACTGATAAAATGCTTCGTCTGCACTTAAAATTATTTCATTTTAAATAAATGTCAAACACGGTAAATTCACGTTATGATGGTTGATTATAGTCTACGCACATCCTATCATTCTATTAAAGAAGTAACCTTCCCATAAGCTGGATGGAATTAGTTACGTAAATTTCAGTCAAAGAGTTTGCATTAAGATCCAGATTTCACCAGTTGGATACTAATATTCACTTCCTTTTTCGATAAATTACTAACAGTCTATTACTTTGGGACAAAGTTCTGTCTCCCATAGATAATAATCAATTTAAGACAAATTTCGGTTCTTTACCTATCTTGATTTTACGTAATGATATACTCAAATTGCTGATCTATGTATTTCAAGGTTAATGATTTCTAACGGATCTCAAATCTCCAGAATGTAAAAACAGTCTCGTATCGCCTACGTACAAGAGCACACGTTAAGTTACGACACGATCAAGCAAGCGCTAGAAGCACATTTAAAATGTATAACTTTGTCTTCCGCATTCCGCGGTGTCCTCAAAGAGTATTCACAAGGAGTATTCTTTGAGGTCACTTTTTCTATAAGTACACTACTTTGCGATCTACTTTCACTTTAATTTGATATAAAAGGGATTCTATTTTACTTTCTTTTGAAAAAATACTAAGTTACTTTATACTGGATTTGTTTAGTATTTCTTTTTACATTGTTTCTCTTCAGTATACTTGCTAGTGTTCAAGTGGTGCTATCACAGTGGGACTTTGTTTCATTTTTTTTGCGAAATTTGGATCTTGGGTTTGGGGCTTGCACTTGGTTTTGGGTACTATTTTTATATTTTCATCTTTGCTCCAAAGGAGGCGGCGTTACATCCGCCCCCAGGACGATTTCAGCACAATCCTCTTCTTATTGTGGGTTGCGCTGATGATTGGACTTTCTGAGTTACCTCCCTATTACAATATAGATACATTGCTAAAAACTACATTGGTATTTATCAAGAATTTTAGCCTATGGGCCTAATAGGGCGGCCCGTTTAAAAATTTCAAATTTTCTAGGATTAGTTACTAGGTATTTCACAATTAATGTTACGATGGCCTAAGAATTTTCCCTGTTTAAAATGTCATTCCTTAATTATCTCAATGCTAAAGTACTTTGGGCTTAAGGAATGTGCCCACTAAGTAAGTTAGGTCTTAAATAATTCAAACTGTGATTAATTAACTTAAGAATCTCCTATGTTATTTGCCACATCTAAAAATTTCATTATTAAATTAATCAGACTACACATAATAATGACGTTACAAAGTGTGTACAATAGTCAGTTTCGTTGTCTTCTCTTTTGTGTGACGCCCGAAGAGTAGGCAGACAGGCAGACAGTACGTCTTGTCTGCAATCAGCGCTCAGCTCACCATCGGGTCGTTTTACTCGCATGACAAATACACCAGACTGTGCAGGCTGGGATCACAGTCTGATCATGCGCTACCTCCGCTGCCTCTCCGATGACTAGGCAACAGGAACCCCAGGAATTGCGCAATCTTCTCCTCTGCTACCTCTTGAACAGGCTAGTAGCAGGATCAGGCTGATCTTGGTTAATCTGCCGCCTGCTTGATGCCGAGCGGCAGAAGTTGAAGTACCTTGTTTGTTGCTGCTTGCTAACTGATAGAGCAGCAGACATCGGTAAGTATTCAACTCGCCCGTCTTCAATAATTACCGATCAGACGCAGAAAGGTTTAGCGTTGTGGTTAACTGTTGCCCGAAGTTCTTCTATCTGTGGCTGCTTCAGAAGTCTCGCCTATGGAGATTTTCTTATCTCATCTGCTTCTTAGGATGTTAATTGAGTATGACGTTAATCTATTCAACACCTTCCTTGATGGGGATGTCGATGGTATCTTCTTGAAGAATAGTATCTGCGGGTGATGAGAGACGGCTCAAGGTCTTCTGTGGCGATGACATCTTCTTGACGAACAGCGACTGGAATGGTAGGTAGACAGGGTGCTCGAAGTCTCGGATCCGCTCATCTGCTGGTACTGCCACGGTCAGGTAACAGTGATCTTCTTCTGTGGACGGTCGCTAACGTGTGCGCCCCCTATCGGTTTTACCTTCTTCAAAGCTTTTGGTTGGCGAGACGTGACGACACTCGCGGTCCACCAGAAAGCTGCTAACTTCACTCTCGTGCAGTGATATGAAATAAAAATATTGTTAGTATTCCCGATTACAGAACAATTCAAACACTCATTATTCCTTTGTTGGCAGCATTTATGTTGTTTGCTCATGTAAGTCTGTCAAAGGATACTTTAGTTCAGCTTTCCAAGTTTGTAAGTTCGTACTAGAATTCTTGTAACAGTACATCATCTTGACTTGTCTTTTACTAAGTTCAAGAGAAAGTAATTATTTCCAGAGACTCGTATTTAGAAGTTCGTCTAACACTATTTCGTCACACGAAATCATACGAAACACCTTTCACTCATGTTTAACACTGTTAAAGTTCACTTACCTTTGCGTGAAACAACTCAGCTTAGTCAGCTAACGTGTTAAAAATTAATCTCTCCCTACAGTTCCTTCCTGGTAAAACAGTAACACGGAAATGATTGTACCATTTCCTATCTCTACGAACATGGCTACAAATAATTTTCTGTTACGATTCAATTACATGTAATTATTATTCACATAAATCTCTTTCTCATGAAGTTGTTTCATCTTTAGTCTCTTGACTCTATTATTGCTTAACTAATTTCATAGTATTCTGTGAGATACTTAAACTTGCATAATAGACTGAAAGTTCTAAACCAGCACATTGTGCACATGCGAAATTATTTTTTAAAACTTCATTGAAAATGCAAAGTTAATGCCATTGAGGGTCTGAAAAAGGAAAGTACTTAACTTTATTTATTCTAAGTACAAAATATAACCTTGAAGTACTTATCCCAATTGCAAATATTCAAACTGAAATCAATTTTAACTACTGAAATATATTCTAGCTCTCATTCTTGTTGCAAAATGCAACTATGACTTAAATTCTTTCCCTTGCGCTAAATAATCAAATCTGCGATTAAAGTAGAGAAAATGAAAACAGTTTTATTCATTATAGAATGTCTTATTCCACAAATTGTGAAATCTCTTTACAATAAATCCCCTGTTTCTTGTTTCTCTTCTTTTCACAGTGTCGTTAAGCACACGAATTCTCTGCTATTGGTGCATAACAACAATTTCTAATATTCTTAGGTTATAGGTTCTTAGTCTATCGTTAGATTATCAATAGTATATTCAAAGGTTTTCAGAATAGGCTATTTTATCTATCAGTATTCCTGAATATCTTCTTCCCTGTAGTTTCTCTCCGACAGACAAGTCCCTAGGTAAAATTACTTACTTATACTTCGTCAGTTCAGTTCACAGGACAAAATAATAAATTAAAATTACAAATAGTTGTGTCCTTTTAAATAAAGCGTCGATCTACTGTCAAAATCGTTTTAAATCCTGGTGACTGTAGATTCCTTTGTTCTTTCCTTTGCAATTCGATAAAACGTAACTTCCAGGATGCGGTATTCTAACTATTTTCAATGGGCCTTCATATTTTAATTGCCATTTCTTATTTAACTTCTTTATGGATGAGGATTTAGAATGAGACCTTAATAGGAAATGTTCTCCAACCCCGTAAGTAAAACGTTTAGTTACATGTTTATCATAATAAGTTTTTCTCTAGTTTGCGTGATGCTGAATCGCAGCACGCACTTGGTTAAATAGGACAGATTTATATACAGGAATGGGTCACTGAATTTTGGTAGGTTTTCATTCCATTTGTTCATTTGGCTAATACCAAACAAGATATTGTAAGAAGTAAAATCGGTATATGAATGAGGTAATGCTTACACACTTCCTCGAATTTTTGCAGATACTCTATTCAGGAATAGTGCTGACTGGACACTTACGTTCTCATGAATCTATTTAATTCTCTAAAAACGCACTCAACAGGACTTCTTTTCAGGTTGAAACGAGAAATCAGGTTGTGACTAACGCCTCTTTCTCACAGACACTTTTTCCAGGATCTACACGAAAAGTACGAAGCATTATCCGTCAGCCGGCCTGGGTGGCCGAGCGGTTCTAGGCGCTACAGTCTGGCACCGCGCGATCGCTATGTTCGCAGGTTCGAATCCTGCCTCGGGCATGGGTGTGTGTGATGTCCTTAGGTTAGTTAGGTTTAAGTAGTTCTACTTTCTAGGGGACTGATGACCTTAGAAGTTAAGTCCCATAGTGCTCTGAGCCATTTGAACCATTTTGCCCGTCAACAAGGCTCTCCGTTTTCCCACTTGAACTATGTATTTCTCTGTAAGAATCTTCAACATCGGCTTTACCCATAGTGATTTTAATGGATACACTTTTATGTATTTGCTAAACAGATCGTAAAATGCAAGCACATATTTAAAATTACCCTTTGATGCTGGTAAAGGATCCATTATGTCACACGAAACTAGATCAAGAACAATGTCGACTACAATAGGTCGCAATTCCGTTTTCGTCCAGTAATTGATCGGTTTAGCTTTATGGCAAATCACACAATTTTTAAAATCCTTTGCCCCGTGATGACTGGGTGTTGCGTGATGTCCTTAGGTTAGTTAGGTTTAAGTAGTTCTAAGTTCTAGGGGACTGATGACCGTAGATGTTAAGTCCCATAGTGCTCAGAGCCATTTGAACCATTTTTTAAAATCCTTTGTGCAATACGTTTTAAATTTGGATAATGTGCGTACGCCTTTATGAGTTTAGCACATGTATACCCACTTGAATGTCCCCACGAGATATGTGTATACCACAGAAATTTGTACAAATAATCTAAGCACTGCGTTTATGTAGAACATGTAGAACAATATATTGTCCCGCAGGCAATATTTCGTGTTATGACAGCTACTGTTGTTTCCTATTAGAGACTGTCTTTCCATTTAGAATATTTTTCCTGAAGTTTAGTAATGTTTTTGCACATTAATTCAATGTCTTTTTCAAATGGAGAGTTCTGTATCAACATTACTAGAAAATTGTCACTTCTGTTTACTACGGCATTTGTTCCAACGATACCATGTGGTAACGTTACTAGAGAGTGCATCAGCAATAACATTATCCTTGCCACGAATATGTCGCATTTCCAACGAATATTCCTGCAAGAGTAACGATCGTCTGGTTAGCTGTGCGTGCAGCAATCTACATGTCATCAAAAACGTCACAGCTTGGTGGCCGCAATACGCTATTATTGGTTTTCCATATACGAAATACCTAAATTTCTTTAACTACCAAACCAAAGCCAATACTTCTCATTCCATAGTGATATTAAGTGTCTTACAGTTTGTGAGGGTGTGATTGGCAAAACTTATAATTTTGATAGTACTAATGTCATCTGGAATATCCAGCTGAAAAAGTGTTGCTCAAAGACCAGTGTCTGAAGCATCTGTGGCTACATAAAATTGCTCATCCATTTGCAGGTGGTGTAATATCTGTGTGTTCAGCAAAGTGTTTCATATTCTGCCAAATGCTACACAACATTCAGCTGTCCAATGCCATGAAATGTTCTTTGTCAACAGGTTAAGTAGATAATCCTGGTTTGGCATCTGATCAGGCAGGAATTTCCTGAAGAAAGGCGCTAAACCGAGAAAAGACTTTAGCTGTTTACGAGTGCACGGGTATGGTCAATCACTTATAGCTTCCATCGTTTTAGGGTTAGTTGTAACCACCAAGGGAGAGATAATATGCTCAAGAAACTTGATTCTTTCTATTCCAAGTTTTGACTTAGAAAGGTTTACAGTTGCTCCGTAATCTTGAAAACTACGGATCTCTCGACATAACAGTTCTATATGACACTCCCAGGTGTCAGTTGCCATGAGGAGGTCATCGACATACAAGGTTACCTCGTTTAACAAGTCTGGGCCTAAAACTGTGTCTAATACAGAAATAAAAGCTCCACCACTAATACTGAGACCGAATGGCATGACTTTAAAGTGGAAACTTCTTCCTATGAAAACGAAAGCCATATATTTCCGAGACTCTTCATCCAACTTAACCTGCCAATAGGAGGATGGAGGTCAACCAGAAAGAACTGCTGTAGCAGTTCGTCTAAGTTCTCTGGCCTCGTCTGAATAGGTATTTATATTTTATTGATGTTTTTGCCGTCAAGCACAAGTCATATTTCACCATTAACTTTGTAAGTAGGCTGTTTATGTTTTAATGTTGGTAACGTCACGTAGTGCTCTGTATGAAAATCACTGGCTGTGCTATGTGCAGTCTGTGGCTGGTTGGCATTGTTGGAATATTCGCTGTTGCAGTGTTGGGCAGTTGGATGTGAACAACGTGTAGCATTCCTCAGTTAGAGGTGAGCTGCCAACAGTGGTGGATGAGTAAAGAGAGATGGCAAAGTTCTGAGAGCGGACGATCTGGACGTGTATCCGTCATAAAAACGAAATTTGTAAGACTGGATGTCATGAACTGATATACACTCCTGGAAATGGAAAAAAGAACACATTGACACCGGTGTGTCAGATCCACCATACATGCTCCGGACACTGCGAGAGGGCTGTACAAGCAATGATCACATGCACGGCACAGCGGACACACCAGGAACCGCGGTGTTGGCCGTCGAATGGCGCTAGCTGCGCAGCATTTGTGCACCGCCGCCGTCAGTGTCAGCCAATTTGCCGTGGCATACGGAGCTCCATCGCAGTCTTTAACACTGGTAGCATGCCGCGACAGCGTGGACGTGATCCGTATGTGCAGTTGACGGACTTTGAGCGAGGGCGTATAGTGGGCATGCGAGAGGCCGGGTGGACGTACCGTCGAATTGGTCAACACGTGGGGCGTGAGGTCTCCACAGTACATCGATGTTGTCGCCTGTGGTCGGCGGAAGGTGCACGTGCCCGTCGACCTGGGACCGGACCGCAGCGACGCACGGATGCACGCCAAGACCGTAGGATCCTACGCAGTGCCGTAGGGGACCGCACCGCCACTTCCCAGCAAATTAGGGACACTGTTGCTCCTGGGGTATCGGCGAGGACCATTCGCAACCGTCTCCATGAAGCTGGGCTACGGTCCCGCACACCGTTAGGCCGTCTTCCGCTCACGCCCCAACATCGTGCAGCCCGCCTCCAGTGGTGTCGCGACAGGCGTGAATGGAGGGACGAATGGAGACGTGTCGTCTTCAGCGATGAGAGTCGCTTCTGCCTTGGTGCCAATGATGGTCGTATGCGTGTTTGGCGCCGTGCAGGTGAGCGCCAGAATCAGGACTGCATACGACCGAGGCACACAGGGCCAACACCCAGCATCATGGTGTGGGGAGCGATCCCCTACACTGGCCGTACACCACTGGTGATCATCGAGGGGACACTGAATAGTGCACGGTACATCCAAACCGTCATCGAACCCATCGTTCTACCATTCCTAGACCGGCAAGGGAACTTGCTGTTCCAACAGGACAATGCACGTCCGCATGTATCCCGTGCCACCCAACGTGCTCTAGAAGGTGTAAGTCAACTACCCTGGCCAGCAAGATCTCCGGATCTGTCCCCCATTGAGCATGTTTGGGACTGGATGAAGCGTCGTCTCACGCGGTCTGCACGTCCAGCGCGAACGCTGGTCCAACTGAGGCGCCAGGTGGAAATGGCATGGCAAGCCGTTCCACAGGACTACATCCAGCATCTCTACGATCGTCTTCATGGGAGAATAGCAGCCTGCATTGCTGCGAAAGGTGGATATTCACTGTACTAGTGCCGACATTGTGCATGCTCTGTTGCCTGTGTCTATGTGCCTGTGGTTCTGTCAGTGTGATCATGTGATGTATCTGACCCCAGGAATGTGTCAATAAAGTTTCCCCTTCCTGGGACAATGAATTCACGGTGTTCTTATTTCAATTTCCAGGAGTGTATATATTACGACTTTTGAACACTATTAAGGTAAATACATTGTTTGTTCTCTATCAAAATCTTTCATTTGCTAACTATGCCTATCAGTAGTTAGTGGCTTCAGTAGTTGGAATACTTTATTTAGCTGGCAGTATTGGCGCTCGCTGTATTGCAGTAGTTCGAGTAACGAAGATTTTTGTGAGGTAAGTGATTCATGAAAGGTATAGGTTATTGTTAGTCACGGCCATTCTTTTGTAGGGATTATAGAAAGTCAGATTGCGTTGCGCAAAAAATATTGTGTGTCAGTTTTAGTGTTGATCAAAGTAAGTAAAGAGAGAAGTGTCTGAGTACGTTCAGTTCTGCTCAGCTGTTTAAAAATCAAATAACGTAAGAGTTTTACCAGCACAGTCTTTCATAATTATTCTAAGGGGACGTTTCAGCTTTCGCAACTGCTAGGAGTGGGCTGCTATACTGAGTTGGACAGTTCTGTTATGTCACACTCCAACATTCTCTGAATTTCTAGTCTAATGGATTCTCGTCTAGACCAGGGTATCGAGTAAGTTGTTTTGCAATATGTTTTGTGAGGCTACACACACTTCTTATACTTAAACCGTTTGATAACACCAGGATTGTTGCCAAAAATTGGTGCATATTCAGTTAGTAAATTTGACAGATCCTGTCTCTGTACACTTGACAAATATTCAGATTCTGTTATTTTGTCTTTGATAACTTGCTCGAAATCTGAATCGGAATCGACTACAGGCAAACTAATCGTGTCGTTTGGCATTACATTATTATAATTACGTAACAACGGCAGATTCTGACAGTATTTGTCGAGAATCCTTGTTTCGATTAAGAAAGACAATTCAGCGATTCCGTTGATTGTATTTAAACCACATACCCCTTTCTGTAAGTCAATGACTGCCCGTATTTCGACTAAATAGTGCAATCCCCAAATGCACGGTATGGATAAATTCTTGACTACCAGGTAGGTGGCCTTAAGTTTTTCCTCCTGTATGATTAATTACGCCAGCACTTGAGCGTTAATGGGTTGAATACCTGTGCTGAAAGCTCCGGAAATAGTGCACCCTGTTACAGGCAATGTAAGTACTTTCTCTATTTTACTAATACATTTAAACAGGTCAAACGACATCACATTAGTGGTAGCTCCTGTGTCTATAAGGACGTGTACAGGTATACCACTTGTATCTCCAGTTATTACAGCTTGCACGTATTGCTTGGATTCAGGTTGGAGCGAAGTTGCCTCAGTAAGTAATTCATCTCTAATATCCACTCCAGAATTATTCCTTGGTAAACATACTGATTGATTATGTTGACCTCCATTAAGCCCACCAGCCACCCTTGGAAGTCTAGGACTGGCTGGTCCTAGATTGTTGTGTTATTTGGTTCACAATGTGGCTCCTCTATTATCTCCATTACATGGACGTTGTGATTCTGTGAGTTGTACATTGTATTCCGAACATCAGCTGCACCGTTTCCTAACGGAATCGCTGCAGAAGTGTTTCGACGCTGAAAGTTCGTTATAATGGTTTGGTTCATCTGGTTGTTCCAAAGAGAACTTGTTGGAACCAACTGGTATGACTGATTTCGATTCTCAGGATTGTTTTGTTCCGGGGCAGAATATTGCCTTGTGTCTCTGAATTTTCTCTTTCGATTTTAAACATTAGCCTCGCCCAAAATGTGTCTTATTTACATCCGATGAAGCTGGTCCCTGGCTGTATGCATTTCTGTTATTTTGATTGTTGTAATTTAGGTTACGAAAGTTTAGATTACTGATGTTCTGTCTACGTTGTGAATCTCTGTTATTCGATTTCCGATGATTGCTGCTGTTAGACGGAGAGTGGTTATTACTATTATTATGTCCTTTACCATTGTTGTAACGCACATCTCTGCCGTTTAACTGAAGGAAATCCTCTTAGATGATATCTATCTAATCAGTCGTGGACAGAAATTGCTCAAAATCATCGTCAGGTGCATGAAAAGGCGTTTCACGGAGGTTAATCGGAAGCCTGATTCTTAGGATCCGAATAACTTCGCGGTGGGAAATAGGTTCGTTCCAATACCGAGCTTTATCAATGTACTTTTCGTAGGTCGACCGTAACGTTCCTTTCTTCGGGTTATAAAACTAGGGATTGTACCCCTCCTTCCTTAAACGCTCTTGCTTGCTCGTGGACCAGTACTTAGCCAAAAATAATTTTTCAAACTCGTGACATGTCCTACATGTTTCACTAAAGTAACTCGCCCAGAGCGATGCCTCACCAACAATCTTTGAAACTATAAATTGAGTTTTATCAAACTCAGTCCATACCTTTGGAAATATTCTCTTGGAACTGTTAATGAAAATTTTGGGGTGGGTTGTGTTCTTTGCGGACGTGAATACCGGAAAATGTCTACTTTTAAATATGCTGATTTCAATTTTAAGGGATGACAAAGAAGTATTCTGAGTGAATGGCTCAGACTTAAGTAAAGAGCGTTCATCACTATCGTTTTCAACAGTTCTATACTCATGATGTCTTTTCTTCTCTAGACTAGGGTCACGATGTAGATTTTTGACAGAAAATTCCCGTGCATTTTGCTTACAATCCTTGCTGCAATCATTATTCGGAACGCAGCCAAAATGACTCGAATTCTCCATATCCTTAGGTATTTTGCTGTTTACTTTGTTTTTAATAACGCGAAATTCCTCTTTCAATTGTTCAATACCTTATGTATTCCCTATGTTTAATTTTGTATCACTAGTTGAGTTTAATTTAAGTTCAACAGTGTCGTTTACTTGCTTCTTTATCTCCTTTAATTTTTCATCTATCCATACGGATATTTCCTTTTCCCATTGATTAGATTTTTCAAGCAGAAACATATTCACATTTTGTTTAGTGTTTAACTCCAGTTGAGTCATTTTGTCAGACACTTCAGAAACCTGCTGAATTACAGCGTTTTGAGTTGATTTTACTACAGCGAGATTTTTTTCTAGTGTTTGTACAGCGCCAGAGATGTCATTGATCTCAGTCTGTACTTTTTCAATTTTCTGTCTATATCAAAGATCACAAGTCTTCTGTAGATCTAACATTTCCTGTTTAAATTTCATATTTTCCTCTTCCCTCTTTCTAAAATATTCCTCTCTTTCTAACTCTTTCTGTGCAAGATATTCTTCTCTTTCTTTATCACGTTTAACCATTCCAAGTCTAAATGCCTTATGTCTTTCTGCTTGACGCGAATCACATTCTTCTATACGGGATGTAAAATGAACAACACGCTCATATCAAAGTGATGCATGGAAGAAACATTCGTTAACCCAGAGGTTTCTCTTTGATCATTAATTACTGTCACTTGAGCCTCCACGACATCCGGAATTGTTTCTATCTCATCTTCGGAAGTCGCGAGCACTTTCACGTCATCCATTATTTCTCTTGGCTCACTATCCGTGTGAAGAGAAAGAATGTTCTCTACATTTTGACTTATTTCCTCGCCGGCTGCGGTGGTCTCGCGGTTCTAGGCGCTCAGTCCGGAATCGCGCGACTGCTACGGCCGCAGGTTCGAATCCTGCCTCGGGCATGGATGTGTGTGATGTCCTTAGGTTAGTTAGGTTTAAGTAGTTCTAAGTTCTAGGGGACTGATGACCATAGCTGTTAAGTCCCATAGTGCTCAGAGCCATTTGAACCATTTTTGAACTCATTTCCTCTACCGCTTCTTCTCTCATTTCAGAGTCCTTTTCTTCGTGTTCTAATTTACCCTTTCTTGTCCTCTTCGACATTTTTAAACGTTATACCAATTAGCAATTTAATATATCTCTCTGCACACTCAGTACGAAGTTGTCTTTCCGGTTGTACACACAATGTTACACATACACACAAATAATGGTACAAGGATTTCCGTGTTAAGTAAAGCTCAGTAACCTGAGTTGTTCAGTTTATTACCTACTAGGGTTTTGTTAAGTTGACGCGGCGGATGCGCAGTCAGCTTTGACAGCAACAGCGCCCCCCAGACTTCACGGCGTCGAAGTCGTCGCTCTCAGGAGTCGGCGGCGTCCACGTAGTCGAAGTCGGTGCGTCGTCGTAGCTCTGTCTGCACTACGTCACCCGATGTCGACTCGAAGCTCTGTGTAGTCCTGTGTGTGTGTGTGGCACAAGGTGGCGCCTATTTGAAGTTCTAATGGAATCTAGCCCGTCTTTAAGGGCACCAGTTTTGTAACTAGTGTCCTAAAGGTGGTATCCTAGTTTTCAATGGAATCGGACCCCACATTGGGCGCCATTTCTTTGTAACTGCTCCTTCCATTGAGAATGTTCGTTGATGAAGTTCGTGCTCCGCCCAGCTAGCGGTAGAATGTCTGTATACTATCTGATAAGGAACGTTACAAAAGAATTCTGTTCTGTTGCACTATGTTCACGGCGAGTGCGTATTATTTGTACCTGCTAGCTCAAACAATCATATGCTCCTCGACGTGTACGAGCACAGCTACGAGTAGATGCATACAAAGTGCTATTATTGCGCTAATCATGGTTACACTCTATGTACAGCAATAGTTTCTCCACTAAAGTTTTCAGTTTACGTCAGCCAAATACTCTGAATCAGTACGATAACTGTTTTTAGAGTGGCAAAGAATATATATATATATATATATATATATATATATATATGTGTGTGTGTGTGTGTGTGTGTGTGTGCAGCGCTCTGTTATTAACCTGTATCGTTGCCCTGATAATATGTTTCGTAAGCACGTAATATTATTTGGTTTGAAATAAATAGCAAACACGGTAAATTCACGTTATGTTGGTTTATTACAGTTATTAT
Source organism: Schistocerca americana (assembly GCF_021461395.2). Classification (NCBI taxonomy): domain Eukaryota; kingdom Metazoa; phylum Arthropoda; class Insecta; order Orthoptera; family Acrididae; genus Schistocerca; species Schistocerca americana. The sequence goes on along the minus strand of NC_060120.1, from coordinate 167,209,234 downwards.
AGTCTAAGCACATCCTATCATTGTCTTAAAGAAGTAATCCTTCCCTATGCTGGGTGGAATTAGTTACGTAAATTTCAGTCAAAGAGTTTGCATTAAGATCCAGATTTCACCAGTTGGATACTAATATTCACTTCCTTTTTCGTTAAATTACTAACAGTCTATCACTTTGGGACAAAGTTCAGTCTTCCGTTGATAATAATCACTTCAAGACAAATTTCGGTTCGTATCACCTACGTACAAGAGCACACGTTAAGGTACGACACGATCAAGCAAGCGTTAGAAGCTCATTAACAATATATAACTTTATCTTCTGTATTCCGCGGTGTCCTCAAAGAGTACTCACAAGGAGTGTTCTTTGAGGTCACTTGTTCTATAAGTACACTACTTTGCGATCTACTTTCACTTTAATTTGATACAAAAGGGATTTTATTTTACTTTAACTTGCAAAAATACTAAGTTACTTTATTCTGGGTTTCTTTTCTATTTCTTTTTACACTGTTTCTCTTCAGTATACTTGCTACTATTCAAGTGGTGCTGTCACAGTGGGGCTCTTTTTTATTTTTTTATCAAATTTGGATCTTGGGGTGGGGCTTGTATTGGGTTTTGGGTACTATTTTTATATTTTCATATTTGCGTCTAAAGGAAGCGGCGTTACAGCTTGGAGCTCTGGTACTCTCCCACCACAGTTACGTTAATTTACAACTGTTATACCGATGGTCCGTGTATCTACGTTCTTCCTGTGTTCGGCCTGCATCCTTTGTCTTCTTGTGTTCTCCCGAGACCCTGTACGTAATAAAGCGCCCAGTCCACGCCACACAGCCCCTTCTATCCGCCTTCTGCGTATAGTGGGCACCTGATCTATTCAGCGTAAACCGAAACCCAATCAACCTTTGGCACAAGTCGAGGAATCTGCAGCCTACACGGTCGCAGAACCATCTGAGCCTTTGATTCAGACCCTCCACTCTTCTCTGTATCAGAGGTCCTGTCGTCTATGCTGCAAATGGTCAGCTCTGCTTTCATCTTGCAAGCAAGACTCTCAGCCTTTACCACTTCTGTTAGCCACACGAAATCAGAGAGAAACTCTTTTGATCCTTAGTGACTCACATCACTGGTACCGACGTAAGCAACCACCTGCAGTTGGCTGCACCCTGTGCTCTTCATAGGATTCATGAGGACCCGTTCCACATCTGGAATGACTTCACCTGGTATGCACACGGAGTGCACATTGGTTTTCTTTACCTTCTCGGCAGCCATGTCCATGAGGGGCCCCATAACGCGCCTAACGTTGGAGCTCCCAACTATCAATAACCCCATCCTCTGTGATTGTCCGGATCTTACAGGCTGAGATGTTTCCTCTGAAACATGACAGGCGACAGCATATGGCTCAGCGACAGCGTCAGCCACAGACAGCGCCTGGAATCTGTTTGTCAGACAAACCGGAGAGGCCCTACGTGCGGCCGCCTGGGAAGTCTTTCGCCGCCTGCTACGCCCGAGGGCGACCTCCCACTCGACCACAGGTGAGGGGTCAGCCTCAGTGCGAGCAATACCTGGGCTGTCCACCGGATCGGAGGACTCGGTCGTGCTGGAAGTCCGTTGGACTCCCACAACCGGCCCACAACAGTGGTGCCCATCGACTGCAGCATCAAGCTGTCTTACCGAAGCATCACAGCCTGAAGCTGAGACCGAAGTGTCACCAACACAGATCGCATCCGCACACAACAATCACAATCCCTGTCCATACTAAAGGCCGTGGAAAACTAAACTACGCAGATAAACGGACTATCAGAATGTGCTGCGCAACTCTACTCTAGACCCGGACGAAAACGCAAGAACTGTGTCTAATAAACTAGATTAACATACAGAGATTCAAAAATATTCTTCACCTTCTTCACTTTGAATGTCATGGCCAGTACCCCTGCACCAATGTGCTTTCTGATAAGTAAATAAAGAACAAACGTAACTATTGTGCACTAAACTTAACAATAAATATTCTGTTACCTAATGATTCAATAAGGTGTCATGCTGTCATCTTTCTATGGGTTTTGTGTGGAGGAAATGATGATCTGTTGCTAAACTGAAAATACTGATAATTTAAATTTACTATATCTCTTAAACAAATTACAGAGTTGATATTTACAACCTCTGTCATTTTAATAATGCGCTTTTAAATGAAATGTCGATCGTTAAGATCAACCAAAGCGGTCAGATTTTAGCATTCATATCGTTGTTACAAAACTTGTTCATTTCACTTTAGCAGTAAATCCTAAACCATTATAGAGATCATCACTATTTAAGTTTCAATGGGATCACCACGAAAATTTAAGAAAGATGGTAGATTAAAACGACTATGGCATCATTCCCTGAATTACTACAGAATTAATTAATTTCCCTTTATGGCCAATCTTAGATCCGCCATATTTAAAACTGCTACGCCTTCGTGGGCACAAAGAGCTGCTACGGTGTTTCCGTATGACGTAGGTTCTCGTCTGTCTCACTTGCACACTACAGCGCTTATGCCTGATCAGCCTGGCCCCATTCATTCAGCACAATAGACGCCTGTGAATTTCCCCATCTCGTGGCGAATCTGCGCTCTATGTGGCACACGGTCCTGGACGACAGGATTCGTTTCACAACTCTTGAAAGGCTGTATCTTTCGGCCATATACTTAAATTAGAGCGAAATGCTCGTTAACTCAGAAGACTCCGGAGACAAGAACATTATTGAGCATATTTGCGATGCCTTGGTACGTGCTGTTCAGAAGAGATCTCCACCCTCTCGTACTCTTACGGATTTATGGACAGCCCTGCACAATTGATGATATCAGTTCCCTCCAGCACTACTTCAGACATTAGTCGACTAAATGTCAAGTTCCCGTGAGAGTCCTACAGGATATTAGGCGGGTGTACCAGTTTCTTTGGTTCTTCAGTGAATTTTTTGTTGTTATGAGTAAGAACGTTACACAGGAACGTACCGCTAAGAGCTACAGAATCAAACGTTTTTGATCTATAGCACCTGATGTGATATTTCCTGACCTAGTCTGCGATTACTTGCTACCATCACTGGAACCAACATCCCAAATATCACACACACACACACACACACACACACACACACACACACAAATCTGCTTACTTATCCGTCGTGTGACTAGGGCCTCCCGTCGGGTAGACCTTTCACTGAGTGCAAGTCTTTTGATTTGACGCCACTTCGGCAACTTGCGTGTCAATGGGGATGAAATGATGATGATTATGACAACACAACACCCAGTCCCTGAGCGGAGAAAATCTCCGACCCAGCCAGGAATCGAATCCGGGCCCTTAGGATTGACATTCTGTCGCGCTGACCACTCAGCTACCGGGGGCGGACATCTTTCCCACTGAAAACCTGACTTAATTGAATAACACTATAGAGCCTACCTTGCTACCGTCCCTAGATTAGATGTTAGCTGTGTAAAACGGCCGTATATTAGAAGAGAACTTTCTAGACTACGTAAAAACGTCTCTTTCGAACATCAGCGCCTGCTCGTAACTACAGGAACCTCATTCTCAGCTGCGAGCATGATTTTGGCTGCAATTGGTGTTATTTACTACCACTTCAAGCAGAAAGTTACCCAAAATCCATCCATGCCAATCTTTATCCTACAAGTTCATGCCAGTAATAAAGGCGCCAACGAGAAATTGTCTGACAAACGATAGAATCGTTTTCCAACAAAAGCTCCATGTGTGGGCCAACTTCTGGTGGAGTCAAGAAAGAGGTGTGGATAATGTAAATCACCAAGTGTCACCGTGAGTGAAGTACAGGTCAATAGTCATGTTACAGCCAGTTTTCCTAGATATCTGGAGACTGGACTTAGGAAGGAGGAACTGGGCCAGGATTAAATGTAGCAGACGGTTGAGCAGAGAACAGTACACCAGGAAATAGAAAAGTACCACCATCGTCCCCCATCCTGCATGCTCAGCTCCCGAACAGAGATCGCAACTCCTATACTGTCAGACTTCCTGTGTCAGCGCCCTCAGAAAGATTCTATTAGTAGACGCACTGCAACATGGCATCAGCTGCTTTTTTTCATTGCCTCTGTTTCAAAACATTTCTGTATTGCACACAAAACCAGTCGTTTCCACGTCAGACGGGAGCAGCAGCATTTAAATCCCCTCTCAGATCAACTATGCCAACAGCACTGCCGCAGTGATAACACACCAGTTCCGATCACCGAAGTTAAGCACTGTCGGACACGTCCAGGTCTGCCGAGCGTTGTTGGCAAATGGGGTGAACCCAGCCCTTGTGAATCCAGTTGATGAGCTACTTGATTGTGAGTTAGCAGCTCCAGTGACGAAAACTGACAGCTGTCGGGAGAGTGGTGTGTTGACCACGTGCCTCTCCATGTCCGGATCCAGTGACACCTATCAGCTGAGGATGACACAGCGGCCGATCAGTACCGTTGAACCTGCCGAGACTTGTTCGAATACTGTTACAGATCACCTATCAGCTGGGCAGCAATATAACTGAAACTTATGATGTTCAACGTCGTGTTGATGATGTAGTTATCTCCAACCTCAGCTGGCTTCGGAAATGTGTCCGCTGCTGGAGCATTCAGGCGAATATAGCTGTGCACACAGCCACCTTCACGGTACTACTACACGCATAATCCAGCAATGCCCTTTGCTGCTATCAATGGAGGACTTTCAGGCCCTGCACCATTGGACGTCGTACAGCCGGATATATTCACAGCACAGCCTATGCAGTGGTTCGGTACGTTAAAAGCGAACCTCAGTGTAGGCACACGCTATTACTTACTGACACCGGGATGGAGATGCCGCTACGTCCATTAGCTTCGCTCACAAGTTACGCTAGCAGCTCGGAAGACCATTAATTGTAAAGAAACAGTAATTAAAAATTACTTGTATCTACGAACGGCCTTCTCCCGTTGCACCTGCATTCATCTGAGGTAGAGAACCGCCGCCCACATCCAGTCATTCCAGAAACACTGTTACAATTGCCATCAGAAGTGTACCTCCTTTTGTAGCCCACTAAACTTTGATGAAGTGGAATATTTTGGCAGCAGTCACAATATTGCGGTTGTGTCATGCAATACAGGAGACTTCTTCAGCCGTTTAATTGGTCTGACACAGCTCAAACATTTCCGAGTTGCTTGCAATAAGGTCACGGAACTACACCTGTAAGTGGGTGCACTCTATCCAAGGTCTCATTTCGTATTTTCTATCTTCGGGAGAAGTGAACTCAATGCTCGTGGCAGTCACGCAACAAGACGGACTATCTCTTTCCTCTCCAAGCGTGACGTGAGCTCACGTTTCAGTAATTTTCGTACCGGTACTAGACAGCCTACAACTAACGGTGCTGGACTCTGCTTGGGTGGCAGATTTCAAATGCCAAAGACCTTTGTGATGACTTCTGAGATGTAATTAATCCATACAAATTATAAAAATGTATGAATATATGAATGTTCCACATCTCCTCCTAAACACTAGACCAGTTTCAACCAAACGTGGTACAGATATCATTTGGTGTCTGGAAAGAACGACTGTGGATGTCGTAAGCAGCCACGTAAGAAAGAGATCGGGCTGGAGACGTCTGTGCAGCCCACAATGCGAGAATGCCCATAATCTAGTCATATAATAGTTGAGAATGAGAACACTTGGAGACTTGCAACTAACAACCAACTTCAATACTTAACCAAATATTTTCTCGCTGACGACCCCCCATAAAATGATTGAAGGAGAAAAATTTGTCGCATGCTACATATTCGCCATTCGTACAGCAAAACTGTCAAATGAACCATGACTTTTAATTTATTACATCTTCACTACTAATCGTGTTGGTGACGCATTTTGCAGACAGTATTCACATACACTGTAGAGACAAAGAAACTGGTACACGTGCCTAATATCGCATAGCGCACCAGCGAGCACGCAGAAGTGCCGCAGCACGGCGCGACGCGACATGAAATCGAATAATGTCTGAAGTAGTGCTGGAAAGAATTGACACCGTGAACGACTGTCTGTAAATCCGTAAGAGTACGAGCGATTACGAAGAGGTGGGGATCTCTTCTGAACAGCACGTTTCAGTGCTTCCCAGATATGCTCAGTAATGTTCATGTCTAGTGAGTTTGGTGGACAGCGGAAGTGTTTAAGCTTAGAAGAATGTTCCTGGTGCCACTACGTAGCAATTCTGGATGTGAGGGGTTCCGCATTGTCAAGCTGGAATTGCCCAAGTCCGACGGAATGCACAATGGACGTGAATAGATGCAGGTGATCAGGCAGGATGCTTACGTGCGTGTCACCTGTCAGAGTCGTATCTAGACGTATCAGGGTTCCCATATCATTCCAACTACATACGCCCCACACCAGCTGGGATAGTACCCTGCTGACATGCAGGGTCCTTGGATTCGTGAGGTTGTCTCTATACCCGTACGCGTCCATCCGCTCGCTACAATTTGAAACGAGATTCGTCCGACCAGACAAGACGTATCCTGTCATCAACAGTCCAATGTCGGTATTGACGGGCACAGGCGAGGCGCAAAGCCTTGTGTCGTGCAGTCATCGAGGGTACACGAGTGGGCCTTCGGCTCCGAAAGCCAATATGGATGATATTTCGTTGAATGGTTCACACGCTGACACTAGTTGATGACCGTGCCTTGAAATTTGCAGCAAATTGCGGAAGTGTTGCAACTCTGTCACGCTGAAAGATTCTCTTGAGTCGTCGTTGGTTCTGTTCTTGCAGGATCTTTTTCCGTCAGTAACGATGTCCGAGATTTGAGGTTTCATCGGATTCCTGATATTCACGGTACACTTATGAAATCGTCGTACGTAAAAATCCCCACTTCATCGCTACCTAGGAGAGCTCTGTCCCATGGCTCGCGAACCGACTATAACACCACGTTCAAACTCACTTAAATCTTGATAATCTGCCATTGTAGCAGTGGTAACCGATCTAACAACTGCGCCAGACACTTGTCGTCGTCTAAAGGCGTTGCAGACGGCAACTATTATGCCTGTTTACTTATATCTGAATTTCTGCCTGTTTACTTGTATCTGTATTTGAATACGCATGCCTATACCAGTCTATTTAGCTCTTCAGTGTATAGCACTGAATATACTACCGAAAGTACCAGAAAAATTACATCTTTCTATGGCACTTAGTGCAGAAAATATGACCTCAAATACTGAAAAGCGAGAAAAAACTGCTACATCATGCGTGAAGTTTTTAATTTATTGTTTCTTTGATACTAACTCTATTAGCAACATATTATGCAGAAAGTATCCACATTTGTTGCTGAATGTACCCAGAAAAACATATCATTTTGAGACACATAGTTTAGGAGTTATGACTTCATGAACAATGAGATGCGTGTGAAACTGCCACATCATACTAACGTTTAAATTTTTTACTCCTTTACTACCAGCTCTAGTCACAACACGTTTTGCAGAGAGTAGGTTAATATACCATTGGAAGTACGTGCAGAAGTATATCATTGTACAGCACATGGATAAGAAGATACATTGAGTTGCTTCAGGGTGAAATTCGCTAGACATATACGTGAATTGTGTGTACAAATACACATAAAATATGTGTAAAATGTATATGAAATGTGTGTATGGCAGCAAAACCATGGTTAAAAAGCTCATCCTAACCCCAGGGATCGATTTCAGTCAAATTTGGTGGACATACTATTTACTGTCTGGAAAGAAATACTGTAAGGGTAAGAACCACCAGCCTCCTATTGGAGTAAATATGATAAGATGGAGAGAGAAGGCGAGGAGTTGGACAGACAGCGAAGAGGAAGAGAGGGATAACCAAAGATAGGAGGCCAACATGGACAGGGATAGGCAAGGGCAAATAGGGAGAGGGCAGAGGAGGAGACGGACAGAGAAAGAAAATAGGAGGAGACGACAGACAGAGTTGGAAGAAACAGGCACAGAGACAGGGGAGAACGAGAAAAAAAGACAGAGAGAGAGGAGTGAACGGACAGAGAAAAGGAAGAGGAGGAGATGGGCAGAGAACAGATGAATACAGAAAGGAAAGGGGAGGAGATGAACAGGGAGAGGTGGAGGGAGGAGTGATGAACGAAGGGGAAGAAGACAGAGAGAGGGGCAGGAGGATATTTGCAAGAAAGAGGAAGGAGGAGGTGGAATTAGAGGGACGAGGAGGAGATGGTCAGAGGGGAAGGAGCAGATGGACAGAGGGAGATGGAGCAGACTGACAGAGAGAGGGGTAGAGGAGATGGGCAGAGAGAGGCATAAGAGGAGGAGGACAGAGAGATGAGGTGGCGCATATGGACAGAGAGGGGGAAGGAGGAAATGAACTAATAGAAGATTGGAATAAATACATCCCCAGGCAACGCGGGTACTCAGCTAGATATAAATAAATGAACATTGTATTAGAAGTTGAACTTCAACACTTAGCCTGTCCACAGACTATCCGCTTGGCTTGTTTTATATATTAGGAGGCGCCTGATGCGTCTAGAAGAGTGAACTGGAAGCAGCGGCAGCATGAAGTACATTTTATATTGCATTTCTTCCAGAAACTGACCAACCCAGCAGTAATACAGTCTTTCCCAGTTTCCTGTCAGTATCTACTTCTGTTGCCACTCATTTGTTCGATAACTTGCTGCGTTTGCCTGAATTTATTTCTTAAATCTTCCAGTCTCCTTCAGACACACTGCGTAACTGTGTTCTTTGCCCAAATATTGGCACATAAACTGCATGCACCAGGAAACAGAAAAAACTCTAACATCACGCTGAACACTCGTATATCTCCCTGGAAGACATACCAAGAATTAGTTGACACTTCTACACCTCAATGGTCCTCTGTTCAACTTGACAGAACTTAAAAGGTAAAGTAAGATTTGTTTCTGCTCCATATGAATGGATATGGTTTGAGTCTCCTGTTTGTTGTTAAATGAAGTCGTTGTGCACGCCGTAAAGGACTCTCGCCTTCGACTATTTGCTAGTTCGATATAGTAGCCATAGCAAAGATTACCGCAGCATATACAGCATTAGACAATTACAGCTTGTTCAGCGTAACTACAAATATTAGATTCTGAGTCGGTCACAATTCAAATTCCAGAACGGCTTCTCCACTGAACAGGTTATGCCATTTACCAATCCACTGGTCGTGTATTCGTTTCAAAATAACTGACTGCCAAGATTTTCCCCACCGGGAGTTTTGAGATCTGTCTGAGGTATCGTTTCTCAGTTTAAAACATTAAACGGAGGATGCGAAATAGCCTAAACAATAATGAAATCATTTTATCAGAAAAAAATCGTTTATTGTAAACGTTTTACCTACCAGTAGTACACATCTAAAGAAAAGAAGTTAATATGAACCCTGCATTTGTTTTTTATTTAAAAGTTCCTCCAGTCATGGATCCATGTTAGAAACATACAAAAATAAATTGCTTTCGAGTGATAAAAGACGATTCTTGTACTTAGTTTTTAGCGTAACCGTAGACGAGAAACCCTTTTGAAAGAGATAAGACTTGTCAGAAGGGTTTCATATTGTCAATGCTTCTGTGAGAAAATTTTCAGCTTGACTTCTACGAGCAAGCCAAAACGTATTTAAATTTTCAGGTGTAAATTTGCAGTTGTGGCGTTTTGTCGGCAGACATTTCGATTATCTGGTCGCGAATCTCAATTGGTAACTTAGCAGTGGCAACAAAGTTTTTACTAAAAAGATTCAGTGTCCATCTCTTCGAGGATTAACTTTAGCTTCCGCGAAATACTCCATCAACTGAGGTTTTAGCGCGTGCAAATACGTTCTCATGCAGTTCAAAGTGCGGTGAATAACAGTGTCTTGTTCATTTAAGTTGTTCTCATTATATTCCGAAGTGCCGACCGGAGTGGGCGAGCGATTCTAGGCGCTACAGTCTGGAACCGCGCTGTGGGACGGCGGGTGGAATAATAGAATAAATGTTTTGTATTTATGCTGCTTGCTGTTCTCAACACTGACTCTCTAACTACAATATTGGCAACCAGAAAGTGATTAGCAAAACGTGTAGCCTGTAATTAGAAATCCTAGTGCCCACTTCATCTGACAAATACATTTCTAGCTACAGCTTATAGCTCTGAGGAATTAGGAGATTGTCTGGTATTCATAATCAAAAACCATTCTCTCTAAAATGTTCACTATATTCTGAAAGTCACAGACCAAAAAGAATACACACAATCCAACTACCAGAGCAGTTCAGAGTCTAATGTGCTGATGCAACTATAACTGTTCAAATTAAATGTTTAAGTGAACGCTCGTCATAATTTGATGATAATGTTCATCAAACGCCACGCTAATAATGGTCTGTCATGCGGCGGCACGTGAAAATACAACATACGAAAACTAAAGATAGATCATTAACGTCATCCCAAAATTAACACTTCACTCGAAAACGATTTCATGGTTACGCGTATCCCGAGTAACTTATTACTGCATCCGAGGCTGTTTATATCAACGATACCGACACGACGCGACTCCCGGCACACGTGGTGCGCTAATCAGCATCTGGAGAGAACTGGGGCCTTCCTTCTCTCGGGCAGCGTTCTTACATATAAAGCCGCGGTGTGGACGGCTAAGGGAAGGCCTGATCAAATCTGCTCTCCCGACTAGCCGCTGGGCTAGAAATGCACCACTTAAAGTTATCGAATAAATCATTGCTTCTTTTGCTGATGGCCGATGATGCTTTCAATTTAATTGTACAATCAGCACACAAGTAAGTAATCATAATAAAAGTCTGACGGGGCTAAGTCAAATATTTTGGGCGAGAGAATTTTTTTAATTACATTACACGCAGTAGACGAGCTCTGAACTTGCCCTTTGGAGATACGCTATCGCTATAGTTTTACAGTTATTCTGTTGAAACTTCTCACATTTTTATGATTATAGCGGATCTCCCTTCTACGTAAATTTAAACATCCTAGCTTTATTTATTCGCCTACTTAATCTATCTTGCTTCCTTAATTTCTAAGACAGAAACCAGAAAATCATGAATTTCAACTAAAATTTTAATTTGTGAGATCCAGGATACTGTTTCTGCTAAATTATCATGCAAAAGGAATCTAAATATAAATTTTTTAGTTTCTAGCTCTTTTCTGTTGCGCCAATGATTTTTAGAGAAAAACATCCCAATTTCGAAAATGGTTAAAGTTATTGAACTGATATCCAACACATATTGATTTTGTATTACTCCTGACATGCTAGAAACGTTTCAGGTTATTTACTTCATTTTGAAGTATTGCGCAATATTTATGATGTCAGAGCTGGTTACAGCGGACTAGGCTGTCACACAATGGAAAGACTGAAGTGAATTTTATAATCATGGAAAGACTGATGTGAATTTTATAAGGCGTGAGTATGCTGCTTCCCTACAGCGCGACCGCTAGGGTCGCAGGTTCGAATCCTGCCTCGGGCATGCATGTGTGTGATGTCCTCAGGTTAGTTAGGTTTAAGTAGTTCTAAGTTCTAGGGAACTGATAACCACAGCACTAAAGTCCCGTAGTGCTCAGAGCCATTTGAACCATTTTATTCCAAAGTGAGTGGTAATATATCCAACATTTTGCTGCGAAGACGAATAACCCTTCTTAACGAAAGCATGAAATTTGTCGTTAATAAAATGTTTTCATCATTTTGTTGTAAATACACAATCGTTTAAATGCGAAAATACATCAGGTAATTAGGCCAACAATAAGATACTAGCATTATTCTATACAAACAATGAATATGGCGTTTGGTTATCCCGGAAAAATATTATTAATTCATCTCACAATTCCAACACCCGGGTCAACATTTTCCGTCGCGATAACCACTTAACTTATGTATGGTAAAGAAAACATTTTTCTTCATTTTCATCCATTTAAACGCATAGTTTAGCAAGCAGCCTGTTCTTTAACGGACTCACAAAGAAACTTCAGATTTTCAGCATGTTTTTTGTAACAAGAGCATGTCTGTGAAGGAAGCAGTGTGTCAATTCCACCGTCGGTATGTGATAATCTTTTCTTATTTTCTTTAATCCGTTGTTCCCTCCTGTTATCGTCTCTGCACCATCACCAAACGCAGCAACAGATTTTGTCCAGCGTACGTCAGTACAGTTTCTAGTAGCTTCGTTGTCCTGTTGCATGACCTGGTGCTGTTTTACAAAACAACATGTTATTTTCTTTGATGGGTGTGTCCTTATCACATTTGGACATACAAAACATAAGAACTGAGACCTGACTGTTATACTTGTCATCAAAGTGAATATTAAAAAAAATTCACTCTAATCCACTTGCTGAATTAACTGTTCGTTAACATTGTCAGCCATGTCACCGACTCACCTGGATATAGTGTCGTTAGAAAGCAGAATTTTTTACTTTTTTTGCTTCTTCCACGACTATTAAAACAATGACCAAGTCAATTGCAGCAGGCAGTTTGAGAATTTCGGTGATTGTATGAGTTTAGGACATCTTAGGTACTTTAAATACTACGGGATAAGGTGCTCCAAATACATTAATTTCTGTCGGCGTGGTTTGACTTACGACCAGAAGATTACTGATTTCTCAAGTTAAGATTTTTTTTCGAGAAATTCCAAGAGTTGGTTTTTATAAACCGGATGTTTAGTTCAGCTAATCCCGTTTGATTCATACTTTCATCGATAAGACCTTGAAAGCAAACAACGCACTGTGGCTTTCCACCCAATGAGATAAAACCATAATTTAAATAACTGTCATCGTCCAACCTTGTCTTTTTGCCAATCGATTCGCTGGATGTAGATGGCTCTCTTCGTTTTTTCACAAAATTTCCCATTTCGCTTTAAAAAATAAGCTAAAAGTAATAAACCCATGAATTCAGTTCCATGACTAACCGCACACTATATTAGAGGCACAACATGTACACTAAGCATTTGAAACGTCACTGAAGTTGTGCAATCGCAAGTACCTCTTTTATACTGGTGACCGCATGACATGTTCAACGGGTCCATATGTGTGTTCAAAAGTGCTGTCACAGTAAGGATGATAGACGATGAGCAAATTACAAAGAACACCTACATATCAGGTTGGAAATTATAAATTGTTCAACGATACATACACGTATGTTCACACCAGCTGCTAAGGTGCAGCGACATAAAATAATGGGAATACTCATTTATACTTTTTATACTGTCGATATTTTCTTACTGTATAAAATTAGTGCAATATGGTTACTGTAACGTGTAGAGAAACAAAAACAATATATTATGTAGTAATTAGAGAATTAGATGTATCATATTGTGTCATTGTATAAAATTATGTATTTTTTTTTTATTATTTATTTCTGAAAACGTCTGCGTCGGCGAGTAATAAAACCGACACAGAAGATAAATGTTAAACAGAGATTAAAAAAGGAACTAGTATATAATACGTGTTGAATATGAATGTCTTTGTCTTCTTCATCTGGGAGTCGAACGAGTAAGATATCCTGTGTCGTAGTAGCGAACGCTAGTGTAGCATTCTTTTGTCGAGACTAAGCAATGTACGCCATTACGTGTGAATTCACAAAGGTCTGTAATCACTGAGATATTTAAAGGTTTTAATAGAGGTGTTTAAATGAAAACTTGTATTATTTATTGTTAAGCTTGCTTGCATATTATCCCATCCTGTTGAGACATTTTTCAGTTATATAAATATTATCTGTGGTGCTGAGCTGCGTGGAGAACGAAGAGCCGCTGCCGCGGCGTATTTAAACGACTTACAATATAGTCGAGCATACCGCAAGGAAGCGGTAAAATAATAGTAAAATAATATTATTTCTTTTAGCTCCCAGACTGGCAGTGAAGATCAGCAGATTTTATGATGTGTTGCAGATTGACGCGGGCTGCTGATAGGATATAATTTACAGTGCAAATAATTTAATGTACCTTCAGAATCTGATAGGAATCTTGCTGTGCTCCGTTCTGATCTGGCAAACTTTATAGTGACAACGTATTTTTTAATGAGAGTCTCATGTTCTTGGGCTAGTCGTGGTATGAAATAGCATTTTAACGAGAAATAAAATCCACTGCGAACTTGTGTTTTTGAACGATCGCACGAACTGTAACATCAGTGTTCATAACAAAGTAATTTCAACTTTTAATCACTATGAAGTAGGGAAGATATATTGATTCTTAGCATGAGTTGCAGTTATGAAAAATCGTTCCTTAAATTGTAGGCCAGATACAGAACAATAAGGCTTCCATATATACATTTTATTCCGCTAAAAGGTAATGATGATAAAGAAAAGCAAAGCACAGCATTGCTAAAAGTATTTCACGTAACTCTTTTCGTAAATGTGTTGTTACAAAGAGAATAAATAAACCAAAGAGCAACAATTTTACAATCCGCGAGAGAGTTGGACGTGAAACGCGGGGCCACAAATATAAAATTTTATGTATTTTTCTTTCAGTGTTGATTTTATGTATGTGTAGATATATATGTATTTAGTGATAAATGTATGTATGTATATCATGATCAATGCTATGTTTTAATGAATGTGTAAATACTCTTTCATGACAAACCGTACTACTGCAAACGAGTCTGAGAAGACGATCCTGATAGTACTGAGAAGCTGTAACGACTACGTAATCCGGGGGCAGCCGAACCCCGAGATAAGATAAACTAAAGGTAAGACTACAGTGTAGTTGTCCTGTTTGTAGAAGTCGAGCTCCAGTGAAGTGATCTCATTTCGCTAGTGGTGTGCATATTGTGCGTAGTTTGATGTTAGTGTTTGTGACAGGACAAAGTTGATGGTAGATAGTAAATTTTAGTGTGCAGTTAGTGTAGATAAATTAACGTATTTTGTGTGCAAGGGGCAAAACTGTCAGACTTTGTGGTTTAGTAAGCAATTTATGAATATGGTTAGGTTGCGTAGTCAACGTCCGAGCAATATGGATACTGAGGAACAACAATTAGTTAGTGCAGGAAATGTGGAACCGGGTACCTCAAGTAGTACTAGTACTCTCTTTGAGGATATAACATGTGAGAATGTGGGGGCAGGGGCACAGGAAGTGGTGCCACCGCCCATTAGTGCTCAAGGGGATGTAGAGAAAGACGTTGTACCACCACCAGAAAAGCAGGAACCAGAGAGTGGTAATCTGCCTGGTGGGTATTCGCTTCAGGCTATATTAGAGCGCGTGCTGAATTACCAGGCAGAATTTGCGCAACAGCAAGTCGAGCGAGACCGCCAGCAAGCTGAGCGAGATCGTAGGCTAGCAGAAAATTTACTTGCCCAGCAAGCTGAGCGAGATCGCCAGTTAACAGAAAGTTTCCTTGCCCAGCAAGCTGACCGAGATCGCCGGCAAGCTGAGCGGGACCAGCAACTTGTGCAATCGTTAGAAAACATGAAATAAGAGATTGCAGATATGAAACAGAATTATGAGTCGATACCTAAGGCCGTGCAGGAGCTGACTGAACAGGTCAACAACCTGCAAGTAGCAAACACTAACAGGGTAGACGAAATAGGTGTATTAGCCAATCGAGTAGAAAAGCTAGAAACAGATTCCACGCAGCTTGTAGAGCAGAAGTGGAACGAACAAGCAACAAAAATTGAAACAGAATTCAACTCATGGCTAGAAGTGAAGGAGTGTGAGATTGACAAGAACATTAATTCCAAAGTACAAGCAGCCATAGCAAATAGAGGATCCGAATCGTTCAGTACCGCAGTGAATAGTCAGGTACAGAACGACGTGCAAACCATCAAACAAATACTCAGTGAGGATATTCCGCAGTGGCAAGTGAATATGAACAAACGGATATCCGACCTGGAGAAGGGTTTAGCACAAAGCAGAAAATATTTGGAACAGGAACCTCTGTCGCCAACAGCCCATGGTTTTGGCAACGCACAAACTTATACGCGGTACAACAATGGGGAATCTGTAGTCGATAATGCGAAGAGCTGTAGCTTCGGTTCGGAGCACACAGCATATGTCCAAGGAGCAAAACCATGTAGTTCAAAAATATTAGTGGAAGAAAGTTTAATCAAAAGTAGACAATTTCAAACGTTTACTACTGAACGGAAATCAGTACACCCAGTAGTATTCATAAAAAGCTTTAAAAATATCTTGCCCGGTGTGTGGAACGAAACACAGAAAATTCAATACGTAATGTCGTACATTCAAGGTGACGCAGCGTTGTGGGCTACAGAAGTAGCAGACAGCTGCATGACATATGAACAGTTCGAAAGGGCATTTCTATCGAAATATTGGTCGCCTTGTATACAAGAGCGGCTGAGAAAAGAAGTATATAATCCCGAACCGTACTCACCTCGTCTGAGGAATTTGAGACGGTATTTTGAAAAATATATAAACAAAACACGCTACTGGGACGAGCCTATATCACCAAGAGACATAATAAGACTACTAAAATCACATTTACCCATTCATATCAAAGAGAAATTAATACACGTACCAGAAAGCGATATGGAAAACTTCCTGTCTGTTCTAGATTCTATAGACTTGATACAGGAAGACGCAAAATCAGCGTGTGATCACTCGCGGAATAATGGGTCAGGATGTAAACATGACAGAAATAGTAGTGCACAAAACCACAACCATGGAAATGGTGGGGGTGGTAACAAGCGGCAAGAACATTCGCAAAATGGTAGTAATGGTAGAGGCCAGAACGGGTATGGACAAACAACCTATAACAAAAGGCGTCGATTTGACGACCGGTACGAATCTGGAATGTCAGGGACCAACCGCGGGAAAAATGCGCGAGGTCAGTGGCAGAGCAATTATAGTGATAGTAATCGAAATTGGCAGCAAAATCAGCGAAGAAGCCCAGAGCGACAGGGTAATGACCGGTATGACAACAATAGACCACCGCCGCAAAACGCGCTTATTGCGCAGCCGTGGCGGCCGACAAATCAGAGTGTACATATAGTGGAGGTCGTGGACAATAGCCTTCCAAGTACTTCACAAGCAACTAATCCAACAAACTAGAATCGGCCTCGATATGCTCTCCATCGATGGCCGAGGGATGGAGTCAGAGCAACACGAGTGATAATAATATACCTGGGATACGTATGCTGCGATACAACGATGGTGTCAGTATGGATAAAGATCTACTGAACGAACCACACGAATGTAAGAAAGATAATAACGAAAATGTGCAAGCTATTATCGAAGCGAAAATCAATGATGTTGCAGTGAATATAATCATCGACACAGGTGCCTCAGTAAGTGTAATGAGTATGGAGTTATTTAAGGCACTGGGAAAAGGACATAGCATTCCGACTTTCCCGGTTAATAATTGTAAGGTGTCTGGAGCCATTGGTGCACAGAGCCAATCAGTTAAGTACCAGGTGCAGGTGGAGATTTGTAAGGAGGGCGAAGCCATAGTGAGCTCGTTCCTCGTTGTTAAAGGATTGAAGGTGGCCTGCATTCTGGGAGTAGATTTTCTCCGTGAGAGGGATGCATTGGTCGACCTCTCCTTGGGGAAATTAAGCATAGTTAATAGGGGTAGGAGGATTGAGTTATCTATGATGAAATCTAAGGAGGTACTTGTGCCGTGTTGTAATCGAATCAATATCAAGGGTAGGAACCCTTGGGTACTACACCTTGATGATTTGTCACATGCAGCAGACCTCTATTACCCGAATTTAGAGGATCGAAATTTTGAAACAAATGTTGAGGCATTTCAAACCAAAGTGCAGGAATCTGAAGGTTTAAGCGATAAACAAAAGCAACAGTTGACGCAGCTGCTATCGGAATACACTATGGTATTTACCGACCGACCAGGAATAGTCAAAGGGTACCACTATCACATAGAGGTGATGCCCCACAAAACATATTGTCGCGCAACTTACTCCATCCCTTGGTCGAGGAGGGAATTAGTAGCTAAAGAGATTCGGAAGATGTTAGAGTGGGATATCATTGAGCCCTCCTTCTCTCCATACAGTAGTCCTCTTGTAGCAGTGGCGAAAGCCAATGGAAAAATCAGGCTAGTGTTAGATGCGAGGGACATTAACAAAATTATCATACCTGTCCGGACTCGCCCTGAGAATTTAGATGAGCAGATACAAAAATTTCATGGAGCACAGTACTTGACCTCGGTCGATATGAAAAGTTCATATTGGCAAATTCCCCTTACACCGGAATCAAGGAAGTACGACCGAGGTGTAACTAACGAACAGAAATATAATGTAGGAGATCTAGTACTTATTCGTAACCACGCTAAATCCTCAGCCACCTTAAAACAGAATAGTAAGTGGCAATTGCTATATTCAGG
Source organism: Schistocerca americana (assembly GCF_021461395.2). Taxonomy (NCBI): domain Eukaryota; kingdom Metazoa; phylum Arthropoda; class Insecta; order Orthoptera; family Acrididae; genus Schistocerca; species Schistocerca americana. The sequence continues at coordinate 167,191,013 of NC_060120.1, read as the reverse complement.
ACCTTTTGAAGTAATAAGCGTGCCACACGAATGTAGCTATTTGTTAGCACATCCCCATACGGGGAAGATCAAAGTATTGTATCCACGTAAAGATGTGAAGTTATTTATTCAGTGACATATCACATATAAAGAGTAATAGTTGTAAGAAGATTTTAATTGTATTTTAGAATATAAGTGTGTTAGTATTAAGAAAGAAATTTGTGTGTAATGAAACTTGGAGGAAGTGGATTCAGAAAGTAGGCAATAGCTTACACAGGAAAGATTTTGTTTACAGACAATTAGAGCCATTTAAAAATTATAGGCTCATTAAGCAACGAACAATCTTCTTGTTGATAAAGTGAGGATTAATTTCTTGAATCATTATACAAAGGATTAATTTCTTGAACCATTTTCTATGTGTAGTATGTAAGTGCAATTAATGATGCAATCTAATATAGTAAGGTAACTGTTGTAATTGTATTAGGATAAGGAACCCTGAGAGAGAGAGTCTTGACTAGCCAAACATGGACTCTGTAATATGCAACAATTATGTGATGTTTGCTGCCAGTAGTGATATGAGAACGACACTGGAGCATAAGCTAATCAAAAAACAAGCCCGTTCCGTGGAAAATCCGCTTTGTATATAACAATGCTTCAATTGAAGCCTGTGTACTTGGTACACGCCTTTGAATATTCATTACGCGATACGCGAATTAAGTCAACCAATGTGGAACCTACACTGTAGTCATATAGGAAAAGTCATTAAAAATAATGCTAGTGCTAAATGAAGTATTTATTGATCAATATGCCCAAGTCAAGCTGTCATGCACATGGTAAAATCTGTTTGATAGATGGGTGATAACCAGGCAAGCTACACTGATAAGAAAATTAAAAAATTTCACAAAAGGGCTATATACGCCTAGTAACAATATGAAAAGTGTGTCGTGATAAGCTAAAAACAAATAGACGCCATGTAGATGAGAGTGAGTATGCGAAGAACAGTTAAAAGGTATTAAAAAATAAACTGTGTGCATAAACAATGGAGGAAAGGACGGAATATTGTGTGTAGCAGGGACAGAAAATGACTGTTGTATCTGCACCAATATATACGTCGATAAGTCTAGTGTTGAGTGACAGACTGTCCTAGTGCAGTGCTCAACGAACAATAGACAGTGTATAAAAACAGTAGGTATTGATCCGTTCGGAGTCGAGTTAAACGAACCTAGCTCGACGGGGACATGTAGTATGTGTGTTACGAAACATTTTCACGTGTTGAAAGACGCTCTGGCAGTGTACCAACCGTGGAGTGAGTGAAAATGTGTAGTACAATGTGCGTGTGACGAACCTTGAATACCAGTGTCACAATGACACAAGAAACCTGTTATCACGCCAAACCATCCTGTGCATACCAGTGAAGCGACGGCTTACTGAACAATAAACGCTTTTAACAAGTTGCATCTTCTTCCACAGCTAGTAATCTGTGTCCTTAAAGACAGTACACCGTTGTGGAATGTTTGTTTCATGCGCTACAACGGGGAGCCATGCGGAGAAGCCGAGACGAGTGCCGTGCCGCCAGCCAGCCAGTCGCGGTAAACCACTGCCACTCGCCGACATCGGCGAATGGTTCGCCGCGATTCGCGACTGCTTGGGCGCCACGTCAGCACGACGTCGCTGTTACTGAGAGCCGGTCGTCGAACCCAGCGGCCGTCGGCACGCGGCGTTCCAGACGACGCTACTCAACAATTGCTTCGCGCCGCCAGCTCCGTACAACATTGTTGTCATTCAAATGAACTATCAAATATGTGTTTAATGCACTAACATGAATAGGGTTTAGTGGACACGAAATGACGTGACAAACATTTGTTTTGTTTTTCTTGAGTTATTCAATACGGACTCAAAGTATTCATTGGTTCAGTGATATATAGATATAATATGTTTTCGTCATGTTAATGAAGTATACTCGCATGAATGCTGGACATTTTAAACCAATTGTCGCGAGTAAATGCAAGGACGATTCATGATACTACTGCAAAAATGTGTAACAAGTGACTTTCATTACAATCCAAAACACAAATATTATATGGGTAACAAAGAGACTAAAGGTTTAACATGCTCTCACAAATAGCCTTTGTTATATGTGAACATTGGATAGAATCTGAACTTTTTGTGATCAAACTGGGTATTAAAACAAACCAGACGAGATGACCATGGCTCCGGCGCAGTTTTCCCAGGTTTTCTGATCGCACGTAGCCCGAATGGGGGGGGGCCAAATAAATGTAATGACCCTGGGACTAGGTTGACGGTCACCTCGCAAAGTGAAAGAACAGTATAAAAAGTGTAATTAAACCTACAGTGTAAAAGAACTAAAAAGTGTAAAGTGAATGATCCAACCAAGGTAACAGACAATAACCAAACAGACGTTAGTGGCAGCATATTGCCGAACATTTCCAACGTTAGTCAATTGCTGCCAGGGGGCATTGTAACGTCTAGAGAAACAAAAACAATATATTATGTAGTAATTAGAGAATTAGATGTACCATATTGTGTCATTGTATAAAATTATGTATTTTTTTATTATTTATTTCTGAAAACGTCTGCGTCGGCGAGTAATAAAACCGACACAGAAGATAAATGTTAAACAGAGATTAAAAAAGGAACTAGTATATAATACGTGTTGAATATGAATGTCTTTGTCTTCTTCATCTGGGAGTCGAACGAGTAAGATATCCTGTGTCGTAGTAGCGAACGCTAGTGTAGCATTCTTTTGTCGAGACTAAGCAATGTACGCCATTACGTGTGAATTCACAAAGGTCTGTAATCACTGAGATATTTAAAGGTTTTAATAGAGGTGTTTAAATGAAAACTTGTATTATTTATTGTTAAGCTTGCTTGCATATTATCCCATCCTGTTGGGACATTTTTCAGTTATATAAATATTATCTGTGGTGCTGAGCTGCGTGGAGAACGAAGAGCCGCTGCCGCGGCGTATTTAAACAACTTACAATATAGTCGAGCATACCGCAAGGAAGCGGTAAAATAATAGTAAAAATAATATTATTTCTTTTAGCTCCCAGACTAGCAGTGAAGATCAGCAGATTTTATGATGTGTTGCAGATTGACGCGGGCTGCTGATAGGATATAATTTACAGTGCAAATAATTTAATGTACCTTCAGAATCTGATAGGAATCTTGCTGTGCTCCGTTCTGATCTGGCAAACTTTATAGTGACAACGTATTTTTTAATGAGAGTCTCATGTTCTTGGGCTAGTCGTGGTATGAAATAGCATTTTAACGAGAAATAAAATCCACTGCGAACTTGTGTTTTTGAACGATCGCACGAACTGTAACATCAGTGTCCATAACAAAGTAATTTCAACTTTTAATCACTATGAAGTAGGGAAAATATATTGTTTCTTAGCATGAGTTGCAGTTATGAAAAATCGTTCCTTAAATTGTAGGCCAGATACAGAACAATAAGGCTACCATATATACATTTTATTCCGCTAAAAGGTAATGACGATAAAGAAAAGCAAAGCACAGCATTGCTAAAAGTATTTCACGTAACTCTTTTCGTAAATGTGTTGTTACAAAGAGAATAAATAAACCAAAGAGCAACAATTTTACAATCCGCGAGAGAGTTGGACGTGAAATTACGTAATATTAAATAATTTTTTACATTTATCACTACAGTCAAAATTCAGTTAGTAACAGTAAGGCTTTCTGATGCTATTCCTTTGGGTTGGGGATTGCAAGGGGGAAAGGGTTCGCGAAATCCTGATTTTATGTACATTAACTATTTTAGGCGTCGCGAAGCTAAGGAGGTTGGAAATCGCTGGTAAAAAGCATTTGAGCTCGCGAACCACTACAGTATTCAGGAGAATGGCTTTCGAGATTCAGCTCTTGACGAATCTCCTTCTGAGTGGGGAGCAACTACATACCGTGTTCCACTGGACTCAGTTCTAGAAGCGCACCTGTTATTGCTCTATAAAACCGATCCTGTGCACCTCTGGTGATGGTATACGCTCTATAATGCTGCTTAAAGGTGTTTCAACAAATGATATTTTCAAAATTTCTTATAGATTGCTCATTGGTAATTAGTCTTTCACTTGGAGAAGAAAAGAGTTCATTCAGTTCTGCATAAGGCAAGATATATCATCGTCAGTAACAATGCAACATAACGGAAATGAAATATGTGAACCTGATTTTCCTGAATTCCAGGGTGTGCATATAGGTCAGAGTTCGAATTGGAAATAATACAGGGTGTTTCAAAAATGACCGGTATATTTGAAACGGCAATGAAAACTAAACGAGCAGCGATAGAAATACACCGTTTGTTGCAATATGCTTGGGACAACAGTACATTTTCAGGCAGACAAACTTTCGAAATTACAGTAGTTACAATTTTCAACAACAGATGGCGCTGCGGTTTGGGAAACTCTATAGTACGATATTTTCCACATATCCACCATGCGTAGCAATAATATGGCGTAGTCTCTGAATGAAATTACCCGAAACCTTTGACAACGTGTCTGGCGGAATGGCTTCACATGCAGATGAGATGTACTGCTTCAGCTGTTCAATTGTTTCTGGATTCTGGCGGTACACCTGGTCTTTCAAGTGTCCCCACAGAAAGAAGTCACAGGGGTTCATGTTTGGCGAATAGGGAGGCCAATCCACGCCGCCTCCTTTATGTTTCGGATAGCCCAAAGCAATCACACGATCATCGAAATATTCATTCAGGAAATTAAAGACGTCGGCCACGCGATGTGGCCCGGCACCATCTTGCATAAACCACAAGGTGTTCGCAGTGTCGTCTAAGGCAGTTTGTACCGCCACAAATTCACGAAGAATGTCCAGATAGCGTGATGCAGTAATCGTTTCGGATCTGAAAAATGGGCCAGTGATTCCTTTGGAAGAAATGGCGGCCCAGACCAATACTTTTTGAGGATGCAGGGACGATGGGACTGCAACATTGGGCTTTTCGGTTCCCCATATGCGCCAGTTCTGTTTATTGACGAAGCCGTCCAGGTAAAAATAAGCTTTGTCAGTAAACCAAATGCTGCCCACATGCATATCGCCGTCATCAATCCTGTGCACTATATCGTTAGCGAATGTCTCTCGTGCAGCAATGGTAGCGGCGCTAAGGGGTTGCCGCGTTTGAATTTTGTATGGATAGAGGTGTAAACTCTGGCGCATGAGACGATACGTGGACGTTGGCGTCATTTGGACCGCAGCTGCAACACGGCGAACGGAAACCCGAGGCCGCTGTTGGATCACCTGCTGCACTAGCTGCGCGTTGCCCTCTGTGGTTGCCATACGCGGTCGCCCTACCCTTCCAGCACGTTCATCCGTCACGTTCCCAGTCCGTTGAAATTTTTCAAACAGATCCTTTATTGTATCGCTTTTCGGTCCTTTGGTTACATTAAACCTCCGTTGAAAACTTCGTCTTGTTGCAACAACACTGTGTTCTAGGCGGTGGAATTACAACACCAGAAAAATCCTCTGTTCTAAGGAATAAACCATGTTGTCTACAGCACACTTGCACGTTGTGAACAGCACACGCTTACAGCAGAAAGACGACGTACAGAATGGCGCACTCACAGACTGCGTTGTCTTCTATATCTTTCACATCACTTGCGGCGCCATCTGTTGTTGAAAATTGTAACTACTGTAATTTCGAAAGCTTGTCTGCCTGAAAATGGACTGTTGTCCCAAGCATATTGCAACAAACGGTGTATTTCTATCGCTGCTCGTTTAGTTTTTATTGCCATTTCAAATATACCGGTCATTTTTGAAACACCCTGTATATTATAGGTTTTGTAAACGCTTGACAGCAGCATTTTCTGTATGTGCTAATTACTTATTTAGATAATGAAAGCATAGAATTAGCTTACTTTGCACACTTCCTTTCACGTCATATGAGATTAATTTCTGTGGCAACGTAGGTGTATAGACACAAAGTATTTAACGGATAAAAACGAGCTATAAGGAGAATAGCTGGTGTCCATCCGCAAACTTCATCTAGTTGATAGTTTAAAAAATATGGCATGCTGAAAGTCACAATACATTTACTTTCTCAGGCCGTACTTGAAAACAATAGCAGCATTCATTAATATAACACTGAGAACAAAATAGTCTACACTATAGAGCCTTATAAATATTTGACTTCCTCCGCTGTGAATTGTAGCTGTTGATAGATAAAGTTTTAAAAACAATTGACATTATTTCTGCATAACAATTCCTTTCATTCCGCAGATGAATTTCCGAGCAGAGAGTATCTGTGTAAGGCTGAGTTACTTTTATAAAATTCTGTTGTAGATTAAGATAAAAAAATTGTTGTTTTATGGTCAGCGAAGAGCCATACTTTAAAAGAAAATAATTTCAAACGTATTTATGGGATACACACCATAGCGATATATCGCCAGTATGATCCACGGGATGTAGGAAAAAATTCAGTAACTACACTTACTACAAAAAATAATCTCTTCTACCTCTGGCATTAAATCACAAAACCTTGTTTATTTAGGGTATATTCTCAGGCTATTAAATCTATGAAATTGTATACTGAGGCAACCTAGTACACCAGCAAACAATTTTCTTATACCAAAAAGGACAGTCGTAACTAAATTTGATGTTATTTCTCTGTCTGAGTCGTCAAAATGTTAACGTAATTACATACATTCAATAAGATATACATTACTTCAAAAGGAGCTATTACATCCTCTTTGCAAAAGTTGAACGGAGAAACGATGTTCATTTGGATAACATTTCTTATACATCATATGGAAATCTATGCTATACTCTGTATGCTTCGTTTCCGAGAGACTTCCAGCAGAACTGAAACATTTGAGTGAGAAATCTAAGATTTTCAAATGTAGGTGTAAAGGCTTTCTTATGGTATACTAGTCCCATTCTGTAAAAGAGTTTCTAGCACTAGTTTAGAGTGTTTCACTGTAAGAATTGCTCCTACTGAATACATTTTGTGAATAATTTCATGTTTCTAAAGTTTTACTTTCCTGTTTGATTATTAAAACTGTTTATCAGTTTTCTGTAACTTATGTAGTGACTCGCTGCGTTACCAGGTAACGTTCACTCACGTGGTCTCACGTAACCAGATTAATTGAATTGAGCTACAGTACACAAGCACCCGTATCAAAATACGGTACAGCAATCCCACACTTTACCGATCTAACATATACAGTAATCCGACAGTTCGCCGATAGCACTGAATTATGTATTAGTCGAATATTGTCAACGGATATCTTTTAATTAGATGTGTTTAAGTAAAGCTCTAAATGTGTGAATAATTATGGCAGATTTAACTACTACTCGATATTGACACTGAAAGAGATTAAAAGGTGTGTCCTTGTTGGAATTTATCTTCTTATCACCAGACACGACATCTACGTTTTCATCAGCGAGAGGGATCGAAAAATATTACGTCAGAATATTGAAACTAAGCGGGGAAAACATGTCTGATTTTAAGAATCTCTCTAAAGTGAAAGAAACATGTAGTAAAGTATACAGTGTGCAGTGGTGCTCATGAAGTTCAAGAGCTTTTGACTGACAGACAGCTTGTCGAGCTTTATAATGATCAATTCCGAAAACTAGAGGACATACGTGATTGACTGATTGTGAATGAGGAGGGCAAAAATCTATTTACAACGAAATGAATACCCCTAGCTGCATACAGGCGTTGATATAAGTCAACGGGGACAGTTGGAAATGTGTGCCCCGACCGGGACTCGAACCAGGGGATGGCAGACGCTCTATCCATATGAGCCATGTTTTTCTTTTTTTCTTAAATCTAATTTTGTTCATTTTCGTTCGTTGCATCTGTTCGGGGTGGACGTCGTAAGACATCCGTTTAAGTGCGTCGTTGATTAATTAACTCAGTTTTTTTTATTACAGAAAGCAGATAGCCCTCTTACCGAACACGCTGAGCTACCGTATCCGAAAGAACAGATTCCATCTTATATATATTTCATGAGCACTGAAGATATGAAGTAAACTGTGTTTGTTGACAATGAGGAACAACACCACAGACTATTTATACTAAATGCAATGATTCAGGTTCATACAAAACATTTGCTGTATAGGACATTTGGAAATATTCGAGGCAGAAGCAGTGATTCACCCCTTAAAAATACTTCATATGTTATCTTCAGTATATGTATACATATTCTCTCCCATCTTGTAAGGGGAAGTATGAAGTGGTGCAGTGGTAAAACACTGGAACTCGTGTTAGGGAAGACAGTTGTTCAAATCCCCGTCCGACCGTCCACATTTAGGTTTCTATGTCACTTAAGGCGATTGCTGGAATATTTCCTGGGAAATGGCACTGGTAATTTCCCTCCCCCATCTTTACTCAATGTACTTTGTGCCCACTTTTTGAAAATATCGTACTTCACATTTTAAAATTTTGAAAAAAATTGTTTTAATGGTTTCTTATATCAGATTACGTAACTATTTTAATTTTTTTCGTAAAACTTAACCCCAAAATGTAAGTCTCAGAAGCGAATGTGATATCTCGCAACAAACTCTATATCAAAATTTTCAGGTTCATGGTCCTTGTTAATCATCTACATAACTTGAAAAATTATGTTGCGAATAAAAATGTGCGACAGTTAACAAATTTTCCATGTTTTTAAATTTTTGTGGGGGCACAAAGTACCGTATACTCAGAGTAAACATAACGGAAAATGTGTTGGTGTTGCTAAGATAGTGCTAAAAGATAGTTACATGTTCTGTACCCTACTTATTCAGTACATCAGAAAGTATTTAATAAGTATGGTGTTATTAAGCCTTTAACACATTTGACGATTTTTTTGGGATGCTGTAGTATTGTTATACAGAATACTATTGTGTTTTAATTTTACTCCTGCTTACAAAATGCTTTTTCAGGCTTTCAGTTAGTCGTCGCATAGGACACTCCAAAGTGTTTCGACTATACACCTGACAGCTATCCTCTGGCGAGCCATCGAAGACTCACGACGACGTTTCCTGTTCCGCAGTTTTTTAGCACACACGTTAAGATCGTGGTGACAGACTGACCACACTACCTGCAGCACGGCACCGGCGCTGATGGGTCTGGGAAACTCAGCTGCCCTCAGGACTGCAGTAGCCATTGACATACTCTGTTGCCTTTGGTTAGAGTCAATATTGCCGTCATTGGCACATTTAGTTCAAATCAGCCAGAACCTTCTGGAAATTTCACCTTAACAAGTTCATGCCTGCATGTGACACCGGTGGCTCACTCTATATCTTCCCATCGGTCGGCGTGAGCCGCCAGTGGTTCATGATAGAGCCTGTAAGTAGGCTGTATATGTGTTTGTATGTTGGCAGCGCTATGTAGCGCTCTGCATCAATAACTCTGACAGTGCTGTGCGCACTCTGTAAGAGACTCTGTGGCTGGTCGCACTAGCGGTTGGAGGTGAATCGCCAGCAGTGATGGAAGTTGGAGGGGAACGGCCAGCAGTGATGGAAGTTGGGTGTGAGTAGTCAGCAGTAATGGAGGTTAGAGGTTTGGAAGTTTGCAGTAGTAGCGCGAGCGGACAGTCTGAATGTATATCCGCCATTGAGATTTATTACTGATGATTATATAATTTTTGAACTGGTTGTCACATTCTTAAGGTTATTACATTGTTTGCTCTGCAACAAAATCTTCCCTTTGCTAAGCACATGCCTATTAGTAGTAAGAGCCTGTAGTAGTTTGAATCTTTTATTTAGCTGGCTGTATTGGCGCTTGCTGTATTGGAGTAGTTCGAGAAATGGAGAGTTTTGTGAGGTAAGTGACTTATGAAATGTGTTGGATATTGTTAGGATTTCTTCTTATTCAGCGCCATTATTTTGTATTAATTATTTTAAGTCAGGTTATCAATTTTAAAGCAGTCAGATCACGTTATCCTTGAACATTGTGAGTAATTAATGAATAGGAAAAGTTTGAGTTATGTTTGTGAGGGCAAATTCTGTAGGTCAGTGATGAGATGATAAAGACAAGCAAAGAGACACTTGCATTCAGTTTCACTCAGCAGTTTCCGAGTTAAATAACCCTCTCAGTGATTTCTATTTAAGTAAACTTTTTTTTTGTTAAGAGGTTTCAAGCCTCCCACCGGACGCATGCACCACCGGTGGCTCACTCTCGACTTTACCAATTATGCTACAAGCAATACAATAACTTGAGATGTTTTTCCTATCAATCAGGCGCAACGAACAGATCTAAATACACAGTCTGACAACTGCCAAGGAACAACTGACGCTTCCTAAGAAACAACTGCATTGATCCGGAGCAACCGACAATTGCTACAGAACACACAACCAAAGACAGTAAAAGGAAATGTAGAGGGCCGGACGGGTTAACTGCAGCGAAGCCTGTGCAACAACGCTCTGTAAGCGTTTCACAGTTCGTGGAGTACGGATGTTGAGTAACCGATTAGTGCGACATTCCGTGTGGTAAGATAACCTGTCTGAAAGATATAATTTGATTGGACGGGCAGTTTATCGACTCAAAGTGGATTGGACTGTTGCTGCTGTGACCATATTAATGGGTGTATTCAAAGGGTAATCTCGCTATCAGAAAAGGCCTCTGAAGGTAGAAATGCTAGGTGAAAGCTTGCCGCAATAGGGTCGATACGCAGCGCTGTGGTGGAAAGGAAGAGACATCTCTCTCCGTCGCAGATCGACGTAGACCTTGCAATCGTTACCCTTAAACGCGTCTCTACCAGAACCATTTCGCGGTTATTAATCAGGCTGTTAAATGTATTCCACTTCAACTACGCATCGTTGAGAGAAAGTTCGTTGGTATAGGGAGCGTGTTGGTTGGGGTCGATAACAACAGTCCAGAGAGATGTTCTCCGACGAAGATCGCTTCATTTTGGCAACCGATTCTGGCCACCAGACAGTGTAGAGAGACAGGAAAACCAGTTATGCACTACGTAAACTGGTGAACGTCATCAGTATGGTCTAAGAGTTGAGGTGTAGGCAGGCATTATGTACAGTGGGCGAACACAGCTGTATACCTTCACGTGAGATATCGCTGCAGCACAACAGTACTGCAGAGGGATTTTCTGGACCGTGTTCGTTATTAGCTTCCGACCATCTGTTTATGAACGAAAATGTCCGGCCACACAGGTTCGCTGAGATTCGGACGCAATCGTTTAAGTGCAGATATCGAACATATGGAATGGCCAGCGTAAACCCCGGACCTAAACCCTACAACACACGACACGTTTGCTCTTAACGTGTTTCTCAACGGACCCCCCCCTCCCCCTTTCACAAACCGTGCAACAACAGGAAAACGCCTTGAGAGAGGAGTGGGACAATATCTCCAAGGACTCCTCAAACGTTTTGTAGCCAGCATCAATAATAGATCCAAAATGAGTATTAATACCCTAATAGGGCATATTCGTTATTGAGATTCAGCTATCGACCTTTGCATGTTGGCACTCTGACCTGTGGCAAACATGAACGTTATTTTTATCTGTTTTCGGGCTTTCCCAAGTGGTGAATTTTTCATTAAAAGTATCTCATTCCACCTCTGTTTCGTATGTAACGTGTTTCATGTCGTCTACCATTGACAAACTGCCTATTGGCTTCTGTCTCGGGTTCTTCGGCCGACGTTCATCTAATGATTTTTCTGACGTTTCGCCAGCACGAGTGGCTGGCATTGTCAAAGCTTCACCCTCCATTGCCGGTGGTGAACTGGAGGCGAGCTCGCGGCCGCAGACTATATGTATCTGGCGCGCCAACGTCCGAGGGCTTCTCCGCGGTCATTTCCGGTGCGGTTCTCCTCTTGCTACCTGCGACGGTCGTTCGCTGCAGTACGGGAAGCCAGGATCCGTTTACCTTAAGGCTTTCCTCTTTCTTGTTCAAACTGTTCGCGTGTTTTTCGATTTCTACAGCTTCTCTCAACAAGCGCGTGTGATAGTGCTTCTCTACAGCCAGAACTTCCGTGTCGGCGAATTTTATTACGTGGTCGGTCTCATTCAGTGCGTGCTCTGCCACGGCCGATTTCTCCACCTGCCCCAACCTGCAATGTCGCTTATGCTCTTTGATCCTGGTGTTAATGGATCGTCCAGTCATTCCGACATAAACTTTTCCGCATGTGCAAGGTATACGGTATAGTCCCGACATTGCAAGTGGGTCTCTTTACTCCTTCGCCGATCTAAGACACTCTTTGATGTTCCTTGTCGGTTTGAAAATCGTCTTTACGCCGTGTTTGCGCAAGATACGGCCGATTCTGTCCGTCACTCTGGGAGTGTATGGCAGAAAGGCCGTACCCGACATTTCTTTTTCTGGTTCCTTACTTCGCCGAGTGTTTGGCTCTGTTACACTTGTAATGTAATTTGTGGAGTACCCATTGCTCCTCAGAACAGTTTCCAGATGTTGCATTTCTCGTTTGAGGTGTTGAGGCTCACATATTCGCCCTGCTCTCGTTACGAGCGTAGTAATCATGCCTCTTTTCTGGCTCGGGTGGTGGTTTGACAGTTTGTGCAGGTATCGGTCCGTATGTGTCGGTTTTCGATACACGCTGTGTCCCAGGTTTTCGCCGTCCCTTGTGACCAGCACATCTAGAAATGGCAGTTTCTTGTCCTTTTCTACTTCTATGGTAAATGTTATGTTGGCATGGAGGCTGTTCAAGTGTCTCAGGAATTCACCGAGCTGTTCTTCACCATGGCTCCACACCACGAAAGTATCATCGACGTACCTGTACCACACCTTAGGTTTGCAAGTCGCCGAGTCCAGTGCCTGTGCTTCGAATTGTTCCATGAAGAAGTTGGCCACCACTGGACTGAGAGGACTACCCATGGCGACGCCTTCCAGCTGTTCGTAGAAATCGCCATTCCACGTCAAATAGCTCGTGGCGAGACATGCATGGAAGAGCTTTTTGATGTCTTGCGGGAACATGGAACCGATGTGCTCCAGAGCGTCGCTGAGTGGCACTTTCGTAAATAACGAAACAACATCAAAACTGACCAGGATGTCGTTTGGCGCAAGTTTCAGTTTCTTCAGCTTCTCATGACGTAAGCAGCGCTACGCCATGGTCCTGTGAAATCAATCTGAATAAATTGAAAAGTTTTTGTCTCATGTGGTGTCGCCGGATAACGCTATCTATATATATGCTCGTAAATGGCACAGCTTAGTGCAATGCTGGCCTGTATACTAATACTGGACAACATATGCCTGAGATCTGAATTAATGGAGAAACTGACTTTGCTTATTGAGATAACTGCACAGCTGGTCGTCTGATTACTAGAAAACGCATGACTATGATCAGCGAAAATTTCTGAAATATTTAAATTTAAATAAATGACTGGATCGGGACTGGTAATGACTGAAGGTAAAAATATTCCTTCCTTTTTTGTATACCTGTAAAAATTATATTCTGAAAATCGTTTATATTATTGATAAAGATCTGCAATCCATTATATGAACAACCGAATATTAGAAATCTGGGCCAACTGATGCTGACGAATCACAAAACGATTGAAACAAATTCATATTAACATCTCAGACAAGTGACTTAACTACGTGCATGCCAATAAAAAATAATAAAATTCACCTTACAGTACATGGCTATGAACTGCTCTGTACCAGCGACAGACTACAACTGCACTGTAGCAGCGTTCGACTGCAACTACTGCCGAGACTGCTGTGACCTACGACTCTATTTCAGTAAAGATATTTTCTGTTGCAGGCAGCGCGTAAGCAATACATCGAAATTACATTTGCCCCAGCACGGTGGTAAATCCCTTACATAACCCTCCACTGGGCGGTAAAAATTTGGCAGCGATGGTGAGTCAATTCGACTTGCCATGAGCAACAAATTTTTCTGTTCCAAATAGATATGAAATATTTCGTTTACTAAGTCTACAAAATGAGTTTCGGTAATTAATAAAGATACGCTTTACATAGTTACAGAGTATATATGATATCACTGACAAATATATAAGTACTGAACATACAGAGGTAGCTATGAATATTAAGAATCAGATAAAGTGCACATGCTCTGTATAAGTCTTTAGTATCTTTTATAAGAAGAAGGTGAAGGTGAATGGAAAGGGTAGCATCATGGTTGTAGCACAGTGGGTTGCACATAGCTGCATTAAAAAATCCATATCTTTTCACAGAAGCACAACACCAGGTGTGACAATCTGAAGGTCTCTTTTCCGATGCATTCATCAGTGTAGCCAAGACACTGAAATGTAGTGTTAATATTGTGTGTTGCCCTTTTGGTAGTGCATTAGGTACACCAAGCAGTAGGCCCATAATAACATCTCCATTGGTCAGTGTGGTGGACAGCTTGATATGTCAACACCACATTCTTGTAGAATCCATAATCTGTATACCAACACAGAAGTAGTACAAAAAATCCATATAGAGTGCTTCATGACCATGAGGATGGGTGGATACAAGAAAGTCTCATTAATTGGTGATGATTGGGTCAGAGGTTGAAGGATACATTTAGTCTTATAACATTTTGTGAAAATTACGTTATTGACATCAATCCAAAGTTACAAAGTATTATCCGAGTTTCTGTCCCATAACATATTTAAGATGAGCTCATATGAGCATTCCATTTGCGGTGTTACATAGATATATACTTGATTTGACATAATAAGTAGATCAAGAGAAAATGTTTTGTGTTATTCATTCATGTGACTTTTGGGAAAGTTTACATGACAATTTTACAAAATGTTGTGGCGTTCAAAGGCCAAATAATAAAATTAAAACATTAAATAAGTGTAACATTGAAATCATCAGTAGTAATCTTATATATTCTTAGCTGGAGAAGTGTTGGCACTCAATGGCCTGTTAAAATTTCATTAACTGATACAGATGATATACAAATCATAATCCAGAAGTAGGTGTTATTACATCATTAATGTGGCTTCCAGGAAGCTTTACACAACAATTTCACAAAAATGTTGTGGCGTTCAAAGGCCAAACAATAAAAACAAAACATTAAATGTAACATAGATATCATCAGTAGTAATCTTATATGTTCTTAGCTGGAGAAGTGTTGGCTCTCAGTGGCCTGTAAAATGTCATTAACTGCTACAGACAATATACAAATACTTATCTAGAAATAGATCTTATTACATGTAGCATTTAGCTGCTAGGAAATACATATAGTATTGTGCAAGCGACATAAGAGATACCTAAAATGTATGACATTTAATCTAGTGATCAAGTTGCCTAGCGTAATGATACATACAGGTAATGGAATCTATACATAAGAAAAGAACGGAATTTTGCAATATATTTTATACTAGCAATGCATTGCTTTGAGATTAATGGTTCATTGCTTTTGATTTGCTGCTGTAAATAAAATGATTAACATCGTTTGTCATTCGTCGGGAGTCAGATGCAGCAAGGTTATCCAATAAGTGAGTATATGTGATAACATTCATGAACTATAGAAAGAAGTAGGTAAAATACAACTAGTGGAGCAGGCTTAATAACTGAGTGTCTATACCATATAACATAAAAAACATATTTCAAAATGATTCTGATGACATGAAATGTTATTCCCAGAAAAAAATACAAAGTGGATTATTAAGCTGAAAGAAGAAATGTACGCCTGTTATGCAGAGAAGTAATAAACTCTGAATTAACAGGTAATGAAAAATTGTGTTTAATATGAATGTATTCTAGCTGTCTCTCTCAAAATATTCCCTTATTAAAGGATGTGATATATGACATACAGTAAAAAAAATGCAGCAAATACTTAAATAACTACACAGCATCTCATATAAAGGGAAAACTATATCATTATCATCATATGCAAAAAATCTGTTTGTGTCAGCTCAAGTCATGACTTCTCTAGTATCATTTTCTTCGTATAACATTTTTACCATCATCTCATGTTATTAATTCTCATAATCATTTCACATATAATAGAGTTTCTTACATCTAACATACCTCATCACTAAAATTAATGTGTATGGTTTTACTTGGCAGTCTGCCATAATCGCATCATACTCTCAGAAAAATGATTAGTCAAGACTACTATCATATGGTGTGTATAGTATATTCTTATTAATAGTTGTTAATTTCTGTCCAATTACTTCTCATGGCAAAGTAGTTTATTTTTTCTCTTTTGTTCTGATGGTAAAATATCAACATCAGTTTACAGTAAACACTGTGGTTTTTAATTTCTTTCTTTCACAGGGTATTGCTTTCTGAAAATGATGGTTACGGATTAATATCTAGCATTTACATTATATGCACATTAAGGGACAATTTATTTCTAATGATATGATCAAATATACCAGCAAGGTACAAATCCATATACAAGAATATTTTTAAGGACAAAAATGCATACACAATTTCACAATGTATTGGAATAAAGAAATGTGCAATAAACAAGATAGTGGGATGTCATAATGCAAAAATGTCAAAGTGAACTGGTGTTTGTTATATCTTAAAAGCAACGTAGTATGTACAGAGAATATTCTATTTTCTATAGGAAAACCATCATGTGTGTATTATAAAGTGGAAAATACGCTAGGTCTGTGATTACAGTAAGTGATCTGACCTACTAAGTTCAAGTTATTCGGAATTTGGCAAGAAAAATTATGTTATTTATAAAATGTGCACAGTCTGATATTACGACAAGATTAGCAACCCGCTAATCTCATCTTGCCGGGCATTTGCCAAGAAAAAATATCATCATAATCAGTATGTGGTGACATAAATGTAAATGTAGCTGGAAATGGCATTACAGTGTGACAAATCATTAAACAAGTTCATTCTATAAAGGCTTTGCCGTTGGAAGTGTGGTGTTTACCTTTTGACTTTCTGGTTCATAAAGTTTCGATATGTACTACATTGGGGTGTGGAATGCTTCTTATTCTATATGGGCCAGCATATAGAAGTTCAAATGTTCTGCATCTACTCTTTCCTCTCTTGGATAAATGATGTGTGCGTACCCATATCTTCCGTCCTATCTGAAATTCACGGAGTTTACAAACTTGCTTTTATCTTCTTTCGCAGCGCTGTGCGGCACGCTTAATATTGTTGGGGGCAATGTCAATTATTTCATGGAGACGTAGTCGACGTGATGTAGGAAAAGATACCAGTTCATTAATTTTATTGGGTGGTTCAACATTCTTCAAAATAATAGTAGGAGATACATAGTGGATTCATTTGGTACAGAATTAATTACATCTTGGAATGAAAAAATGTGTTCGTCCCAATCAATATGTTTCTTATGGCAGTATATTCTACAAAATTTACAAATTTCCTTCAACCAACGTTCAGAAGGGTTGGAAGAAAACTGATATTTGGATATATAAATCGGAGAAATGTTTCTAGCTTATAACATACGTGTCCACGTTGCATACCGAAATTGTGGCCCATTGTCGGAAAGTACGTTCAGTGTATGACCTACATGACGTAGAAAATGTTTTACGAATGCACTTGAAACAGATTTAGCAGTAGCTTTGCGTAGTGAAGTAAAGGTAACAAGTTTCGAAGTGAGTTCAACAGCGACAAAGAAGTAACAACAACCGCGATTAGATCTAGCATTCTGTCCAAAGATATCTACAGCGGCCATACGCCTTAATTTAATGTGTACAATAGGATATAACGGTGGAATATGTGAAGTAGTGGATGATTTAGCTTTCTGGCAAATTTTACATGACGCTAAAACTCCTCGAATGCGTTTTTCCATGTTGACAAAATAACAGTTCTGTCTTAGGATGAGAAAACCTTTTCTGGTTCCGTAATGGGCATAACTTAAATGAGGGTGCAAATAAATTTGTTAACAAACTCTTCAGGAATGCAGAGTAACCAATTGTTGCTGTCAGGGCGAGAGCGGCGAAACAGAATGTTATTGCATACAGTATAATTGTTTCTAATGGTAACATTATTCCGATCCTGCCAAAGGTATTTAATTCCTTTCCATACATTATCTTTGTTCTGTTCTTTCGCAACGTCTCGTAATGAGAACGAAATGAAATTTTCAAATGCAACTTGTTGAATATACGTGTAGCTGAAATTTGTTTGGCAGAAGTTAACTGCGACGTCTTGCTGATTGTTGCTAAGAGAACGGGATAGTGCGTCTGTTACAATATTTTTCGCACCTGAAATATGAACAATTGTAAAATCAAACTCCAGTAAATAAAGTTTCCCTCTACTTAATCTGTCATATGTGAACTTGGCGGAAAGTAAAAACTGTATAGCTGTATGGCCTGTGTAAACGGTAGTATGTCTCCCATAAAGAAAATGCCTAAATTTGATAAATGATCATACAACACATAATGCTTCAAGCTCTGTAACTGAATAATTCCGTTCAGCAGGTGATAGAATGCGACTTGCAAATGCGATGTTTTTGATTACTGTAGCACCATCTTCTTCGATTTACTGAAAAATGTGTACACACCTAGAGCGGTGTTAGAACTATCTGTAGCAATGGAAAATTTTTGGTGAGATCTGAGTGTGATAAAAGTGGTGCGTTCAACAAGGAATGTTTCAGATTAATAAAGTCAGATTGTGCTTGGTTATCCCACGGCCAAATAGTGTTTTTGCCTGTCAACTGGCATAATATAGGGTTGTCCAAAGCAGAGTAATGAATAAATTTACGAAAAGAGTTAATTAATCCTAGAAAACTACGGAGTTGTTTCTTAGTCGTTGGAACAGTAATATCACATAAAGCTTGAAGTTTTCACGTCAGGCACCAATGCCTTCTGCTGAGATTACATGTCCAAGAAATTTTATGGAGGTTTTGTCAAAGTGCGATTTGAAAAGGTTAACTGTGAGTCCTTGTGCAAGAAAAGTTTCAAACAGTTGTTCAAGAATGAAATTATGATGAGACCAGTTAGCTTCTGCTATAATGATGTCGTCTACGAACGTTGTGATCCTATCTTTAAGTTCTGTCGGATGTATTGTGTTCACACCACGAATAAATGCTGCTGGGAAATTGTTAAACTAAACGGTAATTTGCAAAATTGATAACAATCACCAAAACAGAGAAAAGCTGTGTACTTTCCGCAGTTTGAATGGAGCTGAATCTGCCAAAACCCTGATTTTAAATCTGAGGTTGAATAGATACCAGTACCATTAAATTTCTGAAAAGTTCTTCTAGTGTCTGTGGGCGATCTGTTTCATTGATGATAATGTCATTAACGTGACAAGAATCAAGTACAAGGCGAAGTGAGCTGTCTTTTTTCTTGACAATTTGAAGCGGGTGTGTATACAGACTAACTACCGGTTCGGTATTGTCTTGGTCTAGCACAGCTTGTAGTTCTTTCTTGACTTGTTCTCTATGGATATAAGGAAGAGGATAATGTTTGGTTTTAAATGCGTCGTGATGTTTAACTTGAAATTCGTACATAAAACCGGACATAGTACCAGGGATGTTGTCAAAAACTGGGGCTTGCTGTAAAAGAATATTGCGTACGTTCGTCATCTGTATTTGCGTTGCTCTGTTTTACTTTCTCAGAAACTGTTTGTATCACGTCGTAATCAAATTCGTCTGGTGTATCGTAGTTGTGTACATATGTATCTGTAGAAAACGTGGAACACCAGTCTATGTTATGGGATGTAGAAATGACTTCTGTTCGATTAACTGCCTGTTCTTCTGCTGATAATGTGTGGTGAAATTTCAATTCAAGCTGTTCTTTCTCAATCCTTAACTTCAAATAAGACTTTTTGAAATCGATGATTGCGTCGTGTTGTACCAAAAAATTCGTGCCTAAAATAACGTCTGTTGACAATAAAGGAACAATCCAATAATTTGTGTGAAACTTATGACCTTCGATAAAAAATGATAAGTGTGTCTGTAGTTTTACATCTACCCCTTTACCGGATACTGTTCTTCTTACTTTAGTTTTGCCTAGTGGTAACGTAGGATAATTGTTTTCGTTGTTACATTTGTTGAACATCTCTTCATTTATTACCGAAATAGGTGAGCCAGAATCGATTACTCCTGAAAACGTGAATGATCCAATTTTTACTTAAATAACAAGGGGGGAAATAGTTCTTTGTGTAACTGGTTTTTCATGTAAAAGCGTATCTCGGATATCGTCAAAATCATCATCATCATCATCATTTAAGACAGATTATGCCTTTCAGCATTCAGTCTGGAGCATAGTCCCCTTTATAAAATTCCTCCATGATACCCTATACAGTGCTAACATTGGTGCCTCTTCTGATGTTAAGCCTATTACTTAAAAATCATTCTTATCCGAATCCAGGTACCTTCTCCTTGGTCTACCCCGACTCCTCCTACCCTCTACTGCTGAATTTCATGAGTCTCTTGGGTAACCTTGCTTCTCCCATGCGTGTAACATGACTCCACCATCTAAGCCAGTTCGCCCTGGCTGCTACATCTGTAGAATTCATTTCCAGTTTTTCTTTGATTTCCTCATTGTGGACACCCTCCTGCCATTGTTCCCATCTACCAGTACCTGCAATCATCCTAACTACTTTCATATCCTTAATCTGAAACTTATTCATAAGGAAACCTGAATCCATCCAGCTTTCGCTCCCATACAACAAAGTTGGTCGAAAGATTGAACGGTGCACAGATAACTTGGTACTGACTTCCTTCTTGCAGAAGAGAGTAGATCGTAGCTGAGCGCTCACTGCATTAGCTTTGCTACACCTCGCTTCCAGTTCTTTCACTATGTTGCCATCCTGTGAGAATATGCATCCTAAGTACTTGAAGCCGTCCACCTGTTCTAACTTTGTTCCTCCTATTTGGCACTCAATCCGTTTATATTTCTTTCCCACTGACATTACTTTCGTTTTGGAGATGCTAATCTTCATACCATAGTCCTTATATTTCTGATCTAGCTCTGAAATATTACTTTGCAAACTTTCAATCGAATCTGCCATCACAACTAAGTCATCCACATATGCAAGACTGCTTAATTTGTGTTCACATATCTTAATCTCACCCAGCCAGTCTATTGTTTTCAACATATTATCCATAAATAAAATGAACAACAGAGGAGACAGGTTGCAGCCTTGTCTTACCCCTGAAACTTCTCTGAACCATGAATTCAATTTACCGTCAACTCTAGCTGCTGCCTGACTATCTATGTAAAGACCTTTAATTGCATGCAACAGTTTGTCTCCTATTCCATAATCTCATAGAAGAGAAAATAACTTCCTCCTAGGAACCCGGTCATATGCCTTTTCTAGATCTAGCATAGGTACAATTCCCTATTCCACTCGTAACCCTTCTCCATTACTTGCCGTAAGCTAAAGATCTTGTCCTGACAACCTCTAAGAGGCCTAAACCCACACTGACTTTCATTCACTTTGTCCTCAACTAGCCGGCCGAAGTGGCCGTGCGGTTAAAGGCGCTGCAGTCTGGAACCGCAAGACCGCTACGGTCGCAGGTTCGAATCCTGCCTCGGGCATGGATGTTTGTGATGTCCTTAAGTTAGTTAGGTTTAACTAGTTCTAAGTTCTAGGGGACTAATGACCTCAGCAGTTGAGTCCCATAGTGCTCAGAGCCATTTGAACCATTTTTTGTCCTCAACTAATACTCGCACTTTCCTTTCAACAATACCTGAGAAGATTTTACCCACAACGCTGATTAAAGAGATACCTCTGCAATTGTCACAATATTTTCTGTTTCCATGTTTAAAGATTGGTGTGATTACTGCTTTCGTCCAGTCTGATGGATCCTGTCCCGACTCCCACGCCTTTTCAATTGTCCCGTGTAGCCATATAAGACCTGACATTCCACTGTATTTGATGAGTTGCGACCCAATTTCATCCACCCCAGCCGTTTTATTGCACTGCAATCTATTGGCCATTATCTCAACTTCCTCAAATGTGATCCTGTTTCCATCTTCATTCCTATCCCATTGTACATCGAAATCTGAAACATTACTGATCGTATTTTCAGCTACATTGAGCAACTCTTCAAAATATTACCTCCATCTGCCCACGGCAGCAACAGGAGTCACCAGCAGTTTTCCTGACCTGTCCAAAATACTTGTCATTTCCTTCTTACCTCCCTTTCGAAGACTGCTAATTACACTTCGGAATGGTGTTCCAGCAGCTTGACCCAAAGTCTCCAATCTGTTTCCAAAGTCTTCCCAAGATTTCTTCTTGGATGCTGCAATTATCTGTTTGGCTTTGTTTCTTTCTTCAACATAACTTTCTCTGTCTCCCTGATTTCTAGTATGTAGCCATTTTTGATACGCTTTCTTTTTCCTTTTACAGGCTGCCTGTCATTCCACCAAGCTGTTTGCTTCATCCTACCTTTACACACTACTGTTTCAAGACATTCTTTAGCCACTTCTAGTGCTGTGTCCCTGTAACTCGTCCATTCCTTTTCGAATGACTGTAATTGACTACATTCAACTAACTGGTACCTTTCTGAGATCATTGTTATGTACTTGTGCCTGTTTTCCGTATCCTGAAGTTTCTCAATTCTTATCCTCCTACATATGGACCTGACCTCCTGCACTTTCGGCCTCACAATACCAATTTCACTGCAGAATAAATGGTGATCAGTGACATCAAAGAATCCCCTGAATACACGTGTGTCCCTCACATTCTTCCTGAATTCCTGATCTGTTATTATATAGTCAACGACAGATCTGGTTCCCCTGCCTTCCCAAGTATACCAGTGAATGTTCTTATGTTTGAAAAAGGAGTTTGTGATTACTAAGCCCATACTGGCAGAGAAATCCAAGAGTTGTTTCCCGCTCCTGTTGGCCTCCATATCCTCTCCAAATTTACCCATAACCTTTTCATGCCCTTCTGTTCGATTTCCAATCCTGGCATTAAAATCACCCATGAGCAGAACACTGTCCTTGTCCTTTACTCTACAACTGTATCACTGAGTGCGTCATAAAAACTGTCCATCTTACCTTGGTCTGTCTCTTCACAGTGCGAATATACTGACACAATCCTAATTTTCTAGCTAGACACTGTCATATCTATCCACATCAGTCGTTCGTTTACATGCCTTATCGCAACTGCGCTGGGTTCCATTTCTTTCCTGACGTAAAGCCCTACACCCCACTGTGCTATTCCTGCTCTGACTCTTGACAGGTCGACCTTGTATTCTACCACTTCCTCTTCTTTCTCACCCCTTACTCGAATGTCACTAACAGCTAAAACGTACAACCCACCTTACTTATAGCTTCTGCCAGCTCTACCTTCTTCCCAGAGTAGCCCCCATTGATATTAATAGCTCCCCATCTCGTTACAATTCGTTTGCCGAGTTGTATCTTAGGAGTCACTGGTTTGTCAATTAGAGTTGGGACTCCGTCACCTCCAAAGGTCCGAGGCATTTTCCTCTGATTGTTGCCAGCATCATATTTAAAGTACCAGGGAAGCAGGTTGCTAGCCTTACTTGCCCCGGGTCCCATTGAGTTTTACCCCTAACTGTTAAGGGACTAACAGGTGGATTTGGTAGTCTTTGCCGTCTGAGCACAAAGGTGACCACGACTCAGAATATGTCCGAGATGCCCAGCCTTATTCCAAAGTAGCTGGTATCCCGACTGTCAGGACCACTTACTTGGCCACTCATACGTTGCCCGTGGTTCATGAACTAGGACATGACAACGGGAACCCACACCATGAACCAAAAGTGATGACATTTTCGTAAACAAAACCTTGTGTATCAAAGGTGTTGCTCACGTTGCTGGAAGATGCAACAGGTACTGTATCTAGTCAAATTCTTTCTGGCGTGCTGTTATTTGCGGGAGTATGCTGTGGCATTTCAACTATCGGTACTGTTCTGTTACTTCGTCCTGACGTACTAGGTTGAGGATGAGATTGACCGTCTGGTTCATGCATCATGATCTGTGGTTGTGGATGATACTGCTGCTGACAAAACCTACAGTTATTAAATTTGCGTTGAAAACTGTGTTCATTGCATTTACGTTTTTCATGATAGTTACTATTATACGACGCGTTGCGATGAGAGTTGAAATAATGGTTTATTTGTGCGTATTGGTTTCCTTGTTGCTGAGCGTTAATGTCTGGCGGAGCACATGCTACACGTGCAGGTGGCGTAACATCAAAGTTTGGGTGACCTTGGAAATTACACTGTTGGTTAGGTATGCAAACCGGCTGGTTCTGTTGCTGTTGTGGGGAAAAGCTCCGATTGTTGCCAAAATGTGTCTGCGGTTGCTGACAATTTTGTGCATACTGCTGATTACAATTCCGTCTGTTATTACAGTCGTGCTGATAGTTCTTGTCATTTCCGGAACGTCTATTGCCCTTGCTATTAAAATAGCGTGGCTGGTCGTAGTTGCCATATACGTGTAGGCCTTGGTTATGTTGTGGAAAATTTTTATTTATGAATGAATGCTGGGCTTCCAAAAGCTGTAATAGATCTCTAAATGCCGAAATGTTTTCTTTCTGTTCTCCAGTTAAGAGCGATACTCTTAACGATCGTGGTAATTTCGAAATACATAGCGGGGTTAGTGCTGACTCGCTGTATGGTTCGCATAAATATTGGTTTTGCTGTACCTTATGATCAAAGAAATGCGTGATAGTGGAGAAATTTGAGTTTTCATAATTCAGTAGGCTGATTAACTGATCCCTGATACCGCGCTGTGTCATTTTCGACCAATACGCTGACAGAAAACCATTTTCAAATTCTTCTACTGAATAACATTGTCTTACGATCGGTATCATTCGAGTTGCCGGTTCTCCTTCTAAAAAGCTGCAAATAAATTCTAGCTTGTGGCTTGTGTATTACACTCCAAGTTGGTGGAAATGCAAGAGGAAATTGTTGTATCCAGTCCAAGGGGTGAATTTGTGTTCTGTCATTCTTAAATGTCTTAAATTTCTTAACGGATAAAAAGTGCTTGTAGTCAAAATTATCGTCTCTAATTGTTTGAGCAAGATCAGGGTTGCATAAGAATGTCTCCGTCTGTTCGGAATCTAAGTCATGTACTCTCTGTAATCCGCCTAAGTTGTGTTGGCTGTGGGAGTGTGACAAATATTCTGAATGTGGCGTATGCTGTGAGATGTTATAGGCTGAAACATTTTTCATTTCTGTGACTTCATGCTGTAAAGATGTCGTTTTTCGATGTGGCATATTATTGGATGTACCTAACTCACTGATTGTTTGCTGCATATTTTGAAATTCGGATGTCTGATTGAAGGAAACTGGTGACGCATCGTCTTATTTAATGTCATTATTGTTCTCGATAACGTCAACTCTACTGGCTAAGTCATCAATTAGTGCTTTTACCTGATTGTCGTTTCTGGCGTCACAAGCATCAGTCTGTTTTTGCATTTTACGCTTGGTTTTGTTTAATTTCTTGACGTCTGCTTTAATGGCATCGGGATCCTGTACTAATTCCAGGTGTTCAAGTCTGCTAGTAACTATCTGAATACTAGTGTCTGTTTTTGTTTTCAGATCAGTAAAGTCATCCTGTAGTTCTGTGTTCGATTGTTTGACCGTGTTATTTTCATCCGATAGTGTAGCAATGTTGGTGTCAACCTATGTTTTTGCTTACGCTTATCTTTCTGTCTCTGTGTAGTAAACGTTTGCATGAATTGTTTCTTTACTTTGTTCTGTTCTTGTATGAATTTGCGGTAACGGGTTTCCCTGTTTTGTAGGTGATAATTAAAACACTGGTCAATTTGGGTGTTCTGTGGTTCTGTGGTTCAAATTCCTCGTCAATTTTCGCATGCAAGGCTCGTGGAAGTTCTGCTGATACTGCCTTAATCTCGTCGTCTAACAAACCACAGTCACACTGTGTTCTGGTGTAGTGAAAAGCGCTTTACTACGTTATTTGTGGACAATACTTGTTATAGCTACGTATGCATCACAACATTTCAGCATAATGCGGAAAATGGAAATGCTTGCCACACGAAGCATGACAAGCTACCTGTAATATTTAACACAAAAGTGGTCCAGAAAATTCATGCTCACCAAATGTAAAGAATAAATAAAAACGAAAACCCACTGATGAGGCACATTGGTGCCGAAACAAAATTGGGTACTGAGGAAAACGGTGTTTTGCGTAACTGGTGGACCTCAACCGCCACCCCCCCCCCCCCCCCCCCAAAAAAAAAATTGTGACTGCGTTGATTAAACCTCTAAGTTATTTTGATGTAGCTTCGTGAGTGTTGAGTATCTCTTGTGAAACGGATCTTATTTCTTCACTACTGTTCCTGGCACAGGTCTCAATTTCCTCACGTAATTGTATTTTGGTTTCATTGCACTGCACGGCAACGGCTGTAATCTGTTCAGTTAGCTGTTCAATAGAGGTGTCAACTTTTTCATTAATCTGTTTGAAATTTTCATTGATTTGTTTGATCGACTTGTGCTTTTCATCCGACTGTTTGAAATTTCCATTAAGTTGTAGCAATACTACCGTAACTTGATCAACATCAAACTTAGCGACTTTGTTTTGTTTTGCTGTGTGATAGTGTATCTACATTTGGTACTTGTTCTGTAATCATTTGGTCATTGTCTGATTCATGAAAAGGTCTGCTAATTGATTGTACACTGTTGGTCACTACATCTGAACCAAATAAATCTGACGTATTTTGAGTAAATTGCTTGTTTTCATTAGTAAAATTTAGCTGCTCACTGTGTAAATTCTGCACATCCGATGAGTGAAACTGGGCAGCGTTCGTTGTAGTGGAACGCGCCGCGTCGTCAATTATTGTTACATTTACTGTGGACATAATTACATCTGTTTGCTCATCGTTTAAATTTGAAATGTTACTTGTTGCTGACATGCACCGATTGTCTAAAGTTGAAGAATTAGAACTGTGAGACTGAATATCTCTCGTATTATCAGTCAAACTACTCAAATCGTCGCTTTCATTCATTGCACTTCGCGATAGACTGTTTGCAAATTTTCGGGGAATTTTCATAAGCCAAAGGTAGACACAAAATCAAAGAAAGACAAAGCAGTCACAAAGTGGAGCAAGCACAATGACAAAAAAGAGCAATAAATTGCCGATGTTCTGTGAAAAATGTATGACAAATTAGCAAATGCATTGCGTCAAATTCAAACTACACTTAACACTGGATACGTAAGAGCAGATACATAGCTGACTACTGCTCACAAAATTCTTAAAATTACGATCCTGGCCGGATATCGCCAAGTGTAACTTTCCTACATAAAAAAAATCATAATTTTTTAAAAGATATTAACTCATGAAAACGGATAGATTTTGACGTAAGCAGCGCTACGCCATGGCCCTGTGAAATAAGTGTGAATAAACTGAAAAGTTATTATCTCTTGATGGTGTCGCCGGATAACGCTGTCTATATATCTGCTCGAATTCTTTACAGACGAATGGAAAAACTGATAGAAGCCGACCTCGGGGAAGATCAGTTTGGATTCCGTAGAAATGTTGGAACACGTGAGGCAATACTGACCTTACGACTTACCTTAGAAGAAAGATTAAGGAAAGGCAAACCTACGTTTCTAGCATTTGTAGACTTAGAGAAAGCTTTTGACAATGTTGACTGGAATGCTCTCTTTCAAATTCTGAAGGTGGCAGGGGTAAAATACAGGGAGCGAAAGGCTATTTACAATTTGTACAAAAACCAAATGGCAGTTATAAGAGTCGAGGGGCATGAAAGGGAAGCAGTGGTTGGGAGGGTAGTGAGACAGGGTTGTACCCTGTCCCCGATGTTATTCAATCTGTATATTGAGCAAGCAGTAAAGGAAACAAAAGAAAAATTTGGAGTAGGTATTAAAATCCAGGGAGAAGAAATAAAAACTTTGAGGTTCGCCGATGACATTGCAATTCTGTCAGAGGCAGCAAAGGACTTCGAAGAGCAGTTGAACGGAATGGACAGTGTCTTGAAAGGAGGATATAAGATGAACATCAACAAAAGCAAAACGAGGATAATGGAATGTAGTCGAATTAAGTCAGGTGATGCTCAGGGAATTGGATTAGGAAATGAGACACTTAAAGTAGTAAAAGGAGTTTTGCTATTTGGGGAGCAAAATAACTGATGATGGTCGAAGTAGAGAGGATATAAAATGTAGACTGGCAATGGCATGGAAAGCGTTTCTGAAGAAGAGAAATTTGTGAACATCGAGTATAGATTTAAGTGTCAGAAAGTCGTTTCTGAAACTATTTGTATGGAGTGCAGCCATGTATGGAAGTGAAACATGACAATAAATCGTTTGGACAAGAAGAGAATAGAAGCTTTCGAAATGTGATGCTACAGAAGAATGTTGAAGATTAGGTGGGTAGATCACGTAACTAATGAGGAGGTATTGAATAGGATTGGGGAGAAGAGAAGTTTGTGGCACAACTTGACTAGAAGAAGGGATCGGTTGGTAGGACAGGTCCTGAGGGATCAACGGATCACAAATTTAGCATTGGAGGGCAGCGTGGAGGGTAAAAATCGTAGAGGGAGACGAAGAGATGAATACACTAAGCAGATTCAGAAGGATGTAGGTTGCAGTAGGTACTCGGAGATGAAGAAGCTTGAAACACGTATGTAACATAGCAGCGATGGCGAGGCATTGTAGCATCTGTGACCAGAGAGTATGCGCTTGACCGCGCGAGTGTTGCGAGCAGTTCGCGAGTTGTCGCTATGCAGAGCTGTACTCTGTCAGTAGTCGTCGCGTGCAGTACGCTAGTAGTCGTCATGCAGAGCGGTCGGTCAGTAGTAGCAGCCCAGTGCGGTTGTGTGATGTAGGCGGTCGGCAACACTGGTCAAGATGCTGAATGAGGTATACTGTTAATTAATATAATCATTAGATAATGTAAAAAATTTATTTATTGTAATTAATTTCCAACAAACGCCCCAATAATAATTTTTATTTCAAAAGCATTTTTTCAAAAAATTTTATTTTTTATTGAACTAAAGATTTCGTTGCACTTCCCATTTCACTCCACTTTTTTTTAAAGAAAAATTTCAGTAAAATCACCAAAAAAAAGAAATATTATTATTTGCAATGCAGTTCCTCCAAGCCGTGCGCACAAAAAAGAGCAGAAATTTGACATCCAGTTATTCTGAGGTAAGACTCTAATTCTGATTGTTTTACACAGGACCAAAGACCGATATTTCGGTTTAATTGAATTTTCTTATCACTGAATGGACTTTAATTTTTTTGTGAAGAACTTATACTTGAGTCAGATTGCGATCCTCACTTTTATTGTCATTAAATTTAATTGCAGGGAGGTTACGTTTGGCTCCCATTCATTTATTATTTCTGTCATTTAAATTTTGCTAGGGAGGTTATACTTAGCGCAATGTCCATTAGGATTCATAATTAAATATTGTCATATTTCTTTCTTTCAAATTTCATTGTGGGGAGGTTATACTCGGCTCCCATTTGTATTAAGTATTGTCAGTCTTTTCCTTTTAAATTATTGTGGGGAGGTTACACTTGGCGACACCCAGTCCAGGATCGTATTTCGTTGAGAGTCTTTTGAACAACAGTCAGATATCTGCTCTTATTTGCTTAGATATAATTAGGATTTGGCGCAACGCTTTTACTAATCTTGTGACTTTCTTTCTATAGGTCAACGGCAATTCGTTGCTCTGTTGTATTTGTGTGTTGTTTTTGCATTGTGCTTCTTTGTTTTGTGAATATTTGTGACTATTGTAAAAATGCCGCGAAAGACTGTGAATAGTGTATCGCGAGGTATTATGAACGAAATAAGCGAATTAAATAACTTCACTAATAGTACTAGTGACACGCAGTGTAATCATGACAATCCTGCGTCCACTAACAATCAGTGCATTCCAACCACTAGTGATGACTTTTACCCTGATAATGAACAAACGAACTCAATTGTCTCGTCTGTTAATTTGACGACAATTGATGACGCAGAACGCTCTATTGTAATGAGCGCTGCCCAGCTTAACATACCCGATTTGGAAAACTCAAGTAACGTACAGACAAATTTGTCTAATGAAAATGAACAGGATACACAAAGTACGACGGATTTATTTAATTCCGAAATAGTGTCTGACAGTGTACATTCGACTGATAAACCTTTTTGTAAATTACAGAATAACCAAATGGTCACACAAAGCGAAACAATTCCAGTTCCACCATTAATTAGCACAGAGAATAGAAATGCTAATTTTGGCTCAGATCAAATTATGGTATTATTGCTGCAACGACTTAACCAAATTAATGAAAAACTTGGCAATAGTGACGAAAAACAAGACAAACTTAATGAACAGGCCAAACACTTAAATAAAAAACTTGACAATAATGCCGAAGATCTCAAACAACTTGGGGAAGATAACAAACAAGATAACGAAAAACTCAAACAATACTTAAATGAGAAATTAGACGACAATTCCAGACAGCTTAGTGAACAAATAAGAGCCGTTGCCGCGCAGTGCCATGACACTAAGGAACAGTTGCGCGTGGAAATTGAGGCTTGTTCACAAAAAAATAGCGAAGAAATTAAGTCTGTTGCGCAAGAATTAAGAGAAATGCAAACAGCCGCAACAGAAACACTCAGAGACGAAATTAGCGGAGTCGCTAAACAATGCTCTGAAAAAGCTACACAATTACGGGACGAGTTTAAAGCAATGACAGCGGAACTTTCGCGCACAATGGACGCAAAGATAGACGCGAAATTCGAACAGCAGAACACTCAGATAAACGAGCGCTTTAATCAGCACATACAGAACAGTGATACACGATTCCGCAAATTTATTCAGGATCAAAACAAAGTAAAACGACAAGTCATGGAAACAATCACGGCTCAGAGACAAGAAGACAAACGTAAAATGTTTGCGAAGGCAAAAACGTATGTAGACAATAATATTGCTACAGTGTCCAACGAAATTAATTCCATCAAACAGTCGAACACAGAATTACGTAACGAAATTTCCAATCTTAAGTCGAATACAGACACATACTTAACCGATTTTCAAACAGTGACCGACAGACTAGAACAATTAGAACTAGCACATGATTCAGATGTCATCAAAACTGACGTTAAAAAACTGAATGAAACTACGCGTAAGTTGCAAAAACAGATTAATGCGTCTGATTCTAAAACCGATGATCAGGTTAAAATACTGACTGAAAAATGTGATGAATTGGCCAGTCGTATTGATGTTATCGAAAATACTAATGACAATAAATCAGACGATACTGCACCGGTTTCATTTATCCAAACAACTGAATTTCAAAATTTACAGCAGACGATTAATGAGATCGATTCATCTAACAACACGTTACGTAGGAAGTTATCAAATTTACAACAAGAAGTAACAGAGATGAAAAACATTTCAGTTAATAACATGCCACAACAGACGCCACTTTATGAACATGTGTCAGACTCACGCAGCGCGTATAATTTGGGTGATCTACAGAGAGTACGGGACTTAGATTCCGATCAACCACAGTTCAATAGATTCTCTTGCGATCCTGAACCTGTTCCATCACACAGAGATGATAATTTCGACTACAAACATTTTCTGTCAGTGAGAAAGTTTAAGGTTTTCAAAAACGATAGAACGCAGATTCACCCACTGGATTGGATTCAACAATTTAGCTTTGCTCTTCCACCGACTTGGCCTGTAACACATAAACTTGAATTTATTTGCAGTTTTTTGGAAGGCGAACCGGCAACTCGTATGAGACCGATCGCGAGGCAATGCTATTCAGTAGAGGAATTTCAGAATGCTTTCCTGTCAGCGTACTGGTCGAAGACGACACAGCGCGGAATTAAAGACCAATTAATTAGCTTACCAAATTATGAGAACACAAATTTTCCCAGAGTTACGCAATTTTTTGAGCACATGGTGCAACAAAACCAGTACCTAAGTGAACCGTACAGTGAATCCGCACTTATACAATTATGCATCTCTAAATTACCACGGTCATTACGAGTGTCACTTCTAACGGGCCAGCAAAAAGAAAACATTTCAGCATTCAGAGATCTTTTACAGCTCTTAGAAGTACAGCAATCCGATTATTCTTTTGTAAACAAAAACTTTTCGAGTAACAGCCAAGGTCAACAACAGTACTGCAATTATGATCAGGGACGTAACTTCAATCGGAAAGATAACAGACGCTTTAGGAACGACAACTACCAAAACTTTAATAACAGGCAAAATTCTAATTATCAATACCGTCAAAATTTTCAGAAACAGGAACAACACTTTAGTAACAATAGAGGTGTTTCACAACAACAACATCAAAACCGGCCGGTTAGCATACCTAACCAACAATGGAATGCACAAGGTCAACCAAGCTTTAATGTTCCGCCGCGTGCACGTATAGTCCCTGGTGCAACAAATAGTAACGCACGGCAGCAAGAAAACAACTACGTACAAAGAAGACAGTATTTCAGTTCCTATCGTAATGCACCGTATAGGAATGACTATTGCGACAGACGTAAAAACGACGAGCACAATTACCAGCGTACATATAATAACAGTCGGTCTCACCAACAGCAAAATCATACGCAAGAACATATTCTCATGAATGAACCCGACAGTAGGTACCATCCAGAGCGTAACACGTCTGGAAGAAGTAATAGGACAGTTCAAATAGTCGAAATGCCACAGAATCCTCCTAATAATAATAACACGTCAGATAGAATCTGACTAGATAATGTACAGGACGCATCTTCCAATAATACAAGCACTACCTTAGACACGCAAAATGTTGTTCACGAAAATGTAATTACTTTTGACGACATCAGAGACACTCTTTTACAGGAAAGACCAGTTATTCAGAAAACCATTTCACATCCTGTTATCGAAATTAAAATTGGTTCATCGAAATTCTCAGCAGTAATTGATTCCGGCTCACCTATATCAGTAATAAATGAGGAGACTTTTAATGAGTGCAACAAAGAGAATACATATCCGACACTACCTTTAGGCAAAACAAAAGTGAAAGGAGCAGTATCGAGTAAAGGTGTAGACGTTAAATTACAGACGCATTTATCATTTTGTATTGGAGGTCACACTTTCCACTCTAATTTTTGGATTGTTCCTTTATTGACAACAGACATTATTTTAGGCACGAATTTTCTGGTACAACACGACGCAGTTATCGATTTTCAGAATTCTTATTTAATGTTAAAGGATGAAAATGTACAACTTGCTTTAGAATTTCAGCACTCACTATCTGCGGAAGAGCAAACAATTAACCGCACAGAGGTCATTTCCGCAACACGTGACATAGACTGTAATCCCACATTGTTCACGGATACGTACGTACACAACTATAATACTCCAGACGAAGCTGACTTCGACGTAATGCAATTGATTTCTGATAAGGTTAAAGAGAGCAGTGCAACTACAGACGACGAGCGAACGCAATTACACAAAATTCTTTTACAGCAAGCTCCAGTTTTCGACAACATTCCTGGTACTATGTCCGGATTTATGTATGAATTTCAAGTCAAGCAGCACGATACATTTAAAGCTAAGCATTATCCTATTCCGTATATTCATAGAGAACAAGTTAAAAAAGAATTGCAGGATATGCTCGACCAAGGAATTATAGAACCAGCAGTTAGTCCGTACATAAACCCACTACATATTGTTAAGAAAAAAGATGGCTCACTTCGCCTTGTACTTGATTCACGTCACATTAATGACATTATTATTAATGAAACAGACCGACCACAGACATTAGAGGAACTTTTACAGAAATTTCACGGCACTGCTATTTATTCCACATTAGATTTGAAATCGGGATTTTGGCAAATTCAACTTCATCCGAATTGTAGAAAATATACAGCTTTTCTCTGTTTTGGCGACTGTTATCAATTTTGCAAATTACCATTCGGGTTAACTATTTCTTCTGCAGCTTTTATTCGCGGTTTGAACACAATACTTCCGACAGAACTTAAAGACAGAATCACGACGTATGTAGACGACATTCTTATCGCAGAAGCTAACTGGTCTGAACACAATCTGATTCTTGAACAACTGTTGCAAACTTTTCATGCACAAGGACTTACAGTTAATCTTAGTAAATCGCACTTTGGCAAAACTTCTATAAAATTTCTTGGACACGTAATTTCAGCAGAAGGCATTGCACCTGATCCAGAAAAACTTCAAGCTCTACGTGATATTACTGTTCCGACGACAAAGAAGCAATTACGCAGTTTTTTGGGCTTAATTAACTTTTTTCGTAAATTTATTCATCACTCTGCTTTAGACACGCCTAGACTATGCCAATTAACAGGTAAAAACACTATTTGGTCATGGGATAAGCAAGCACACTCTGAATTCATGAACCTGAAACATGCTTTGTTGAATGCTCCACTTTTATCGCACCCGGATCTTAGTAGAAATTTTTCCATTGCCACTGACAGTTCCAACACCGCTTTAGGCGTACACATTTTCCAGGAAATCGAAGAAGACGGTTCTACAGTAATTAAAAACATCGCATTTGCAAGTCGCATTTTGTCACCCGCTGAACGAAATTATTCCGTTACAGAACTGGAAACATTATGTGTTGTATGGGCTTTTACGAGATTTCGGCACTTTCTTTATGGCAGACATACCACCGTTTACACAGACCATAGAGCTATACAATTTTTGCTTTCAGCTAAATTTACTCACGACAGATTAAGCAGATGGAAACTATATTTACAGGAATTTAATTTTACAATAGTTCACATTCCCGGCACGCAAAATGTTATAGCAGACGCACTATCGCGTTCTCTCGGCAACAATCAGCAAGACGTAGCAACCAACTTCTGCAAAACAAATTTCAGTGTCATGTACATTCAGCAAGTTGCATTTGAAAATTTTATTTCATCGTCATTACAGGACATAGCACAAGAACAAAATAAAGACAATGTGTGGGAAGAAATTAAACACCTTTGGCTAGATAAGAATAATGTTACGATTAGGAACCACTACACTGTACGCAATGACATTCTGTTTCGCCGCTCTCATCCTGACAGCAACAATTGGTTATTATGCATTCCTGACGAACTGGTTAACAAACTAATTTGGTACACTCATTTAAGTTACGCACATTACGGAGCAAGAAAATGTTTTCTTATACTGAGACAGAACTGTTATTTTACCAATATGGAGAAACGTATACGACGAGTTTTAGCGTCTTGTAAAATTTGCCAAAAAGCTAAATCAGACACCACTTCACATATTCCTCCTTTATATCCCATTATACCTGTTAAATTAAGACACATGGCCGCAGTAGATATTTTTGGTCCGATTCCCAGAACTAACAGAGGTTTTTGCTACATCTTTGTCGCTGTTGAGCTCACTTCAAAATTTGTTACTTTCACTCCGTTACGCAAAGCAACTGCTAAAACTGTTTCGAAAGCATTTGTAAAACATTTTCTATCTCATGTAGGGCATGTGATGAAAGTAATTTCTGACAATGGATCTCAATTTCGTAGTACCATATGGACACGCATGTTACGAGCCAGAAACATTTCTCCGATCTATATATCCAAGTACCACGCTTCTTCGAACCCCTGTGAACGATTAATGAAAGAAATTGGTAAACTGTGCAGAATATACTGCCACAAAAGACATATTGATTGGGATACACACATACTCTCATTCCAAGACGTAATTAATTCCATTCCCAATGAATCCACTATGCTATCTCCGTCTGTTATACTGAAAAACGTTGAACCACCAAACAAAATTAAAGAATTAGTAAAATTTCCCAAAAGTCGTCGCCTACGACACCACGAAATAATTGACATTGCGCTGAACAACATCAAACGTGCCGCAGAGCGCAGGAGAAGACAGCAAAAACAGGTTTGTACACGCCGCGATTTTCACGTTGGACAGAAGATATTAATACGTACACACTATTTATCCAGCAAATTAAAAGGTAAGTGCAGTAAATTTGAACTTCTATACGCAGGTCCATATCGAATTCGCAGCATCCCTCACCCCAATGTTGTACACGTCGAAACTTTGAGAACCAGAAAATCGAAAGGCAATCACCATATCTCAAACATTAAACCGTTTATTGAATGAAGACACTTTATGATTCAACACACTATGATGCCATTTACTAATGCAATTATATTCACCTGACTAATTACTGATGATTATCGTATTTTTTTTTGGCAAGTGCCCGGCAAGGTAAGGTTAGCAGGTCGCTCTTCTTGTCGTTACACATCAGACCGTGCATATTTTTTCAGACACACTTACGTATTTTATGACTAATTATGCAATGTTAGCTAATGACATGTTAATTTCATTACATTTTTTTTATCAAAGTCTTTAATTCTCGCCTTGATTAATTACACTACATACAAACTGAACACAACGAACGTCACATTTGTCTTTTTATGTACGATTGTATTCCAGTTTTGTTTATATGCACTGTGAAATAATTAAGATATAACACACACCAGTCGACTTTGACATTTTTCTTTTTTTTTGCCTTATGACATCTCAAGATCGTGACTGTTTTACATTTTTTGCTGCTGCATTGTGATATTCTGTGTTCATTTTTGCATCTGAACACTGTCAATGTCTTTGACATATTACGTTTTCTGTCATGTTGTGCTGTATGATTAATTATGTCACCATAAACCAGTCATTATTTAGTGGGTATATGATTTAAATGCAAGACATTAATCTCTGTTCATCAATTTCAGAAAGGAATGATGATTCTAAGAAATAAATTTAACATAAATGGGAATTTCACCTACGGAATAAACGAAAGGAGATGCAATAACTTTATGAGGAAGAGTAAATGGATCAGGATTAACAAACATTAACAAGAATATACAATACTCATCATAGAATAGCAGTCTTAACTAATTTTTTTTCTTTCAGAATACAAGGTGATTGATGCAGGCTCTCAGACTGAACTACACATCTTAATTTTAGTGATGAAATATGCTAGAGATAAGGAATAGTTGTATAATGAGTAAGGAAGTTATTTTTTGCAGATGATAATGAATACTGATGAATAATGATGAAGGAAATGGTATTATGAATAATGAAGTTTTTCTTTACAGGTGATGATAATAGTGAAGTTATGATGATATGGATAATGAAGTTTTCTTTACAGATGAGGATAATGTTGAAGTTATGTATTTATGTTATGTAGTTATTTAAGTATTTGTTGCAGTTTGCTTTGACAGCAGGTGTTATATTGCATAGTAGGATGACGGAAAGTTTTGGAAAGGACAGCTATGGAACACATTTTGTACACATTTCACTACCTGTTAATTCGAAGTTCACTACTTTTCAGCATAGTGTGCGTTTCTTCTTTCAGGTCAATAATCCGTTTTTGTATTTTTTCCAGGAGAAGCTTTTCATGAT
Source organism: Schistocerca americana (assembly GCF_021461395.2). Taxonomy (NCBI): domain Eukaryota; kingdom Metazoa; phylum Arthropoda; class Insecta; order Orthoptera; family Acrididae; genus Schistocerca; species Schistocerca americana. Next base: position 167,153,848 of record NC_060120.1, on the reverse strand, counting down.
ACTTACTAAACCTGTTAGTTATTATACCTGTTCTAGTACTTGCATTTTTATTTTTTACCCATTTGTGTTTATCATTTATAAATGTGATCACATATACTGCCTTGTTACATAACCTTGCTACAGCTGACTCATGATGAATGACGTTACCTATCCTCATTTGCAGCAATAGGTCAAAAGCAAATAGTGTTATGTCTCAGCAATTAATTATCGATCCCAATGCAATGCATTGCTAACAAAAAAATGTATTACCAGTCCCAAGTAGTGATACCAGTTTGAGAAAATTCTGAATAATACTGATTAGCTCTGAATAGTATGTCACTTGAGTAATGACCTCTTAATGAGACAAAAAAAAAAAGTATATATTTAAAATAATGCTTTGTCACTAGTTAATAACTGCCACTGTTTATTGTAATGAGACTACTTATAATGCCTGTGATTATTAATGCTATGACTGTAATTAACTGATTTTTAATAATGACTTCGTAATAATCTGAATAATACTGAATGATGATTCTATTCAATACTTGCTGGCCACTGAGTGCCAATAATTAATGTCACTTGAAGAATTGTTATTAATTATGCCATTAATTAGCCCTTTTTTTCCCATGATGAGTTTTCATGTTTTGGTTAATGGCCAATGAGTGCCAATAATTTGTATCACTCAATGTATTATGTTAATGCTAGGCCAATAATTGACTCTCCTTTTCAACTAAGACTTCTGATGAACATTATTCTGTCGTACTAAATATACTTTGTAACTGGCCAAGGACCGCCACTGTTTATTGTAATACGATTACCCATGATGCCAGCTAGTGATTCTTAATAGATTGGAATGACACATAATTAATTAACTATGGTACTGTCTAATAATGCTTTGTAATTAGGAGAAGACTAATGATTCTTACTATTGGAATGACAAATGATTAATTAACGACAAATGATTAATTAACTGTAATTAGACAAATGATTAATTAAAGACAAATGATTAATTAACTGTAATTAGACAAATGATTAATTAACGACAAATGATTAATTAACTGTAATTAGGAAAAGGCTAATGATTATTATTGGAATGACAAATGATTAATTAACTGTAATTAGGAGAAGGTTAATGATTCTTAATTATACTCTGTAACTGAAAAGAATGCGATTATTTCATAATGCTTTGTAACCAGGAAAAGAAGGCTACTGATTCTATGTAAAACAATTAATGAACATTTTTCTGTAATACTACATACTTGGTACAGAAATGTTCAATAACTGGGCTATGAATGCCACAAACTGCTAATTAAGTCTGTAATTGTCAATATTATGTGACTTGATGTCCTTCACCTCATAAGCTGACTACCCTGAATTACTGCAATGTCCATTTGTCCTGTTTATCCTAGTGATCATGGAGCACTATATTTGGTTTTGCACTAATTCTACGTTGGTGCGCCTCGTAAGAGCGTGGTGTTGACACGACATGCTGTCCACCACCGTGAGCGATGGAGACGTTATTATGGTCGTACTGTTTGGCGTACGTAATGTACTGCCAAAATGAAAACATGAAATATTACTACGACAATTCAGTGTCCTGGCTACGCTGATAAATTCTGATGGGAAAAGAACTTCAAGTTGTGTCACTTGGTGTTGTACTTCTGTGGAAAGATATGGACTTTCAGAACAGCTGTGTGCAATCTAAAGTGCTACAACCATAATGCAATCCTTCCCTTTCCTATCCTGATTCTTGTCACATAAAGAAAAAATTTTTTTTTTTGGTAACATCATTTATGTTCATAGGTTATACATTTTTCGATTCGCTGAACTCCAGTGCGTGTGCACTTTGGACATGATTTTTTGCCATTATGTTTATTTATTGCGAAAATGCTAAAGACATTTTTCGATTTGTTCTGAAGTACAGTATACGTATGTACACTCTTGTATATACATTTTTATTTTTATGATATGTTCTGAACTACAGTGCATGTGCACTTATGTTAGGTGTTAATATGTTTTCTATTGAACTTCAGTGCCTGTACACTTTTCTCATTTTTCAATATGATTTGAACTATTCAATACTTCAATGCGTATGCACTTATGTCATTTGTTACTAATTGTACATACATTTCATCAATTACTGATATGTTCTCAACTGCAGTGCATGTGCACTCATGTCACTTGTCAACATAATAGTTTTTGCCAGTCTGTTTACTTGTTCTGAATATGCTAAAGAATTTTTTCAGTGCCTGTGCACTTTGTTATCTGTCAAATAATTTGTATATACATTTTTCTGATTTGCTACTATGTTTTGTACTCACATTTTGTCTTTGTCTGATATATTTTGTACTTAGTGCGTGCGCACAACATTTAAATATTCTGAGGTGTAGAATTTTGTTAATTAAAGAAAAATTTTGCCGCGCTTGGCAAGTCCAAATGACTCACCATCGCTGCCAAATTTTTGCCCCCCCAGTGGAGGGTTATGAAACACGTATGTAACATAGCAGCGATGGCGAGGCATTGTAGCATCTGTGACCAGAGAGTATGCGCTTGACCGCGCGAGTGTTGCGAGCAGTTCGCGAGTTGTCGCTATGCAGAGCTGTACTCTGTCAGTAGTCGTCGCGTGCAGTACGCTAGTAGTCGTCATGCAGAGCGGTCGGTCAGTAGTAGCAGCCCAGTGCGGTTGTGTGATGTAGGCGGTCGGCAACACTGGTCAAGATGCTGAATGAGGTATACTGTTAATTAATATAATCATTAGATAATGTAAAAAATTTATTTATTGTAATTAATTTCCAACAAACGCCCCAATAATAATTTTTATTTCAAAAGCATTTTTTCAAAAAATTTTATTTTTTATTGAACTAAAGATTTTGTTGCACTTCCCATTTCACTCCACTTTTTTTTAAAGAAAAATTTCAGTAAAATCACCAAAAAAAAGAAATATTATTATTTGCAATGCAGTTCCTCCAAGCCGTGCGCACAAAAAAGAGCAGAAATTTGACATCCAGTTATTCTGAGGTAAGACTCTAATTCTGATTGTTTTACACAGGGCCAAAGACCGATATTTCGGTTTAATTGAATTTTCTTATCACTGAATGGACTTTAATTTTTTTGTGAAGAACTTATACTTGAGTCAGATTGCGATCCTCACTTTTATTGTCATTAAATTTAATTGCAGGGAGGTTACGTTTGGCTCCCATTCATTTATTATTTCTGTCATTTAAATTTTGCTAGGGAGGTTATACTTAGCGCAATGTCCATTAGCATTTCTATATAATATCACCTTTTAAAATTATTGTGGGGAGGTTACAAGCTTGCACAGGATAGGTTAGCATGGAGAGCTGCATCAAACCAGTCTCAGGACTGAAGACCACAACATCAGGACTGAAGACCACAACAACCACATATCTGCTCGTAAATGGCACAGCTTAGTGCAATGCTGGCCTATCTACACTCCTGGAAATTGAAATAAGAACACCGTGAATTCATTGTCCCAGGAAGGGGAAACTTTATTGACACATTCCTGGGGTCAGATACATCATATGATCACACTGACAGAACCACAGGCACATAGGCACAGGCAACAGAGCATGCACAATGTCGGCACTAGTACAGTGTATATCCACCTTTCGCAGCAATGCAGGCTGCTATTCTCCCATGGAGACGATCGTAAAGATGCTGGATGTAGTCCTGTGGAACGGCTTGCCATGCCATTTCCACCTGGCGCCTCAGTTGGACAAGCGTTCGTGCTGGACGTGCAGACCGCGTGAGACGACGCTTCATCCAGTCCCAAACATGCTCAATGGGAGACAGATCCGGAGATCTTGCTGGCCAGGGTAGTTGACGTACACCTTCTAGAGCACGTTGGGTGGCACGGGATACATGCGGACGTGCATTGTCCTGTTGGAACAACAAGTTCCCTTGCCGGTCTAGGAATGGTAGAACGATGGGTTCGATGACGGTTTGGATGTACCGTGCACTATTCAGTGTCCCCTCGACGATCACCAGTGGTGTACGGCCAGTGTAGGAGATCGCTCCCCACACCATGATGCCGGGTGTTTGCCCTGTGTGCCTCGGTCGTATGCAGTCCTGATTGTGGCGCTCACCTGCACGGCGCCAAACACGCATACGACCATCATTGGCACCAAGGCAGAAGCGACTCTCATCGCTGAAGACGACACGTCTCCATTCGTCCCTCCATTCACGCCTGTTGCGACACCACTGGAGGCGGGCTGCACGATGTTGGGGCGTGAGCGGAAGACGGCCTAACGGTGTGCGGGACCGTAGCCCAGCTTCATGGAGACGGTTGCGAATGGTCCTCACCGATACCCCAGGAGCAACAGTGTCCCTAATTTGCTGGGAAGTGGCGGTGCGGTCCCCTACGGCACTGCGTAGGATCCTACGGTCTTGGCGTGCATCCGTGCGTCGCTGCGGTCCGGTCCCAGGTCGACGGGCACGTGCACCTTCCGCCGACCACTGGCGATAACATCGATGTACTGTGGAGACCTCACGCCCCACGTGTTGAGCAATTCGGCGGTACGTCCACCCGGCCTCCCGCATGCCCACTATACGCCCTCACTCAAAGTCCGTCAACTGCACATACGGTTCACGTCCACGCTGTCGCGGCATGCTACCAGTGTTAAAGACTGCGATGGAGCTCCGTATGCCACGGCAAACTGGCTGACACTGACGGCGGCGGTGCACAAATGCTGCGCAGCTAGCGCCATTCGACGGCCAACACCGCGGTTCCTGGTGTGTCCGCTGTGCCGTGCGTGTGATCATTGCTTGTACAGCCCTCTCGCAGTGTCCGGAGCAAGTTTGGTGGGTCTGACACACCGGTGTCAATGTGTTCTTTTTTCCATTTCCAGGAGTGTACTACTGTCTGAGATCTTAATAATTAGAAAAACTGACTTTGCTTATTGACATAACTGCACAACTGGTCATCTGATTACTAAAAAACACATGACTATGATCTGCGGAAATTTCTGAAATATTTAAATTTGAGTAAATGACAGGATCGCGACTGGTAATGACTTAAGGCAAAATTATTCCTTCCTTTTTTCAAGACTGGTAAAAATTATATTCTGAAAATCGTTTACATTATTGATAAAGACCTGCAATCCATTATATGCAAAACTGAGTATTACAAATCTGGGTCAACGGGTGCTGACGAATCACAAAAGGACTGAAACAAATTCATATTAACATCTCAGGCAACTGACTTTACTACGTGCATGCCAATAAAAAATAATAAAATTCACCTTACAATACATGGCTAGGAACTGCGCTGTACCAGCGACAGACTACAACAGCACTGTAGCGGATATCGACTGCGACTACTGCCAAAACTGTTCTGACCTGACTCTATTGCAACAAAGATATTTTCTGTCGCAGGCAGCGCGTGAGCAATACATCGAAATTACATTTTCTCCAGCAGGGTGGTGAACCCTTTACAAACTGAATTAGTCTTCCTTCTCTCTCATTCCTTGTCCCAAGCCCATATTCTCCTGTAACCTTTTCTTCTGCTCCTTCCCCCACAACTGCATTCCAGTCCACCATGACTGTTAGATTTTCTCTCTCTTTATGTACTGTATTACCCATTCAATATCGTCATTACTTTCTCTATCTCTTTATCTTCAGCTTGCGACGTCGGCATGTGTACCTGAACTGTCGTTGTCGGTATTGGTTTGCTGTCGATGCTGACACGAACAATCCTATCACTGAACTGTTCACAGTAACACACTTTGCGCTACCTTTCTAATCATAACGAATCCTACACCATTTATACAATATTTATATTCATCTTAACGGAAATTGTTGTATTCTTTCCATTCCATTCCACTGACCCTTACTGTATCTAGCTTAAGCCTTTGCATTTCGCTTATGAGATTTTCTAGATTCCCTACCACATTCAAGCTCCTGGCATTAAACGCCAACGCCCCGAAGCGTAGAACGTTATCCTTTCGTTGATTTTTTTTTCTCGTGGTTACCTGCCTCTTGGCAGTCCACTCCCAGAGATCCGAATGGGGCACTATCCTTGAATCTTTTCCCAATGGGAAATCATCATGACGTTTTTTTTCAGTTACAGGCCACATTTTCTGTTGATACACGCTATGTGTTTTTAATGCAGAGGTTTCCGTCGCCTTCTGCATCCTCATGCCGTTGATCATTGATTATTCTTCCGCCTTTATGGGCAGTTTCCCACCCCAAGGACATGAGAGTGCCTTGAACCTCTGGCCGCTTCTCTTTCACAATGTCGTTGGGAGAATGAGGGTTATTTCTTATGCTGGAAGTCTTCGGCCGCCAATGCTGATTATTAATAAAAATTTAAGCGGTGGCGGGATTCGAAACTTTGTTCGTTATTGTTTGTTGAATTTGTTCGGCGCGAACGTCGCCTGACACACGTTGAAGTTCGTTGTTGATACATTCACTCAATTTGTTTACTGCAGAGGACTCCTAACCCTCTGACCCAACACGCTGAGCTGCCGTGCCGGCTCACTAGACCACGGGAGTGTTGTAGTCTCAGGAATGTTTTCGTGGGATTTCGTGGATAATGGTATCACAACTGGACGACTACTAAGTTGCAACATGTGGCCTTTTTTCGGATGAATCACGTTCTGTGCTACTTAGGACAGATGGCCGTTGGCGTGTACAGCCATGCAACAGTCGTCGGAAGGATCCATGGCGGGGGAGGGAGCGTTATAGTCTCAGGAATGTTTTCGTGATGTTCCCTAGGTGATCTTGTCATTCTGGAAGGCACGGTGGACCACAAGCATGTATATATCCCTGGGGATCATGTCGGCTACTACATGCAGCTTGTTTCCTTCGCGCTACGATGACGTCTACCCGCAGGGCAATGCAAATTGCCACACTGATCACAGTGTGCAAGCATGCTTCAATGAGCACCAAAATGGCTTCATTGTACTTCTCTGGTAACCAAACTCCCGGATTTAAATTCAGTCGAGAATCTGTTGGATCACCTCGACCGAGCTGTTCACGCCACGGATCCTCAGCCGAGAAACCTACGGCATTTGGCCGCAGCACTGGAGTCGGCATGGACCTACGTCCCTGGCAGTACCTTTCTGAACCTCATTGACTCTCTTCCTACACGTCGATTCAGTAAAATATGATTCTTCAGGGTTTTGACAGGTTGTCATTGTGGTCTTCAGTCCTGAGACTGGTTTGATGCAGCTCTCCATGCTACTCTATCCTGTGCAAGCTGCTTCATCTCTCAGTACGTACTGCAGCCTAGATCCTTCTGAATCTGCTTAGTGTATTCCTCTCTTGGTCTCCCTCTACGACTTTTACCCTCCACGCTGCCCTCCAATACTAAATTGGTGATCCCGTGATGTCTCAGAACATGTCCTACCAACCGATCCCTTCTTCTAGTCAAGTTGTGCCACAAACTCCTCTTCTCCCCAATTCTGTTCAATACCTCCTCATTAGTTATGTGATCTACCCATATAATCTTCAGCATCCTTCTGTAGCACCACATTTCGAAAGTTTCTGTTCTCTTCTTGTTCATGTTTCACTTCCATACACGGCTACACTCCATACAAATAGTTTCAGAAACGATTTCCTGATGCTTAAATCTATACTGGATGTTAACAAATTTCTCTTCTTCAGAAAGGCTTTCCTTCCCATTGCCAGTCTACATTTTATATCCTCTCTACTTCGACCATCATCAGTTATTTTGCTCCCCAAATAGCAAAACTCCTTTACTACTTTAAGTGTCTCAATTCCCAATCTAATTCCCTAGCATCACCCGACTTAATCCGACTACATTCCATTGTCCTCGTTTTGATTTTGTTGATGTTCATCTTATATCCTCCTTTCAAGATACTGTGGTCACATTAATACGAATGGACCGTGTAAAATTAGTCTGAAATCATTAAATAACTCTCGGAACGAATCACAATTGACACAAATCAACAGAACGTACGTGATAAGCACACAGATATACTCATAGGCCGTTCCTTTTGAACTTAAACATGTCACGTTGGTACGTTGCGCTGCTGGTGCTAGTACGCCTTTCTTGTAGTGTCACCTTCGCCATCGATGTCGCTTTGGCCGCCGCGAGTCGGCTGTTCACCGCGGGTTCGACTATTTAAGTCTGCAGCGTCCATTCAGCAGCTCTCACTGTGTGGTCTGTCGATTGCGGTTACAACACGGTCGGGAGATTTGCCCTTGCTTGGTGCGTATGCTCATTGCACGTGGTATTACTGGAGTGTTGTGCCCGGAGACAGCGGAAAGGTTTTGGGTTCCGGCGTGAGGCGTGGTGTTTGGCTTTTCTCGCTACTCATAAGAGCTTTCCGGAACGTCGCCTGGCAACAACCGTCCGCCTGAGCATATGGTGTGTGTTCGTTTTAAACAGGTGCAATTGTGTGCTTACATATGTTTACTGGTTAACTAATGTTGTTTTCAGTGACGAGTCTCATATCTCAAAGTTTGTCACACGTGACATGATAACGGAGCTTGGGCTTTTCATCTTAGTTTCCTACCACTTGATGACGGATCTGCAGCTAGACGTAAGGAAACCCGGCGAGCTCCTCATCACTGAGTGATGGTATACCTAAAATTGTGGTAACCTTGGTGATTAAGTATCAAAATTTGCGCCTTAATTAACGAGTAACGAAATACTGTTCCATGAAAGTGTAGTTCTGGTGGGCTGTGTTAAGATGATACCCAGCTGTCGCTATTATGTTTCAAGGAACAATCTTAATTACGCGTGTACTGCTGTGTTTAAGTGAATTCTTATGGTCTGAGTTTTTATAAAAAAAAAAAAAATCACGAGCCTTCCTGTTTCAATGTTATGTTTTATTCATTTATGTAATTTGAATATGCAATCGCAAGTGTGCTGTTGTAGTAGATTTACGTTTCAGTTGGGCTGAGCGCAGTGTATCTCCTCCGGTACGGTGGGGCGTAGCACTGGGACTTGACGATTTGGCCGCTGCCAGTGGAACTGTTTCGTTAGATTGGGCTCCATGTTACAGGTATTCTGTCTCGATCTTGTTCTCCTTGGTGGATGCACCTTTCGCTCGAAATATGAAATTTAAAATTGTAAAATTGAGTCACTTTGTAATTAGTGCCCGATCAGATTGTTGGAGGCTCCGCCTTTTAATTCTGTATTCCTGTATCTGCCATTTTTATCATATTTGTACCTTGCATGCTAATCGTGAAGTTTCATTCTTATAAACGAGGGTTTCAATTGCGTATGTTCTCAGGGAATGTTTAGATGCCGAGGTGCTGTTTCTTTATTAATTGTTTGTTATTTAATTAACGCCTACCTGTACTGGCATCAAATGGATTATTCCTTAGAATTTCGTGTGTCCTGTGTCTTCATTGCCGAGCGTTCAAGTTTTACAAGTTGCCTTATTGTTACTTGTGTGCATTATGTTTTGCCTTAATGTTCTATATTGGTTCAAAATGGCTCTGAGCACCATGGGACTCAACTGCTGTGGTCATAAGTCCCCTAGAACTTAGAACTACTTAAACCTAACTAACCTAAGGACATCACACACATCCATGCCCGAGGCAGGATTCGAACCTGCGACCGTAGCGGTCGCGCGGTTCCAGACTGTAGCGCCTTTAACCGCTCGGCCACTCCGGCCGGCTCTATATTGGTATGAATTTATATTGCAAAAGAAGTCTTGTGGGTTCAGAGTTTGGCAAATCTTGATTGTATTAAGTATTTACATCAACAGAAATTTTCGTAATATTTTAGGAATTTGTTATGCCGATTTCAACAGGGATTTAAGAAAAATTTTATTGTGCTTGTTAGATTGATCGATTTATTCTATTTAAATTTTTAATAAACATTGTTTGCCACAAGCTGTGTACGACTTATTATGCCTCTGCTTCTTCCTGTCGTATTATCAGACGCAAATAGCACGTCCCGCACGTCGAAATTTATTTTACATATTAAATGATTACGATTCTGCTACTGTCAACCATGTGTGTTACATTATATTACAGACTTCATTGTTATATGTTGAATCAGCAGGAGGTGTGATATCAATTTCATTTCATTTTCCTGTTCGAACTGGAAAAACCACTGCCCTAGTTAGACACTGGGCAATGTGGAAGTTGTTATGTCGTACTTTAGATGCAGCTACAGGAGGAGATTGTGCTCGCCACCAGCCCCAATTATTTATAGTGCGGTGAGAGAAACTCTATGAGAGGAGGAGAACACTGAAACGCTAATAATGAGTAGTGACAAGAACACACACATTTAGGGACCGAGCGAGGTAGCGCAGTGGTTAGCACCCTGGACTCGCATTCAGGAGGACGACGGTTCAATCCCGCGTCCGGCCATTCTGATTTAGGTGTTCCGTGTTTTCCCTAATTAGCTCCAGGCAAATGCTGAGATGGTTCCTTTGGAAGGGCACTGCCGACTTCTTTCCCCGTCCATCACTAGTCCGATGAGACCGATGGCCTCGCTGTGTGGTCTCCTCCCGCAAACAACCCACCATTTAGGGGCGAACTTTGTACAAATAGGTTCAGGCAGCAGATCCTGAATTTCAGCTACTAATCCAGAAATTAAGGCTGTATAATAAACACTTCTTGTCCCACTTTAGGTTTCGCAGAAGACGGGCTCGTGTGGAGTAGCTGGAAGCAGACGATGCTGCACGAAGTACGGCCGACCGCAGTGGCCGAGCGGTTCTAGGCGCTTCAGTCTGGAACCGCGCGACCGCAACGGTCGAAGGTTCGAATCCTGCCTCGTGCATGAATGTGTGTGATGTCCTTAGGTTAGTTAGGTTTAAGTAGTTCTAAGTTCTAGGGGACTGATGACCTCCGATGTTAAGTCCCATAGCGCTCAGAGCCGTTTGAACCATTTTTGCACGAAGTACACAAATAGAAGGCGGTCTTCTCGATAGTCCGCTTGGAACCGCCCGCTCTGTTGTGGCACCGGTGCATATTACACTACTGGCCATTAAAATTGCTACACCACGAAGATGACGTGCTACAGACGCGAAATTTAACCGACAGGAAGAAGATGCTGTGATATGCATATGATTAGCTTTTCAGAGCATTCACACAAAGTTGGCGCCGGTGGCCACACCGATAACGTGCTGACATGAGGAAAGTTTCCAACCGATTTCTCATACAGCAGTTGACCGGCGTTGCCTGGTGAAATCATGTTGTGATGCCTCCTGTAAGGAGGAGAAATGCGTACCATCACGTTTCCGACTTTGATAAAGGTCGGATTGTAGCATATCGCGATTGCGGTTTATCGTATCGCTACATTGCTGCTCGCGTTGGTCGAGATCCAGTGACTGTTAGCAGAATATGGAATCAGTGGGTTCAGGAGGGTAATACGGAACGCCGTGCTGGATCCCAACGGCCTCGTATCACTAGCACTCGAGATGACAGGCATCCTATCCGTATGGCTGTAACGGATCGTGCAGCCACATCTCGATCCGTGAGTCAACAGATGGGGACGTTTGCAAGACAACAACCATCTGCACGAACAGTTCGACGACGTTTGCAGCAGCATGCACTACTATCAGCTCGGAGACCATGGCTGCGGTTACCCTTGACGCTGCATAACAGACAGGAGCACCTGCGATGGTGTACTCAACGACGAACCTGGGTGCAAGAATGGCAAAACGTCATTTTTTCGGATGAATCCAGGTTCTGTTTACAGCATCATGATGGTCGCATCCGTGTTTGGCGACATCGCGGTGAACGCACATTGGAAGCGTGTGTTCGTCATCGCCATACTGGCGTATCACCCTGCGTGATGGTATGGGGTGCCATTGGTTACACGTCTCGGTCACCTCTTGTTCACACTGACGGCACTTTGAACAGTGGACATTACATTTCCGATGTGTTACGACCCCTGGCTCTTTCCTTCATTCGATCCCTGCGAAACCCTACATTTTAGCAGGGTAATGAACGACCGCATGTTGCAGGTCCTAAAGGGGCCTTTCTGGATACAGAAAATGTTCGACTGCTGCCCTGGCCACCACATTATCCAGATCTCTCCCCAATTGAAAAGTCTGCTCAATGGTGGCCGAGAAACTGGCTCGTCACAATACGCCAGTCACTACTCTTGAAGAACTGTAGTATGGTGTTGAAGCTGCATTGGCAGCTGTACCTGTACACGCCATCCAAGCTCTGTTTGACTAAATACCCAGGGGTATCAAGGCCGTTATTACTGCAAGAAGTGGTTGTTCTGGGTACTACTTTCTCAGGATCTATGCACCCAGATTGCATGAAAATGTAATCACATGTCAGTTCTAGTATAACATTTTTGTCCAATGAGTACCCGTTTATCATCTGCATTTCTTCTTGGTGTAGCAATTTTAATGGCCGATAGTGTACTTGTGTGGCGGCGCCAGTGTTGCGACTTCTTGCTGCGGCAGTCGCTGGTTTCGTCTTCTCTGGGGTGGTTTGTGGACCTGTCGACGTCTGTGGTCCTGCCTGGTGGTGTGTGCTGTGCTCACAACACCACAGAAGTAACGTCATTAAAACTAATAGTTCGTTAGTTTGCATCATGTAAGTCTTCTGTTACTACATGTCAACTGCTTGAAGAACTTTCATCGCAGCAACTGTCAAGAGGCTGTAATTTTTGGCTGAGAGGGTTTCGTGACTTTATCGTAGGTCATTCCTGTACTCTTTTGCGTCTCAGCGTTCACAGAACTCGCCTGGGATCGCATCGTATATATATAGGGTGGTCCATTGATAGTGACCAGGCCAAATATCTCATGAAATAAGCATCAAACGAAAAAACTACAAAGAGCGAAACTCGTCTAGCTTGAAGGGGGAAACCAGATGGCGCTATGTTTGGCCCGCTAGATGGCGCTGCCATAGGTCAAACGGATATCAACAGCGTTTTTATTAAGTAAGAATCCCCATTTTTTATTACATATTCGTGTAGTGCGTAAAGAAATATGAATGTTTCAGTTGGACCACTTTTTTCGCTTTGTGTTAGATGGCCCTGTAATAGTCACAAACGTTTAAGTACGTGGTATCACGTAACATTCCGCCAGTGCTGACGGTATTTGCTTCGTGATACATTACCCGTGTTAAAATGGACCGTTTACCAATTGCGGAAAAGGTCGATATCGTGTTGAGGTATGTCTATTGTGATAAAAATGCCCAACGGGCGTGTGCTATGTATACTGCTCGGTATCCTGGACGACATTATTCAAGTGTCCGGACCGTTCGCCGGATAGATACGTTATTTAAGGAAACAGGAAGTGTTCAGCCACATGTGAAACGTCAACCACGACCTGCAACAAATGATGATGCCCAAATAGGTGTTTTAGCTGCTGCCTCGGAGAATCCGCACATAAGTAGCAGACAATCTGCGAGAGAATCGGGGATCTCAAAAACGTCGGTGTTGAGAATGCTACATCAACATCGATTGCACCCGTACCATATTTCTATCCACCAGGAATTGCATGGTGACGACTCTGAACGTCGTGTACAGTTCTACTACTAGGCACAAGAGAACTTACAACATGATTACAGATTTTTTGCACGTGTTCTATTTAGCGACGAAGCGTCATTCACCAACAGCGGTAACGTAAGCCGGCATAATATGCACTATTGGGCAACGGAAATTCCACGATGGCTGCGACAAGTGGAACATCAGCGACCTTGGCCGTTCAATGTATGGTGCGGCACTATGGGAGGAAGGATAATTGGCCTCCATTTTATCGATGGCAATCCAAATGGAGCAATGAATGCTGATTTCCCACGTAATATTCTACCGATGTTAAATGGCTGGTTCAAATGGCTCTGAGCACTATGGGACTCAACTGCTGAGGTCATTAGTCCTCTAGAACTTAGAACTAGTTAAACCTAACTAACCTAAGGACACCACAAACATCCATGCCCGAGGCAGGATTCGAACCTGCGACCGTAGCGGTCTTGCGGTTCCAGACTGCAGCGCCTTTAACCGCACGGCCACTTCGGCCGGCTCTACCGATGTTACTGCAAGATGTTTCACTGCGTGACAGAATGGCGATGTACTTCCAACATGATGGATACCCGGTACATAGTTCGCGCGCGGTTGAAGCGGTATTGAATAGCATATTTCATGACAGGTGGATTGTCGTCTAAGCACCATACCATGGCCCGCACGTTCACCGGATCCTACGTCCCCGGATTTCTTTCTGTGGGGAAAGGTTGAAGGATATTTGCTATCGTGATCCACCGACAACGCCTGACAACATGCGTCAGCGCATTGTTAATGCATGTGCGAACATTACGGAAGGCGAACTACTCGCTGTCGAGAGGAATGTCGTCACATGTATTGCCAAATGCAATGAGGTTGACGGACATCATTTTGAGCATTTACTACATTAATCTGGTATTTACAGGTAATCACGCTGTAACAGTATGCATTCTCAGAAATGATAAGTTCACAAAGGTAAATGTTTCACATTGGAACAACCGAAATAAAATGTTCAAACGTCCCTACGTTCTGTATTTTAATTTAAGAAACATACCTGTTACTAACTGTTCGTCTAAAATTGTGAGCCATATGTTTGTGACTATTACAGCGCCATCCATCACAAAGTAAAAAAAGTGGCCCAACTAAAACATTCATATTTCTTTACGTACTACACGAATATGTAATAAAAATGGGGTTCTTATTTAAAATAACGCATTTGATATCCGTTTGACTTATGGCAGCACGATCTAGCGGGAAAACATAGTGCCATCTGGTTCCCACCTTCAAGCTAGACGGGTTTCGTTCTTTGTAGTTTTTTCTTTTGAATCTTATTTCGTGAGATACTTGGACCGGTCACTATCAATGGACCACCAAATATATATAAAGTTGGAATTTATTCCATACCTTCGTACAACTTTTCCTTACTTTACTAAAAAAAAACCTTAATTACTACACATGTCAGGTCAAAGTATGACTTGACAATAGGACTATCTTACCACGTCAAGGCATTACTTACATGATACGTGAGGTAGCAGTAGAGGAAAAAAAACGTTTAGGAGACGAATAGAGATTGGAATATATATGTATTTAAGAAAAAAAAGAGATACACATCAATACACAATTACGTCACAGTTCCAACCCGACGTCCAGCATCGATAGGTTCAATTCGCACGCATTCGCATCCGGAATAATATGTGGAAATGAGTACACCGGTTATGAGATTTCGTGATGCTCTGACCTATCCACTTCAAGTGCGTGAGCAACTAAACACGGGGTGTCCTTCGGGGGCAACTTTATTAACATCAAAAAGTCCGCCTCGGGAGTGATGTGAAACGCCGCATATCCGAGGCATCTCGTTGTCAGCCGACGCGGCCTAATCTTCCCTCCGGGAGAATAATTGCTGCGGAAACGGCAGAAGAGCGAGCGAGCAAGCGCCGCTGCAGACTCCCGTAATGCAAAGCTAATTTAATCTCGCCCCGGGTCCGCTGCATACCGGCAAGTCGTCCGGAGGCGGGCGGCCTCACGCTCAAAGACACCCGCTCTCTGCGTGTTCGCCTCCGGACAGCACGGCAGCAGCTGAACCACTCTGACAACAGCGCTGGTTAGATTATGCCGCGCATCCCCGCAGGTCTTTACTCTGAGAGACTTTAATTGCGCTGTGTACTTTACTAACTATCGTTGTGATGGGGAAATTGCGAAAGACAATCTGGGAGATCTCCCTGACACCTACAATTTGAAACGAATCTGTCGCCAAGGAAAAGACACTAGACGAGTATGTCTTACGAAATAAATTAAATGCACGGTAGATGAGTTGGGGATCAAATTTATGAAGATGCAACGATATGAGGTGCTATTATAGAAAAGTTTTCAGACATGCTGAACCTGCAAAGGAAATAATATTTAGTGACAATTTAAAATTTGGTCCTGACCGTGACTCACAGATCTGTTGTGTATCACGAACACTTGCATTAACGTTTCGTTTTGTTAGTGCAGTGCTCTCGTCAATTGTTCTATGCACTCCGAAGTAGAGTTTTAATTGGTGTGTTTCCTTAACCCCCTAATACCGAGCGTTGAGAATTCTCATCGTACCAACGTGACGCTAATAAATGAAATACTGTTTTTGAGCGCAGATTGCACACGCAGCTACCAACACTTCTGACATGTGCAGCCATCTCCTGAGTGCCTCAGGTACTTGTAGTGTGACCTGGGGTTTGCATGTTTTTCGACGACACAGATATTTAACATTTAACGCTAGATACACAGATAAGTTAGTTCTGAAATTATGTTTTATCTATAGAATCTGTAGCGTGATTAAAATCACATTTTGATTTAATAAACTAACTGCATGTGCACGTTAATACGAAAACACTGCTTGTGTAAAATACGCATTACTAGGCAGGTTGTAAGCTTGTTGGCACATGCAAGAGACGGTGGAAGCCAATATTTCCTTCGATTTGTAGCAACAGAATACTTCTCTGACTAATTATTTATGAACATCTGCTCTATTTTTTAACAAGTTTCAAACAAGTCGTATGAAAATCTAAGTTGACACTGTTTTGAATGACTGTACTTCACTTTTATTACAATATGGAAATTGTAATGAATACTGATTCTGTAAAGCTTCTATTTTGTTAGCGATGGTTCCAAAGAAGTTTTAAGTTCCACGAAATGCAAACGACCATTTCAAAGATCGTATATCGCTTGCAGAAAATGATGACAGCTGCCTCCTGACTGACACTGACAAAATCTGATTTTGAGTGTGTTCCAGACATAGGCTTTCAGCTAGTGTGACTGCCGAAACACACCGCTAGAATCACTGGGACCATTGAAATACGTACAGGTAAGGCTAGCAATAGGACGCTGGCTTTAGGTTACACACACTAAAGCAAAGATTTAAAAGACCAGACTGTGAAGGACACACTGTGTTTATACGTGATAAGTGTAACATCTGTCTGTGTCTCAGTAAGACAATAAATTGCTCCCGATATTTTTTTGAATAAGGTCGTAACGTAGTCCATAACACCGATAATACTTCACGCCACTATGCATTTTTCCTTTTTAGTTATCTGCATGCTATTTTATTATCATCCAAATGTTAAAGATATTTTCTTAAATGAAGTGTTCTAAGTGCTCGGTGTCTCAAAAACCTGTTATTGTATACATGCGACATAGTAATTATATGTGACAGGTAGAACATATATCAGATATGATCATACGTACTCTGTAACACATCGTTAGTTTAAAATCTTGAACGTGACTGGAGACGGCGACAGAAGGGTATAATTTTCGTGAGGAGAAGGTGAAAAACAGCCAAATCAGTTGTAATAGCAAGGTTTATATGGGTGGGAGTGGAAGTAAATGATTGATGTTTATAGTCTAAGATGAAATACGTTCCACATCGAGTGATAGCTTGAAAACGCCGTTGTAGTGCAAACGGAATACCGTACCGCCAAGAAATTTCGGGATGCAGTAACCCATTAGTGGCCTGAAGGCACACGGCTGACGACCCAGCGACCAGAAAATCTAAGGAAGGAAGATCGGTGTTTTATGTCCCGTCGACATAGAGGTCATTAGAGACGGAGCAAAAGGTCGAATTGAGGAAGGATGAGAGGGACAGCAACCACGACCTTTTAAAGGAACCATCCTGGCATTTCGGGGAAAACATAAATCTGAATGACGGACACGGATTTGGTTGAGTAGTCCTGCTGGATGCAAGTCCACTGGGCTAACCACTGCACCACCTCGCCCAGTATCATCAAACCGTCTCACACGTTTCATCAGATTGTGCCAAGATCCCGGTAATGACTAGGCGATACAACATTGCTACAATCAGCGGTGCATGTAACTGACGCCAATAACTGCCAATCGGACTTTCAGTGAGGAGTTATTTATACACGCTGATCAACCCACCAAGCATGTTCGACCTTATGGCCAGATTTCCGCCATGCAACTGGACCCTCTGGCTGTCATCATCATCATCATCATCATCATCATCATTCCGCCACTCGCACGCTGAAGTTCAGGAAAGATCCAACGAAGGAAGGGGTCAACGAAGAGTGCGGCCTTAAAGTGTAGCAGAGCCCTATATCACACCAGGCAGCCTCCTCCATTGAGCCGCCAGTGACGATTCTTGAGGCCCAAGTTCGACGCCTTCGAGCTACCAAAGGAATCCAGTGAAGCCTTTCTCTAGGCGACGCCGCTTGTGCTAAGCGCAGTCACTATGGTATGCAAGAATGTCGCATTAGCTTCAGCTAGCTGCATGGACCGCCGACGTCGCACTGTCTAAGCCTCTCAGGGATCACTGCCTCCACTGCACTGATATGAAGAAGGCACCGCGTGATGCTAGACTGCTACCACCAGACACGGATGTGAACCTGTATCTGCTGCAACAATTTCCATCGACTACCCTCTTGCGGTTATCTTCACCTCCAAAAGACTTCTGCCTCCCTCTCCAGCCCAATTAACCTATGAGACACCGGTGGGGGATCAAATGCGCCATCCAGATTGGAGCAGCAGCTCCCCACCATTCATAGTGGTCCTGTCAAACTCCATCATTACAACGTCATTAAAGAGTGGAAATAAGAACACGTTAGACAATCTGCATGGCTCCTAGCATGACGCAGATTTTGAGTGTCACTGATGTTCCCAACTTCGATTTCACTCACGTGGAAAATGGGAATAGAACTACTGGGGAATGGAGTCTTACGATGGAAACGAAATCGGTCAGTATGCAGTTACGCGAAATGTTGTTAGTACAGACGGTTGACATGTGCTGAACACTCACTCGCCACAATGCAACTCTAAGTCAAATTGATGCACGTTGCAACACTCACCTTCATTGTTACGACATTTCGGCAAAACCAGGTCTGACTCAAAAATTCACTGTCACTGATTTGTCCACCTATGATTTCCGAACAATACTACCAGACATCCTTCCACGGAGTCTATCATTTAGGAAATCACCTAGGTATGAAGATTTCATTCTGCCACAGTTGTAGCATATCATGTAATCCTGAACTCCGAGTGTCGTGGTCTTGAAAACACTGTAGCCTGTGAGAGGTTCCTGCCTGTACGCAGTTCCACTCGTAATCGAAAAGTCGAGAGCACCTCTACAGTATTCCCACACATAAACATTTAAACTTGATTTTTCACGGCCACATTTTATAACGATATTTCTTATGCTGAACTGTCTTGAAACGAGGAACCGAGTATCATACGGAGATAAACGACTAAAAGAAGAGCTTCTAGAACTCATTTTCGATTCCATAGCAATGGTTGTGCCAACGACTGTGACGTAATCCAGGTCAGCTTCGATCCTAATGTCCTCTGTGTTTTATGTTGCATTGCAAATCCAGATTTCAGCGGACAATGCAGCTGTCATTAGTGCGTTATACGTCGACATGTAGACAGAACGTAATTATCACGACACATATTCCAATCTAACTTTGACGTTTATTAGCATTAGTCCCCAAGTAAAGTTTGTAAATGCCTGAATTAGACTGGAATATACGTCGTGCTTATAAAGCGTTGATAATAGCTGCACTGTGTGCTGAAATCAAGATCTGCAGTGAAATAAAAAAGAGGACATTGCAACTGTTCCTGACCTTTCTTATGTCCTGGAAACTAGAATTAATAGCCTACGAACGAAGCCTGTGGGAATCATATCGGAACAAGACACTCTTTAGTGGAAGAAGACACAGAAGAATAACAGTGCAGTATTTCCAAGTTCAGCAGCTCAGGCTTTACTTAATATTATTACGGACAAATCGGGTAAGTTGACGACATTAATGTGTATTACGAATTTCTGACCTTCGCTTTGAATTCAAATAGTTTATCTGAGTAAAAATTATCACTTCATGTATCCCCTGTAGATTCAAACTGTTAAACGTTTCCTAAAACTAAAGATATTTTAGCTAGACTATTTTTGTCAGTAATAGTACCATTCGTCAGTTTACCCTATATACAGGGTAAGATGACTTTCAGGTACGGTTAGGATACGAAATGAATAACCAAGACTTTTTTTGATTTAAGAAACCAAGACATGTTATTGATGATTATCAATTTATCACAAAGGTCCCAAGTATAACATCATGAAGTGGTCCTGATGTATCAACACCACCTGGTGATGGCGGAACTGTTATTCGCCGAGATATCGTAGGCATTCGACTATCGTATCCAGCTGGACACCCAAGAACCCTTCAAGCAGATAACATATTAATTATAAATGAGATTTACAAGTATATTTAAATACAAATAAAAGCAGAACTTACTGCATCAGAAGGCATACTGCCTTTTTACATACCGACTTAAAGTAGCTTCAGGGAGGTTGAACTTTCTAGAGGCGGCATTAACAGGATTTCCATTTTTTACATGGTGCATTGCCTATTTCATTGACTCCTTGCTCCATTTCTATCCAAGTGCCTTCCTTTATACGCTTTTCCTACGTTTATTACGTAAATTGTAATTGAAATGCCACGACTATAAAATAACAAAGGCAAGAGAATCATGGAAATAGAGAGAGGCCGGTAAGATGGTGAATTCCCCATCTTAGCCTCCGCATAATTCGCCGTTTTAAGCTCAGTCATCACTTTGGATACAGACTTAAACATGATCAAAGAATTACGGAATAATATCATTAAATAGTTGTAAAAGCACCACTGAATCTATAAGGCTTAAGAGGAATCAACTAATACTCATTAGTAAAAAAGTATTAATTGCATTAAATTTATGTAAAGCGCGGGAAAAGTTGTTACACGAACAGTGTCCTTATGGAAGCCTCTGTTCTCAACAGAACAAAAGGACCAGACGAGTCTAGTTCAACCAACTGCAGGGCGCACTGAGGAAGCAATACCATAATGCATACAGCACCATTTATAGAGTTACCAGAGAAATTTAGAATTCGTCATTCTAGACTCGTCATCAGCTTACCATCCAACCTTTCTTTACCATGAACATTAGCAGAAATTTACGCAGGGAGAAGAGGAGGGCGAGGGGCAAAACGCTGCAATCAAACGTTATACATTAATGGCTAAAGCTATGGTATTGTCACACCGTAGTTAGCTACCTAATGCTACAATTCATAAAACGAGAGATTTAACGAGTAACGGGAAATCGCTTCTAGAAGAGTATGAGCGATGAATAATGACTAAACTCTCTACATGTTTTTGTATGTCAATCCTTTTGGCAGGAGGTCTCTGGGAAGACGGCCGTTTGCTATTGTGACAAAATAAAACACCTACAGTCGTCCTTATGATTTTATTTTATTTTGTTGCAACCAGTTTCAATGCTTCAATGCGTCATCTTCAGGCTGATGTTGATGCGGTACAAATGGTTCAAATGGCTCTGAGTACTATGGGGCTTAACATCTGAGGTCATCAGTCCCCTAGAACTTAGAACTACTTAAACGTAACCTACGGACATCACACACATCCATGCCCCAGGCAGGATTCGAACCTACGACCGGACCGATGCGGTACAGGCTGATATGATCCCCATATATATATCACATAAGTTGCCAGCATTACTGGATACGCAGATAATGTTGGTTGTGTGAGTGCTGACACATTATCTGCGTATCCAGTAATGTAGGCAACTGATGTGGTATATATGAGGATCATATCAACCTGTACTGCATCAACAAAAGCCTTAAGATGACGCATTGAAGCACTGAAACTGGTTGCAACAAAATAAAATTAAATCATATGGACGGCAGTAGATGTTTTATTTTGTCGCAAACTCTCTACAGTCCAGATTGCAAGGAGGGGGAAACTACCCCCCCCCCCACCCCCACCCCACCCCACCCTTGATGCTCTTGCGGACACTTATGATAATTGCCTTTAGCAGGTGCGCCTTGACAAGGAGTCACTGTCAGACACAGTTGCTCGGTATTTACACTACGACAGTTAACAAGCTTACTTACACTTACACAAAAATTGAAACCACAAACCGTGAATCAGCAGTAATTATATTACATTAGTGATGAGTTACTTATAATCCCTTTTATGTATCTCAGCGTAAATCAGTGATGGACAGGGACTGTACATATTGTTTACAGATTCAGGGGAATTGCCTACTCTTCAGAAACTTTTGCAAGCTGTGTATCAAAAGAAGTCGACAGGTGTCAGGCTGCTGCCTGGTTGCTCTGCTGTTGAGGCATCTATGGTGAAAGATATGCCACAATGATGCCTTGAGAGTTGTCTGTGTTGGATATGTCAAAACTTCTTTCTATATGCTCGATCTTGGAAGAACACCTTCTGCCGACTGTGAATGACTCACAGTGGTGGGGCCGCGAAACACTGGAATTGTAACAAACGAGGGTACCAGCAACACAGCTTACTGCCAACACAGCTCTGACCTTAAGCTTTCAAAACATTTTCTAGTTAGATCCAAGCCAACATTGCAGTCCCCGTCCCAGTTTGTTAGAACTGAATTGTTGCAGATAACCAATGAGAGCGGTTTTGCTGGTCACTGGGGCTCCAACCTTTGGTGGATAATGGAACACCTTAGGAAAACAGCTGGCAGTTCGAGAATGAAGGCCTGTATCAACTCTAGTTTCTTGCTGGGAAGTCACGTGGAAGAAGAGGAGGAGGCTCTACCGGCAGTGTTTAGCATACTGTGTGCACCCACATGTAAATGTTGACTCATGGCATAAAAGATGCCAGCCGCTAGGATTCACAGGCATCCTCGGTTTCCACAGGTGACTGGCTGTTTTGGTGAGGACAGATAGAATCACCCACAGGTAGCATTTTGCGGCATTATTACCAGAATCGATCGTAGTCCTCTGATTTAGAGCGCCATGAAGAATTTCTCGACCTGCACTATATAGTGAAAAACTATAGAACTCCACTCAGTAGGGCAAGATTCACTATAAACAGGAAGCAGCTACTAAGGTAGCAGAGCACATGTGCTACACACGTGTGTTCTTTAGTTATAAAGAAATCTCTCCTCTGGCTTGGTAAAAAATCAGTTCCATTAACATTAGTCATCATTTTGGCATACCAAAGGAATAAAACGATAATATGCTACTAGCCTTTTCCCCGCAGCTTCACTTGCGTATGCATTCACCGCTACTGAACACCTTTTCTCCTCCCAGCTCATTGTGTCCACCTCTTCCTCCCTCTGTTTGTTCGCTTCATCCTCTCAAATCTACCTGTCTATCTGTACCGCCCCCTCCCCTCTCTCTCTGTCTGTCTCTTCATCTCCTCCTTCACTCTCTTTGTCCATTTCTCTCACTCCCTCTGTCTGACCATATCTTCCTCTGCCTCCCTCTGATCATATCCTCCTCTCCTTCTCTCTTTACATTTCCACCTCCCCCACTTTCTTTCCCAGTTGCCCAACACCCCCCTACATCTTTCACCTTCATCATGCACCTCCCCTCCTTCCCCCTCTCTGTCCATATCCTCCCGCCCTTTCTCTGTCCATCCCCTCCTCTTTCCTTGGCAAAATGTCTCCAGCTGTGCTCACTGATATGTGTAGCTCCTGCAATACTACTCCCACAATACAACTGTCATGCAGGGTGGGCTACACAGCAGGGGCTTGAAAACAGTTTGCTTACCCTTGACATGCAGGCTTTAATGCAAAGCAGGTCGATAAAGCAGGCTAATACTACTCCAACACAACACACTTGTCATGCAGAGTAGCCTTCATGTCAAGTTCTGGGAAAATGCTTCATCCCTTGACATACAGGCTGGCCTGTAATCCAAGTCGATCTGGTAGACTGATATACGAGGGCAGTTCAATAAGTAATGCAACACATTTTTTTCTGAAACAGGGGTTGTTATATTCAGCATTGAAATACACCAGGTTATTCCCCAATCTTTTAGCTACACAACACTATTTTTCAATGTAATCTCCATTCAATGCTACGGCCTTACGACACCTTGAAATGTGGGCCTGGATGCCTGCACGGTACCATTCCACTGGTCGATGTCGGAGCCAACGTCGTACTGCATCAATAACTTCTTCATCATCGGCGTAGTGCCTCCCACGGATTGCGTCCTTCATTGGGCCAAACATATGGAAATCCGACGGTGCGAGATCGGGGCTGTAGGGTGCATGGGGAAGAACAGTTCACTGAAGTTTTGTGAGCTCCTCTCGGGTGCGAAGACTTGTGTGAGGTCTTGCGTTGTCATGAAGAAGGAGAGGTTCGTTCAGATTTTTGTGCCTACGAACACGCTGAAGTCGTGTCTTCAATTTCTGAAGAGTAGCACAATACACTTCAGAGTTGATCGTTTGACCATGGGGAAGGACATCGAACAGAATAACCCCTTCAGCATCCCAGAAGACTGTAACCATGACTTTACCGGCTGAGGGTATGGCTTTAAACTTTTTCTTGGTAGGGGAGTGGGTGTGGCGCCACTCCATTGATTGCCGTTTTGTTTCAGGTTCGAAGTGATGAACCCATGTTTCATCGCCTGTAACAATCTTTGACAAGAAATTGTCACCCTCAGCCACATGACGAGCAAGCAATTACGCACAGATGGTTCTCCTTTGCTCTTTATGGTGTTCGGTTAGACAACGAGGGACCCAGCGGGAACAAACCTTTGAATATCCCAACTGGTGAACAATTGTGACAGCACTACCAACAGAGATGTCAAGATGAGCGCTGAGTTGTTTGATGGTGATCCGTCGATCATCTCGAACGTGTGTGTTCGCACGCTCCGCCATTGCAGGAGTCACAGCTGTGCACGGCCGGCCCACACGCGGGAGATCAGTCAGTCTTGCTTGACCTTGTGGCGATGATGACACACGCTTTGCCCAACGACTCACCGTGCTTCTGTCCACTGCCAGATCACCGTAGACATTCTGCAAGCGCCTATGAATATCTGAGATGCCCTGGTTTTCCGCCAAAAGAAACTCGATCACTGCCCGTTGTTTGCAACGCACATCCGTTACAGACGCCATTTTAACAGTTCCGTACAGCGCTGCCACCTGTTGGAAGTCAATGAAACTATACGAGACGAAGCGGGAATGTTTGAAAATATTCCACAAGAAATTTCCGGTGTTTTCAACCAAAATTGGCCGAGAAAAAAAATGTGTTGCATTACTTATTGAACTGCCCTCGTAGTTCCCACACAACATACTTGTCATGCAGGGAAGCCTGTACGCCAGGGGAAGAAAAAAACTCGTTTATATCCATAATTCTGCCCCTATTAGAGCGATGAGGTTACAAACCCTACAGTGATACTTGTGAGACTGGCTGTGTCTTTGTGAAATTTGGCTCAGATCGATCTGGGGGACTGGCACAAGATCCTGGAGATACAAAGAGTAGGCCCTGCTTAACCTGCTTCAATCATGCATGGAATGCACGCGAGTCACGACGCACGCACGCACAGGCATTTCAAGAACGTCTCTGCAGAGTCACTGCTTAGAATTGTTGCATAAAAGAATTTCATTCAGCGTACAAGTGCAAGGTTTGTGTGCAGCGACAAATGGTTCTGAGCCCTATGGGACTTAACATCAGAGGTCATCAGTCCACTAGACTTAGAACTACTTAAACCTAACTAACCTAAGGATATCACACACATCCATGCCCATGGCAGGATTCGTACCTGCGACGGTAGCAGCCGCATGGTTCCGGACTGAAGCGCCTAGAATCACTCGGCCACCGCTGCTGGCGTGCGGCGATAATTAGGCATGCTTTCACATTGTGTTCGTTTATTGGCGAAGGCAGTTTTTTACTTGTCCATTACCTCCCCAATGCAATAATATCTTCTTTAAGTTCACTAAGTCACTTTTGTGTGCGGATGCGTGTGTCAACGCGCATGTACACACCAAAGAGACGTCATGTGCACGGGACTTCTCACTGCATTGGCTGGCGTGCGGTTCACAACGGTGAGTTTGGCATATAAATTGTTCACTTTGTAACCTCCAAATAGATATATTCTTTCCGTAGCCTCGCAATAAAAAATGTGACTAACCTCCCAATGAAAATGTGACATATATAACCTTTCAATGATTAACTAATTGTGAATACAAAAGTGGAAAACCTGCGTCATGGCCCTGAAAAATCATTCTGAAAAACTGAAAATTCTTACCAAAAAAGACATGCAAGCAGCAGAAACAACAGCGTGGCTATACATCGGTAACTTAAAGAGAACCACCACAACTGCTACAGTAGTGAAATACCTTAACAAGAACGGAATACTGGGACAACTAGAATGTGAAGAACTGCGCACACTGGGCGACAAAAAAGCTTTCAAAGTAGGCATTCCGTTTGAAAAGCTACAAATCACACAAGAACCAGAATTCTGGCCATAAAACATAAAAGTACGTTGATTTCGTTTCCCAAGACGATCAATGGAAGAGGGAGCAGAGCTTAACTAAACTAAGAAGAAAACAAGAAGAGCAAGAAATAAAAGCAGTCTTGTGGAATACAGAGGGAGTATAAAGTGCTCTTAACCTAACACCAACAGACATTCTGCAAAGCTCGAATCTTGCAATTCTAACAGAAACCTTCCTGATAGACAGCTGGCAACATAAAGATTTCTATAATTATCACCTAATGACAAAGAAGGGAGAAAGAGGACGACCCATGGGAGGAATATCTATCCTACTGAAACCCTGGTTGACGCCCACCGAAAAAAAAACATAAAACAAGGAAATAGTATGCTAATAGAAGCGGCAAACATAAGTATAATTGCAGCCTATTTTAAACCGCACACAAATGCTGTAGAAATAATTGACGAAATAGTCACATTCATCAAACAATGCGACAGCAAACCCACCATTATTGCAGAATAGACACAGAAAACTATAAAACAAAACTAGTCATTGAAACCCTAGAAGAAGATGGTTTCACCCTACTTAACGATAGACAGATACCTACATACATATGCCACAATGGGAAGAGCACCATTGATATCGCATTAACAAGAGGAGACATAGAAGGAAGTATTCAACCAATATGGCATGACTCCATTACTCCTATACGAAAGTACATTCCAATGAAGATGAAAATAAATATCGTCACGTCACCGCCAGCAAGAAAGACCCACCAAATCACACAAAGAAAAATTGATATAGAAAAATTAACAAACCAGCAAGAACAGTTAACACAAATAGAAACTTTCATAGAGGAAGGAGACCTTGAAAAAGCAACAGACCAAATAGAAGACCTCCTAAAAACTTCAGTGATACAAACAATCCCCAAAACAAGGACGGCCAAAAGATGGTTCGATGCTGAATGCTACAGCAAAAGGAACACTGTTCTAGGAACCCTCCACAGACTAAGAAACCAGCATGACGAGGAAACATACGAACTGTACGCCGAAGAGAATCTACAAAAAACTAATAGAAGAGAAGAAAAAGAATACATAGAAAGAGAGGCAAAAAGAGAAGCGGATGAAGCAGAGAAAGACCCATACATAGCAGCAAGATCAAGAAAAATGGCTCATACACCAAATATAGACCTGAAGGAATGGGAAGACCACTTCAGTAAGATACTGAACAAACGAGGACTCAAAACACCCCCAAAGAAAGAGAAACAACATCAAACTAAGGAAAAAGACAATACATGGGAACCCCTAAATGAAGATGACGTGAAAGAAGTAATAAAAGCACTGAAGAACAAGAAAGCAGCAGGACCTGATAATATATATAATGAACATATAAAAGATGCAAAAGAGGCCCTCCAACACATATGAACCAAACTGTTTAACAAATACCTGGAACTTGGAAGAATTCCGACACAATGGAGACTCTCGACAATAAAAGTTCTCTACAAAGGTAGAGGAGACCCAATGGATCCAAACAAGTACAGAGGCATAGCCCTGGAAAATACTCAATTCAAGATGTTTTCAAAGATAATAACACAAAAAATCCAAGCCTCTGTGGACAGTCATCTCCCAGAACGACAAATGGGTTTTGAGATCTGCGGCAGTCAGGCTTCTTATAAACAACATCGATGATGCGCTACAAAAGAAACAAATGTTCTACACAGTGTTCATAGACTTTACCAAAGCCTTTGACCTATTGGAAAGAGAGCTCATAGTCCGAAAACTGGAAAACACCATGGGAGAAGATAGCGTATGGGTAAGAATAATCAAGTCAATCCTCGAATACAACTTAATTACAATATCAGACAACCTCCCTTTTTCGAACCCCATTCTGCAATCGAACGGAGTCTTACAGGGTGACCCAATGAGCCCTTTGCTGTACATTCTTGCCACTGAAGAAGTACTCCGAATTGGAGAAAATGAAGATGTGTATGTATATGCATACGCTGACGACATAGCCGTAGGTTCAACAGATATACAGAAGCTGCAGAGAATCATTGAGAAAATAGACAGATGGTGCAGTGAACACAAACTACACATAAACATAACAAAGACAGAAATGGTAATTTTCAGAAAAGGAGGCAAAACACCCAAGAATACGGAAATCAGTATCAGAGGACAAAAAATAAAAATCTCATCAGACTTTAAATACCTAGGAGTGACATTGCAACCAACAACCAAATGCTTCACAAAACATACAACAGAACGTGCAGCCCAAGCAATAATAGCATTACAGGACATCAAAAAGATCCGCCTACTCAATCTAGAAACAGCCATGAAATTATTCAACACAAAAATCTTGCCAATCCTGGCCTATGCGATGGAGGCTATATGGGACCACCTGACAGAAAAAAATATAGAAACACTAGAAAAGGTAAAATCGAGCTATCTAAAAAGAGCACTAGGTCTCTCAAAGACAACAAGATCTAGACTAGTGTACCTACTAGCGAGAGAGACATTCCTAATTGAAGACATCAGACTTCGATATATGATGCCACACACCAGGGCTTCTAGAAAGCAACTGAAGATCATGGAGGACAAACGAGAAAAAATATGGCCGGAGTTTAATGGCACCGGAGCAATGACGAACCGCTCATGGACAGCACCAAACTTCGAACAGCGACATGTCGTAACTAGACTTTCTATTCACGGCTTTCATCATCTAATCTGCAAAAACAAAACTTATCACGACCCAACCGCAACATGTGTATGTGAACTGTGTAACGAAGCCTGTGAACGATATCACATTGAACTGTGCAGTAAAAGAGTGAAATCGATAAATGAATATGCAAAAATGTAAAATATAATTTTAAAATGTTAAGCAAATTATCTGTATATGGCTATTTGGCTGCAATTTTATTATATATATTGTGACTTTGATATAACAATAGTACAAAATGAGTTGTTGCACATTACATATGCACGTGGCAATAAATAATAATAATTTTTGCTTTTACCTTATACTACATCGCTCAGGCACCACCATCGTTCTCCACGACCGGCCTTGGTAATTCCATACAGGGCACAAGTGCTCTCTGTTAGCTATACAGCTAGACAACTGCTCTCTAAGAGCGACCTGACCCAACCGCCAGACTGCGAGCTACTACCACTACTACTGCCGACACTGCTCTCCTGTCTGCGATTTCATCGTAGCTTACATATCGCAGGCAGTGCGTGAGCAATCTATCGAAGTTACATCTGCTCGAGTGCGCTAGCAATAAATTCCTTAGTCATGGACTTCTTACAACTTCATGTAACGCGTATTTACTCTATATATTGTGGATTCACAACGTCACTCGCTTGTGTGCCCTATTGCGACCATTGTCTACCAGTTCTCGTCGCAATCTTCATTTATAAAAACACTCACAAATAATAAATGAGTCCCTTTTTCTTATCCACATTAGACTCTTCGCTCCCTGGATCGCATTTACTTCTTTTTTACATTTGTCTTTCTTACAAGTGGCGTGCTTTACACGAATAATGCGTCGCTCGTGTGTTTTTTCTCTCTTCTTTATGTTAAGCCGTGTTTGTCACAATGCACTGCTCGTGGTCTTACGTTTACAAAATTCTTTACTTCCCTCTTTTCATATTTCACAGACTGAGTATCATTACCTAGGTTATCGTCATGTTACCATGTACCCACGAAATAATCACGTTATAGATATGGGTCGACAACCACCAAAGCACAAACAAAATCCAAACAACACAGACCGCGATCACGAAATTAGCACCTACCTCCGAAAGCGCCTGTGGCAAAAACCTAAACCCCTGCTCCACATAAACTCACATAACTCATGGTGTCACATCATTTAACATTTAATGGATCATGCTGATGAAATTGTGACAATACACCTTTGCATAGCAATTCACTAATTCAAAATAGAATTCATATCAACACACATGAAATAGATAAGCAAGAAATTAGCATAGACATAAATATTCACATATAAAATTAAATATCAGTCCAATAGCACCTTGTACTAGCTTCTGCTTGATTTATATACTAGAAATGCTATCTTTCATGCTGCTTGCATACTAATATTTACAGTCTGAGTATAGTTATTACATGGCTTGTAGATCTTTCTTTCAATAAATGATCAGCTCAGTTAAGTGTCACCCTATGTAGCACAAGTGTGACCAGAGAACGCACTTTGTTTACTTGCTGTTCACTGTCAGGTCTAACTAATTGTCGTTTACTTGGTAGTATTCAATTATAAGTGCGTCACATATTTATTTCATAGAAACTATATTTGAGAAAAGAATGTTTACCTCAAGATAACTAATTACACTGAATATAACTGTCTCTTGCTCTATATACACTTAGTTGCAGGTAACAGTTCATCTGTTTGTATTGGTATTAGACAACAAACATAACTTTAGTTCTCATTTGGCTTTTTCTTATTACTTTCCCTTACCCTATACTTTAAATTATCTGTACAGAAATATCTTCCGTAATAAACTTGTAAACTTCTGGAGTTCATATAACTAATGCTGAAAATAATCTTCTCACTGACAAAATACTCAGTCCTCATTTCACAGTTTTGGTGCCACAGTGATACTTTCTC
This sequence comes from Schistocerca americana, assembly GCF_021461395.2. NCBI lineage: Eukaryota > Metazoa > Arthropoda > Insecta > Orthoptera > Acrididae > Schistocerca > Schistocerca americana. Next base: position 167,123,120 of record NC_060120.1, on the reverse strand, counting down.
AATACATAGATCACTTTTGACAACAAAAACATACTTTCATGAAAACACACACGAAAACTCCCTAGCTACTCCTTATATTCAGCAAATACTTAAAACTAAAATGTCATTATTGCTTCTAATGTCAAATGTCAGCAGTTTTATCAGCATCTAATGCTACCTATACATACATATCAGTGGTAATATTTATGTCCATTAATTGGGGTACACTAGTACACGTTCTTCCTTGTGGTAGATAAAATATAAAAGACAAAATACTTTGCAATCTGTGCAAATATCCTTACTGAACATGTTTCTTCATGTCCTATTGGTGATAGTAAAACTTATAGTATGGTTCTCACGTGGATAATTATTTTGTTGATAGGTCGTGCATCAAGAAAAAAGGCGCCCACAGCTAATAATCGGCTGCTGTATGACGAAAGGGAAGGCTCTATAACACGCCACTGTATTATCTTCAGAAGCTTCTGATTGACAGCCTCCCTTTTGGACCACAGGACGGAATAAGTTGCTTGGCGGTGTTTCATGCGGTAGGACTTCCATCCGGTAAATATAGTCCTCGACCACGCCAAGCTTTGATGAAACTACCTCGACGTATTTCTCGAGTAACATATGTAATTCCATTTTCTGTTCATCCGATATGGTTTTTGCTTCATCGTAATTGTATCGTATGAGCCAAGATTGTATTTCGTTTTGCCCAGTGTTCTGTAGTTCAGGCGCAAGCTTCATATAACTGTGAATGGTCTTGCACCCACACCACTCTCTTCTTGATAATTTTAACTTGTGTTCCTTGGCATAGTGTGCTGTGTTTCGCTTTTGCCTTTATCGGATTCAAAACCTTATACGGCATTTCGTATGCGGGAGGTCGATCATTACGTCCCGTTCCCGCATGAATTCCAATGCCTACGAGAAAGGACACAGTTAAATTTTTCACAACGAGAAACCTGCATTGATCCGCTCCGTTCTCGAATTTTATACCTATCCGTACCTGCAACGTAACAGTCTGGCCTCTGGCACCAATAGCACCAGATACCACGCAGTTTTGAACCGGCAAATTCGGAATATTTACGGACTGCTCTATTTTCTTACAGAAATTAGCTTCTACCACGTTTACACTTTCGCCGGTATCTAAAATCAATCTCGTGGGAATACCTCCCACAACTACCTGAACAGCGGCTTGTACGTACTCCGAGGGACCTTCGACATTATTGCCTATCTCATTAAATAACTCTTGACCGATGTCAGTCTCATCGTTATATCGAAGCATGTTTATCTGTTCATTCAAACTATTGCCTCCACTCCATCCCGCGACTGGCGTTAGGGAACTCGATACAGTCGCGTTTAGTTTGACGCTTCGGACGTTGTCGTCGGTGGCGCTTGAACCACCTCGACTGTCCGGACGTCCTATTTTGGTTTACCGGTGTACGCTGCTCTTGATTATTTTGGGACCACTGATTATTGTGGTCTTTATTCCTATTGTTATTATGTCGGTTCCAGTTTCGGCTGTTTTGATAACCGGAATGGTACCGATTACTATTTCGTCTCTGCCTTTGAAAGAGTGCCTGTCCGCTTAGTGGACCACCATTGTGGCCGTTCTGGTGTGCGTGTACGGTTTGCGACGTGCCGCCGCCACATCGAGACCCGACTTTACGACTATTATTGTGGCCTTGTCCGTTCTTATTCGCGGACTGAGAGCCATTGTTGCCAGTGCTGCTTATCGCATCTTCTTGTATTAGGTGACAAAAAATGTTCAAGGTCAAAATCAGGGACTGTTATTAACTTTTCCCTTATGTGCAGAGGCTACTTTGTCTTTAAGATGTGCAATACATCTTTGTGCGCAGCCAGCTCGTCCCAGTATCTCGTTAAATTAATGTATTTTTCGAAGTCCACTCTCCTTTGGGTTGTAATTTCTGGGCTGAAGACCTGTTCTCTAAGGCATTCTTGTATGCACACTGACCAATACTTGGTTAGAAAAATCTTTTCAAGTTGTTGGTAATATGTACAGTTCTCTGCCGCTTCAGTAGCCCATAATGCACCGTCTCCTTGTATATCTGAGGCAACGAATTGCATTCTCTGCCTCTCATTCCATGACCTGGGCAATACGTTGCGGGATGGACTTGTTTTTTGTCTGGGCTTAAGACCTGAACCTGTCTATGTTTTAACAGGCTTTCTTGCTGAGAGATCTCTGTTAGGGTTACACTTGCCTCCAACTCATCACGCGATTGTTGTACAGTGGGGTTTACAGGCTGATGCCGTTCAAAGTATGTCCCTGGGCTTTGTGGACCTGCAAAGTACGCGTCCTGCAGTTGCGTATCGATAGTCGGGCTTCTAGTGACGGCTGTGGTATTGTTTAAACTCTTCGTTGCTCTTCTCTTACCTATGACGAAACTTCGTGTCACTACTGCGGAAGGTCGTGATGTATCATGTATCATGTGGTCTATTTCAGAGCGGAGCGTTTGTTTCGCCGTGTCGAGTTTAGCCATCGCTTCGCTCCGATCGCGTTGTATTGGGCTTTCCCACTCTGAATTTATTTTATCGGGGAGCATTTTGTTTTTCTGCTCAAGCCACTTGGCGAATTCGGTATTTAATTTTTCACTCTGCTCATCTAGCCTGGTTTTTAACACTTCTTCTTCTGTTTCTACGGACAGGTTGTCGACACGTTGTGTTAATTCGCGCATCGTTTCTTCCATCGACTTTTGTGCTGATGGCATTCTTTCCACATCTTTTGACAGCTTGGAAACAGTTTCTCGTAAATACTTATATGCCTTCCTTAGACTGGTAATTTCGGATGCTATGTTCCTAAACCAGTGTTTAATTTTTTTACCAAATCCTCATTTATCTGAGTGATTTGAGATGTCAGCGTTACATCTCTCTTCACAAGAGTTGTATTGACCTGCCTAGAGATTTCAGAAAAGGTGTTGTTTATGCGTGAAGCAAGCGCTACACCGCGTGCTTTAATTGTCTTTACCAGTTCCTCATCGCGAGCGTTACACATCTCATCAATTTCACTGAAGGACAGAGAAAATGGATCTACGGCGGGAGGAGGTATTTGTTCGGTACTTTCAATTTCTTGTGCCTGCGTATTAGCTTCTGCCTCCACATTTTGAGCATCGGACTCTGCGACCGCCGGATCGGTACCATTATTACCGCCATCGACGTTATTTTCGGAAACACTGTCATTTGCGGAATCCATGTTTTCAGGTTTACCTATGTTTCTCATAACAGAAATTAAAAATATAGATTGCAATAAAATCTCTTGTGACTGGGTGTTGTGTGATGTCCTTAGGTTAGTTAGGTTTAAGTAGTTCTAAGTTCTAGGGGACTGATGACCATAGATGTCAAGTCCCATAGGGCTCAGAGCCATTTGAACCAAAATCTCTTGACAACACACTGAATAATTAGCATAAATTGATCACAAACTAATTGTTGTATTACTAAAATGACAATCTGGATGCTTCAAACTGAACCAGTCCACTATCACTCGCTTTCATTTCACTTGGGTGCAGCGGAAAAGTAGCCATCTTACTATAGCTCTTAGCAACAATGCATAACGCAATTACGAACTACGAAAAGTGCAGGAAACGCAAAATTCACCATGAATTAAATGAGCTACGCGTTGCAGATTAGGAAGCAGAGACAACTGGTAACATGTTGATAACCATACTTTGTTCCGTGTTGCTGCTTGGAGTCTTTTTTTAATTCCGTTACATCAGTTAATTTCATTTGTGTTTCGTGTAGCCGTCATCAATATTTTGTCTCCAACAATACAGTCGATTCAAGATAAAAGAACAAACAAGCATCAACTAACATCATACAGTTTTTGCTCGAGCCCCACGTTGGCTGCGCCAATTTAATATGAATTTTTAAAAAATAATATAAAATTTATTGATTTTGCTGGTGGCAATGCTTCGAAATAGTAAAATTGTGAATAGAAAATTTTTACTTGTTGATGATGGAATTATATATTTCGCCTACACGCATCGGAGTGTCATCAGACCGACGAGAACGTTGACCGACGGCATTGTTTAGAGGCCACTGACCGATCGAAAAATTACGTAGTTTGCGTAATTACATTGCCCGGATACTGATAAAAAGACCGGTAAAAGAGATCTCAGGGACGCTGAAATAAAAGTTTTATAAAGTAATAGCCGATTGAACACCAGTAGCGTTCGGCTGTGGCCACCAAACAATTCGTCGGCAGCTCTCCTTCGCAGCAGCCTGAAGAAGTCCTAAAATGTTGCATAATAATTTCATATGTCGAATTAATGAAAAAGGGAAGTACAGTCTTAATTAAAAAAACGGCTTTTTAAATTAATTTAGAGTAATTATTTGCCAAACTTTACAGAGCGACACTTACATTTTTGAAACAGCCATCTAAAACAAACGAGTGAGTGAGAGAGAGAGAGAGAGAGAGAGAGAGAGAGAGAGAGCTCACAGCTCCTGCTTTTAATAATCCAAAAACAAATTACGGCGACTGCCTTCAGCTTACTTTGCACTTTCGATACATAACATTTATCTAGATCTTTCTGTACCGGAACTGCAAAGAAATACATTCCTTACATTAAATCGTGAACTTTTCTCCTTACTTTGCGGATATTTTTATACGGAGAAAATTTATTCTCAATGTATTTTAGGTTTAATTAAAAGATTGGAGCATATTCTATTAATTAATCATAAAAGCAACATTTCATCCCTTAACTTTGTCAGTGTCACGCTGTATATCGAGATGACAAAAGTCGTGGGATAGCAATATGCAGATGTACAGATGATTAGTTGGTTATCTGGGAGAGGTACCAAACAGCGAGGTCATCGATCCCACCAGATTAGGGAAGGATGAGGAAGGAAGTCGGCCGTGCCCTTTCAAAGGAACCATCCCGGCATTTGCCTGAAGTGATTTAGGGAAATCACGGAAAACCTAAATCCGGATGCCTGGGCAGAGGTCGAACCTTCTTCCCGGATGCAAGTCCAGTGTGCCAATCAATGCACCACCTCGCTCGGTATACACAGATGGTGGTGGCATCGTTTGCACAAGGAATAAAACGCCAGTGCCTTGGAGGAGCACTCATTTGTACTCAGGTGATTCACGTGAGAGGGTTTCCGGTACGGTTATGGTGGTACGACGGAAATAAACAGATTTTGAACGCAGAATGGTAGTTGGAGCCAGACATATGGGACACTCCCTTTAGGAAACCGTTAGAGAATTTAGTATTCCGAAATCCATATTGTCAAGAGTGTGTGGAGAATGCCAAATTTCAGGCATTACCTCTCTCTCATCACGGACAACGCTGTGGCCGGAAACTTTCACTTATCGTCCGAGAGCAATGGCGTATGAGTAGAGTTGTTAGTGCTAACAGAAAAGCAACACTGCGTAAAATAACCGCAGAAATCAATTCTACGCCGGGAATTCTTTCGCAGTTATGGACGGCTGTTACTCATTATTTCTGCTGGGGACTACTAAGGACGAGCCCGGTCCTTACCACGTCGAGTTACTGCACTACGCCCGTCAAAAGAAGGTCCGGCACGGTATTAGGAGGTATTCCACGACTTTATCACCTGACGGCATGTAAGTATCAGTCGTTGGTCATAGTCGAGTAGCTGTGACAGTACGCGACGCTTCCACAACAAGAGTAACGGGTAGTAGACAGTGACAATAATATTTTGCTCCGGCAGCGAGACAAGGCGTTAGACGATCACGGTTTCCAATAGCAGACAGATGGTATCACACCCGGTCTGCCTATGCACTGACCACGCAGATTTACTGTCTTGTGATAGTGATGCACATCTGCGTCAAGACAGCCATTAGCTCCTCAAATGCATTCAAATATGATACAAATCCAAGTGGTTCACTCGTGGCCCTCTGGAAGGAATCAAAAGAAGAGACACGTTTTTAATCTTCCGGAAGAATGTCTGTCTCGAAAAGGAAAGGAAAAAGTGCTGGTATTGACTGCCAGTTCTACCATTCAGTACTAAAATCATCGCTCCGTGATGTTGACCAGCTCCTTCGATTGTCACTATGTATACATGCGAAGAATTGATGCATGTAAGTATTCTCTATTTCCTTATATAATGATGTGTATGACGTATTTAATTACACCATATCACTTGGTAACTCAACAACAGTATCCTTAACATATTGTAAACGGGAAACAACATCATGTATTTCCATTTAATATCAAGATTTCTTAAAAGTTTTTCAGCATATACACATTCATAAGGTGATAAACGCCTCCTAAACACTTGGTCCATTAGAACATTAATTTAACTTTGACCTATGACGCACCATACGTTATGTACAGGGTGATTATAATCAAAGTAAAACTTTGAAACCGATGTAGATATAATTCCAATGGTCAGAATGACGTCAAATTCCAACGGAATATTATCGGAGAAGGGGGAAAACGCATCGCAGAAGAAAAATATAGTTACAAAATGAAGCGATAGATGGCGCTGTAAGCATTATAATTTAATAGTGGTCGACTACAAATGGCAAATGAATCATACATCAATGACTAAGGTGTGTGTTTGACGTTAAGCAAACTGTACTGCTCAGTTTACATGGGTGTACAGGTGTGATACTGTTAGTTACCCGTCCAACACGGCAAGGTCATATCACATTGGGTGGTAGAAATCGGTTTTTAATTGTCCAGAGGCCAAAAACCGCATAAAAAGCATCACTCACATCGGTATTTAATTGTCCTGAGGCCCAAAACCACATAAAAAGCATCAGTCACATCGTTTTTGAATTATCGTGAGGTCAAGAATCGCATAAAAAGCATCAATCAGAATCAAATTGGATTATTAATTTCCGCAAATCATGTTGAATATGCTGTCCACCGTTTTCTGCAACAAGTTGAAATCGAGAAACTGCATGTTCCATAACTAATCGAAGTGTTTCCGGGGTCACGTTGAGAATGTTTTGCGCAAGGTGTGCCTTCAATGCAGCTAAGTTTTCAATCGGAACACTGAACACAACAGAGATAGCCACACAGCCAGAAGTCACACTGATTGTGATCACGTGATCGGGACGGCTAGGCTGTAGGGAATGGCGGCTGATAATTCCAGTATTTCCGAAATGGCGCTTCAGCAGCTGCTTAACTGGATTTGCAATGTGCGGAGGTGCGATATATCGCATAAAAATGATCCCATCCACACATCCACGCTGCTAGAGAGCTGGAATGACGTGGTTGCGCAAAAGACACTTATAGCGCTTACCAGTGACGGTACAGGTAACAGGACGGGAAGTACCTGTCTCTTCGAATAAGTATGGACCTGTGATAAATGAGACCCTAAACCCGCACCACACAGTGACTTTTTCAGGATGAGGTGGTACTGATTGATTGGCGTGTGGATTTTCCGTTGCTCATATTTGACAATTCCGTGTATTGACATGTCCTGTGGGATGGCAGGGGGCTTCGTCGGTACACAAAATCTTCCGCGGCCAATCATTGTCGACTTCCTTGACAGCAAGAAATTCTAAAGCAAAGGTCTCTGTTGCTGGCAGGTCAACAAGAAGCATTTCGTGCACATGGGTAATTTTGAATGGATAGCAAAGAAGGAGGTTTCGTAGGATTTTACGCACCGTTCTCACAGGTATGTTCAATGTTCGGGCAATTCTCCGTGCACTACACGTTTGCACGCCACCTTACGTCTCCTCCTGCATTGCCGTGGCTACTGCTTCCACTGACGTCGAGTCAATTCGTTTCCTCCCTCTAACAGGTTGCACACCAAAAGAACTCGTCTTTTCGGATTTCCGAATCATTTTCTCGAGACCCACGGCAGTCATCGGACCAACGCCCTTTCTCAAAACCTTCAGTGTCCGGAACTTCTGCAGAGCGGCGTGTGTACGGTGATCATCCTTGTAATACAGCTTTACAAGCAGAGCGCGATCCTGCATTGGGACAGTCATGGCGAACGTCGCAGACGCGAAAGGAGGAAAAGCCGAGTAGCCGGCGTTTTTATATCAACTCCAATGCGTGCGAATGTTAGGTGTTTTCATTTACGTATTCTGACACATTCAGCGCCATCTATTGATCAATTTTCACACCACTTTTTTTTCTCCTCCTTCTCCGATAATATTCCGTTACAATTTGACGTCATTATGACCACTGTGTCATTTATACAGTGTTTTGAAAGTTTGACTTTAATTATACTCACCATGTATGTTTCCTCTGAATGGTTTCCAGTGCTTTCCATCTACAACTGTCCACTGATGTTACAGCATGCTCATCGTGTAGGGGAATATGTCTATTTTGTCTCTGAAACTGATACACAAGATAGTGTAAATGAGCTACGTGTGTTTATTATTATTATTCCCATTTGTTATACAAATTCTGTCTAAGTTCCGATACATGTAGTTGATCAGCAGTCCTTGCTATTAACATTTGAGAAAATTGTAATGAGGATCATCCTTTGTTAGGTGGTCATGAAGCTATATTTTTACAAGCATGGCTAAAGTCAACACACATGCCTATGGTACACTAGCTAACATTGCAACACATCCTACACCCACCCAAATCCATGTGGTTCTGTGTATTTTTAGGGGTTGGCTTTTGATAGCTAGCAAAGCGTTTTTGGAGCTAAACACTATGAGACGAGATTATTTTGCAGGTAAAAAGGCTGGGTGATGCCTCTGTATCACAGATGGATGATAAAGCAACCCACATCTGTTCATATGTTAATAACATGTAATATAGTCTAACTATAGCTGTCAAAGGCTTCTAACATATTCTAGAGATACAAAGAAGAAATAATGTTCGAAGCACTGATCAACTGCAGCTGTAAAAAAGGCTGAAGATTGAGCATGTCGTGCTTCGGGTGGTTTCATCTAGTGATTATGTTTCAAATTTCGATCACTAAATCTGTATAAATACAGATATCCAGAATAATAATTTTATATTCGTATCTTTGTGGATTTTTTATTTAATTTCTCATTTTTTCCTGTTGTTTACCGTTATATTCCATATGAGATTTTCTTCCTTGTTCACCAGTTTTCCACATTTTCCATATTTTATATATAAATATGTATGTATATGGTCACTCCATAATTCCTGACAAGTATGGTATAAAACTTCCTGGCAGATTAAAACTGCAAAGGTCCCGAGTTCAAGTCTCGGTCGGGCACGCAGTTTTCATCTGCCAGGAAGTTTCATATCAGCGCACACTCCACTGCAGAGTGAAAATCTCATTCTGGAAGTATGGTATACCTTATAACAACGTGAGGACATGGAAATTCCAAGATGTACATTCGATAGATAAGGCAGTGTGCGTCTGAGTGCTAAGATAAACTAACGTTCCGGTACAGAAGGTGACGTCAATATTCGATAGAGCCGTCGAAAATTAACCTAGTGCGGCATATGTTTTGCCGAAAAGTATTAACAGGGACAGTAAAACTCGAAGAGTATCCAACACTCTAACAATATCAGTAGTGACTGGCCCGCACTGACTGCAACCACCAAGCACGCAGGGCTACCTATTCGCTGCTGGAGTGCTACTTATTCTCCGAGTTTTAGTGTCCCTGTTAATGCTTATCGATAAAACTAATATCAGGCTGGACATGTCTGGCTGCACTCAGTCGAATGTGCACATAAAATTCCGATTTAAAAATAGTTTAGTCTATATTAGGAAACCAACCGGCGCTTTTTGTTGTCACTGGACGTCGCATGAGAGACGTGACCAGCAGTAATTGTTCAGACTTACTACAAAACGCAGAAAAGAGATTGCAAATATCGGTCGAAGAACCAGAGAAAATGCGCCTGACGACTCTTAGGCGAGACAAGAGTTAATATTTTTACTATCCAACTGTAATACAGCGGCCACGTCCCAACCAAGGCCTCTACGGACTATACATCTACAAAAGTCAGCGCACTCAGTGCTAACTATGAAAGTCAACTCTTATAGACTGATGAGCCAAAACATTATAACCACTACTGCGACTTAGAAAATAATTTTATTTCCGCACCTTAAACCTACTGAGACACTCGGTTATTAAGTGAGGAAGTGAGGAACTGAGGACATATCAGGTCAATAGCTTATTAAGTACATCATAGATATAAAAATAAACGTCTGATTTCTTAAATTACGTTGTTGCAAAAAACAAGAGGGAAATCTTTAACCACCTGTCGATGGCTCTTAATTACACTGTTTCATTACGTCATGAGCCGCTTGAGATTACTCTTTATGGTTAAAACAGATTATGAATGTATGTAATCTATCTCTAACGCCTTAAAACATAATAATGGTGGATAAATTCGCCACTTTAATCTGTATAAGGACAGGAACAGAATTATGGTACTTTATTTGCTGCAAATTATTTTCATGTTTCCCAGATGAAGAAAAGAGAGAAAATCCTTTGGTAAGTTCCCGCTCCAGCAGTTCACTATTAAAAATACAGTGGGTTACAGGATCCCGCCAAAGCTGCAACAGAATTTAAGATTTATTTTTGTCAGAATTGTTAAACATTTCTCATTTAAAGAAGCTTCAACACTTATGAGGAATGGCTACACGTTTTTGTCAGAATAGTTACACATTTCTCATTTAAAGAAGCTTCAACACTTATGACGAATGGCTACATTATTCTTGTTGACAGGTTTAATTTTCCTTTTTTTGCCCAAAAACTGCATCAATTGCACAAAGTCACCTCGCAATGGCTATTGCGATAGGATCTTGGAACGAAGTGTCATTAGACAAGCAACAGGCGACCGGGGTGATCAACATCACACAGGAAATATTGTGTCGGTCTACTGTAATATAAAAAAAGAAAGCTCATGTTCATGTCCATATTAGCAAATTGTCTTTTCAATAGATGTAGAAGACTCTGAAAAATTACAAGACTGGATTGAAAAAATAAAAACCATAGCTTTCACTATATCGCCAGAGATAATAAAAACATGTATCTTAACAAATGGTTCAAATGGTTCTGAGCACTATGCGACTTAACTTCTGAGGTCATCAGTCGCCTAGAACTTAGAACTAATTAAACCTAACTAACCTAAGAACATCACACACATCCATGCCCGAGGCAGGATTCGAACCTGCGACCGTAGCGGTCACGCGGTTCCAGACTGAAGCGCCTTTAACCGCACGGCCACACCGGCCGGCGTATCTTAACCATATAACAAAATACTCTCCTCTTTGCGTGGTATCACTCGCCATCGATACCTCGGCAGGTTTAGAAAATATGAAGTATGTTATGAATATTTCATTTTCGCATGCTTACGGTCGTAAGTGTACGTGCTACATAAAGTCCATTTTCTCGAGACCCGAGATTGGAGACAGAGACCTCATCCCAATTGTAAATAAAAATTCAATATCTTGGCTAAATTTCTACGGAAACGTATATTGTAATATGCACCAAACGCAAAATCGTTAAGACCCATACTTTTCATTGCAACTGTTTTCGAATTTCGTGCAGCGTCCTACTTCGATGAGAATATCACAATAAACGTGACCGTTATTTAAATTTTGGGCACTTCCGCATGAAGGTAACATGTGAAGCTATAAGTAACGTGAAAATAAATATTTATGGTGAATAGTTCCTTTGTAATCGTGCGACAAAGACTACAGAGCTAACGGAGCGCGCTTGACGTTCTACCCATAATGGCACAGGTGCACCTCGATTAGCAGACTAACCGGCGCACTCTGCATACACCATTAGGTGCGTATAGCTGCGCTGGACAGCGCTGCGAGTCGCCACGCAGACTTCACGCTTTCTTGCTGTTATTACTCTCAGATGGCTTCGGACAAGTCATGTAACTCGCGTAAATAACGGGCTGCTGATTTGTGTACGCAGTGATTGCGCCCGATAGCGACCCAGAGGAATTTCGTAGGATTTGCATCAGGCGAATTTTGACTGCCGAGACGTCAACGCGACTACACTAAAATGCTACTCAAACCATAATAGCACGGTTCTGGTTCCGAGACGCGGACAATTATACTGCTGAAAGATGGCATCGCTTTTGGGGAAGACATCAAACATGAAGGTATGTAAGTAGTTCGCAGCTGTCAGCGTCTCTTCGATTAGTACCACAGGTCCCACGCAAACGCAGGACAATTTCTGCGTCCGTGGCGCGCTGCACTTTTCGAGCCGCTATTCACTTCGATGACGGCGTTTGAGGACACGACCATCGACCTAGTGAAGCAAAACCGTGATTCATCGGTAGAGCCGACAAGTTTCCATTGATCAACAATCGAATCACAATGGTCCCGTGGTCACTGCAATCGTAATTGGCAATATCAGTGCGTCCCCCGCCCACAATGCCACCAGGTGGCATCCGACATTGCAATGGGCAGTGGTTATAATGTTTTGGCTGATCAGTGTATCTCACGATAGCAAAACAGCATGCTCAGGGCTTTAGTCAGGCTGGGTGTCATAGTTGTCCTGTCGGTGGAGTAAAAAATGGTTATCACTGTCTGCGTTTCATTATTATTATTGTGGAAGCGGTGCCTACCATGACAGCTACTGGACTCTCGGTGACACGTGGTGCTTACATATGACGTATATGCCTCATCTTTTTGGTAGAGATGCCGAGTCATTCACTACAGTGCAAGGTGGCCATCACGTATGACGCTGGGCTGATTTGTGGGTAGTAATTCGCGGACATCAGCCATGAAGTTGTGGCCAGTGGATATCATATTCCACGGGGACCTGCAAAGTGTGGAGGACCAATTCTCTTTTGCTGTCATGAACGGATGTGCTGTATTCTCGACAGCCCACAGGACAAACCAGGAAAGACACCTGCATCTGATGGTAATCCTATGTTTAAGAACACTGTCGGAAGTGATGTAAGACAGTGTTGCCTGTGCACCACAGCAAGCTTGTGATTTCCTATCTACTACCTTGTGATTATAGACAAGCGTACTTGATACACATGGTGACAATCAGAAAAAGAATGGAGTTTCCGACAGTAAATTAAGGCATTCAGCTGGAAAAGTCATTCCAATCTCGGAAATGCTAGCAGCAACATCAGTAGTGCCGATAGAATCAACGTTGAAGAAGCGCCATAATGGGAATGATTACGACGATGGTTCATCAGGCGTTGAGAAGCGTCCACGCTATGAGTCTGGTAATCCTACATGCATGTACTTAAGAGATTTTTTGTTCAATGTTCTGTTCGTTAAGCCACTACCTGGTAAAAGGCTGTGACCAATATGATGTAATTATGTACAATCGCTAATAATTCGACAAATCTGAATGTACAACTGAGTATGTTTATGGAATACGAGAATACAACCTCTAAACAAAAAGATTATCGGCCTGACAAAAGAAAAGCAAATAGTTCCCAGATGGCACAATTTATACGTCGAAATTGTGTACATATCACATAGATACTTCGTGCATCATGTCGCCTCGAAAACTCTCACTGGCAAGAATTACAATAGGTAAATGTTGAAGGTATTGGAACCTTTCCACATGTGGTGCACTAAGTATTCTTTTGATTGTGAGGCCACAACATACATACTGCATTGAAAGTGGAAGTAAGGGTGTTGATCATGATGACGAATGGTTTAACTGTGGAGATGGGATCAGGACCCTCCCATACTCGCATTATTCATTTAATGATTGAATGTGTGGTAGTTATATTATTTGTAAACAATGGTTAAGTATGTCATATAACTGGATGAACCACATGACATAATTTTGTGTGTGAGTATGCATACCTGATTGCACACCTTGTGTGTGTGCAAATCAAGTGCACACTGTGTGTGATTGTAAATACAGTAAATAGGTTGCCTCTCTTCAGAGTCGTCATGTGCACCTTCTCTGATGTTTCAACAAGTTTTTGCAATTTAGTTTCTGCCTTGTGTAGCTGGAGTCAGCTCAAACAAGTACAGGTCGTCACGTTTCTTATGCGACGGCCAGAGTTGACGAAAAGCGGCCGTTTGTTTCCCGTTACAAATCAAATAATCTTAAAAACGGAATTTTATGTGCCTATTCACTACAGCGGTCCCAGAGTAGTCTGCTGTGCTATTTGTCTTATCGGTACGTGTTAACGGGGAAAGTAAAACACGAGGAATAACGAGTACCCCAACAGCAGCACTGCCCTGGCCCGCACTGACTACTAGCGCCAAACATGCTGCGCTACTGAGTCACTGCTGCATTGCTCTTTATTCTTTCCGTTTTAATGTTCATGTTAACACTTATCGATAAGCAAATATCGAACTGGACTAATGTGGGACCGACTTGTGGACTGGACACAGAAAATTTCGTTTCAAAAGCTGTCGACAATGGCCTTTGCATGAGAAACATGGTAAGCATTAGTTTTTTGCGTTGACTTCATCTACACAATACAAAAACGAAACTACAAATACCTGCTCAAACATAAGAGAAAATGCGCCTTACATCTCTTAGTAGAAACTTCCTATATATTTACCCATGTGCGTGCATGTGCGTGTGCGTTCATCACCTGCAACTACTAATCCTCATTTCCCATACATATTGTACACAGAAAAATGATTAAGTTGCATGTAGACCAATCAAGTCTGTCTATAATAAAAATGTAATTACTGCATGTAGACAAATCGATGATTAAAATGTATAAACCATATACAAGGCGAAAAAAGAAGAAATAATCCTATGCAAAATGTAGTGTTTAAGTGTTCTAGTTTCAGTGTACCTTGTAGTATTAGTAAAGTATAAAAGTCTTTGGAGAAAAATGTAAGGAAGTAGCTTTGTGTACACAAGTGTATAAGGTTTCAAAATCGTCCTTTAGCAAAAACACATTGCTTCCCAAATAAACCAGCAAAGGGATTTAAAAATAAAATTAATGTTCGTGATAAAAAATAGCTTTGTCAATAAATAACAAAAGTAGTCATAAAATGTATTAATAAAAAATCAGATGATAGTGCTATCAAGAATATTGTCAAAGAAGTTAATATGTTAAATGATCGGTATTGTTTCCTGATCCTTTCACAGAACAGAAAATTTTTTGATGATAGTTTGTTTATAACAATCCTAAACATCTCCATACAGTGCACAGACCTCAGATGAATGGGCATACTCTTCTGAACTAGTCGTATTGCCTGAGGACGAGAAGCTTCAATCATAGTGATCTGGGGGGCAGGGGGTGGGGGAGACGTTTCCATTCATTTTCATGTGTTCCCCATGCATAGTTGTTCCCCAAAGTTTTAAGAAATTCGAGACCGAGGTGTACAGCCCATCGCCATCATTTCGATGGATAATGGGCTGTTATCCCACGAACTTTTATATGATTAATCCTGATTCTCTTTGTCTCACATACATTGACGTGTAGTATTGAAGTTGCCTTATTCAAAGAAAGTATACAGTTGCACTTGTGTGTGAGTGGTGGTGGTGATGGCCTGGAAGACGCAGTGGGAACATGGCTGAAAATAAAGAAGGCTTTTATTAGTCTCTGTACATGCTTCGTCAAGGCTAAGCGAGGCAAAGAACGCCTCACGGTGTTGATCATAGCTGGCACTGACATATGGACAGCAAATTCTTCCCTGACGAGAGGATGCTGTGTAGGTGCCCCGCAATGCTAACGGTGTCCTCGGTAGGCGAAGGTCATAATATACATCGGCAATGTCGCCTGAGATCGCCCCACGGCTCCATATGTTACCAGTAAGGTTGTGTGTGGAGAATATTGTGTGCCGAATTCGACACGCTGCTTCCTGGCCGGAGCTTCACGGTGACTGGTAGTTTGGTATTGTTTCCACGAGGGAACTCAGTGCGGGCACCTGCAGGAATGAACGGCGGGTTTGTGGTGCTGTGGCACCAAGTCCTATGAGGACAATGGCTCCTGCTGACAATGCCCAGTTATCTCGCCGTGCTGTTTGGCCCTGACATTGCGATGGTGATGCTGGGCTTATGGTGATACTGGGCTTCGGTGGTAAGAATGCCTGTGCCTGAAAATTCAAACATATTTAAAGCGATCTGAGGAGCATTTATTTTACAAAAGTCTGGCTCCCAGTCACATCGTCGCTTATGATATGAGGCACCCTGGTGTGGTGACATCGACCCAGTTACTACGGCCATTAGTGCTGCGGAGTACAGTTTTCCACGAGTGTAGCTAGACTAGTCTTGTGTGTCTGCTGCTCTGAACCACATGTCGCCACAATATGGCTACTAGTCTGCGGTTGCTAATGCAGTACCTCGACGTGGCTTTTCACTATTTTCACTGGGTAGCGACACTACAAAAGGTTAATTGTTCTGTCTTGGGTGTCATTCAAACTGGGCCCATCTCTATGGTGCTGAGTAGTCTTAGCGATCTCTCATAAAATGATACGTTGGTAGAAAAAGACACACAACAGTCTTCGTTTCATTGCTGGGCACCGTAATGCACGTAAACTACACAAATCTTTGCATAGGCAGTGTTCAGCACATGTCACCTCCTTTTTCTTTAATTCTGATCGCTCTGCATCTTCTTTGGATTCATTGCAGTAGCTTGTGGCAGTTCCACATACTTTTATTTATTTCGTTTGTTGATGATTGTCTTCGGTGCCATTGTACTGCGTTTTTACACTGGCTCAAAATGCGGTGTGGATTCCGACACTTACTACTTTAAATGATGTAGCTGTAGATGCACAGTAATGTTTTACGACACTTTAATTTTCACGTTCTACATCCCCCCTAATAATACACAGTTATATGGCCACTGCACTATTGTTTAAACTTTCCATATGCCTCATCAATAGTTAGCAAGCGAAACTCCACATGCTGCTACAATAATTTCTTGTTGAACTTCCACAGGCAGTAAAACCTAACCACAAAACTCATAGTTCTTGAAGAATAATTATGTATGTATGGAGCAGACACTATCACTGTTTTTACACACTGATTAATTGTGTAACACTTGTTCCACAGTTAATTTCAAACATTGTTGTTGGTCTAACCAGCACAGGTTACTTGTCTGAAACTCCGCCTTGAACTGACTGCCTCGTGACCAAAAATAGGGCCCTTATATATCATAACAATAATCGGAACAGAAACTACACATTGTTCTATGTTAAATTTACAGAAATTACAATTAAAACTTAACTCATTAAATTATTTGAATATATCGAAAAATAGAGTCTTTTTAACAGTTTCATTTACGACTTTTATCCATTGTGGATGTGGAACACTGCGACTGTGGTGTGAAAAGGTTTTCAGAAATTACTGCAACCAGTCGCCTTTTATGTAGATGTATATTATTTAACCATGACCGGTTTCGAGCTGCCTAGCAACTCATCATCAGATGGTATATACATTTAGTATATACCATCTGATGATGAGTTGCTAGGCAGCTCGAAACCGGTCATGGTTAAATAATATACATCTACATAAAAGGCGACTGGTTGCAGTAATTTCTGAAAACAGTTTCATTTAGCACAAGGGTTAAGCCGAACTATTTAATTAAATCGTGAGATCAACAAATATCATTACACAAATAATACTTTTGACAAAACTGTTTAATAATTTGGAATTAATGAAGGGCTGGTTTTCTAACACGTTTGTGAATAGGACTAAATAGATACTTTAAGATTACTAGCATGTTGTCTTCCAAATGTATACAATTATTACAGAACTTATATTTGTTTATATATCAACAACAGAACTTAAGTTACGAAACGAGCACTGATTTCACCCTTTATCAAAGGATACTAACAGGGAATAGTCAACATAAATTTGAAAATCAATTACATACGTAAAACTAAGTACAAAATTAGATGTGGTGTTATTTACTTTTAAAACTGAGGGCCAATCTTTCTTTGTTATGAAAATACAACTTGTATTCATGTACGTTAATGTTAGTTAAGTCAAAATGAAAAAATTAATTTTAAGGAGGCGGATGACAAAACAAGAGGGGAATTAAAATTATCCCAGATTACTTCATTACATTACCCCCTTATTGGAGTGACCAGATAGATATTGCTAATAACTAAATGGGCATTCCAATGACCACAAGTGACACCAGAAATTGGGTTTAAAATCTACACAAAAAATTACATAAGTACTCCTATAAGAAACTATGGTAGATATATGTTTCAAATTTATACTTATATGAACTGGCAATACGAAAATCCTCATAAAAATAATTACATACAGATCACAAAATATCTACAAGTTATACTTTTAACAAAATTTATACATCTTCATCATAAGTAATGTCCTTTTGGGTTAAACAAGGATTACAATTTAAAGCACATAGCACTTTGTACAAGCCCTGCCTTGTTAAACAAAATAAATCCTCATGGGATTGAAAAAAAAGCTAAATTACACTGCACATTGCAGTTCACTTGCTCGATGTTCTGTACTTTTCATAAGCATTTTCACTTTTTCAATGAGCTTTTACACACTTTCTCACCAAGCTGACCACACCTTCAACAGGTCCAAGTGGCACTTAGCAAGGAAAAGCACTCCTATCACTTCCATTGGAGGTCATTCTCCTCTGCCACAGTACATAAAAAATGAGACAAAATGCCCTACTGTACTGTACTTATACTTCTAACTTAAGTCTAAGAAAAAATATGTTTAATGCTAATGCCAAATGAGTCATTACATCATAAATAAATATATGGTCCCCATAACATTACAATAATTAGCATTGAATTTGACTATAGTATGAAATGTGTGGAGCAGAAAAAAATTTTAAAATCAAGTGCACATTATGGTACACAACATTATTCTGAGTCATAACTGTCTCAAAATGGTTAAACTTGAAAGACTTTTTCTTTGGCATTTTCGAAATTGGCAAAAACTCAAGATGTGCATTACCCCAAGTAAAAACTCAAGATGTGGGGTAGCATAAATTTACTAATCATTATACACTGAAAAAATTAGTTACCACCATTGCATAACTTAATTACTATTCACATCAATATTGAGGTGATGGAAGTTGTATCAAATCATCACCCTATTTCTGCACTGTGAGTACTACTCTCATTCAAGCAGAAAATTAAATCCTCACAAAATCACAAAATGTTACCAAATAGTTTACCTATCCACACCACAGTTATCAGTTAATCAGCAGAATTATTGTTCTTTGTTCCAGTATTACCACTTCAAGCTCATAGCTCCTCAGAACACAAATAGAAGTTCTCCAATAATGTATAAATCCAATGTTGCAGCATAATTTTTCTTGTACCTCACTAAAATATTGCTCTTTCAGTTTATCTCTCATTCAAGCTGCAGTGTCATGAATTGCACAATATAAACAGTACTCAGTGTTGCCTAGTTCAAAATTAGATCATCAATACGGTTACACCACACTTGTTTGTATACAGTTATCTTTTGTATTAATCATGTCTGTCAGCTCCATTATTTCACTTACATTTCTTACCTTGTTAGCTAGTGGAGTGCATTCTCAAAAAAATATCCCTACTGCAGAGACAGGCTCCCTAACCAATAAGATGCTAATGTTATTCATTATTTTATTATTTCATTATTGTTTCATTATCTAATTAATAAATACCTGCTTGCTTATCTAATGCAAAATTGACTCTACTGAAAATCGATCCATACTAACAGATCCTTATGCTAAGGCAAACTTGACTCATAATACCGACCAGACAAAATTATTACTTAGAAAAATTATTATTTGATTTACATTCTAGCCTGAAGGACGATATACATACAAATCTGCTGCTGCACCCATGAGCTGATTACTTCAGATGTTAATTATCCTCCAAATATGCTGACACCTTTCATTTTCTGTTTAACTTCCCTCTTTCACCGAAATTCTTTAATCATGGTACCAATTTGTTTTCTTCCATCCTCTTCTGATCGCTTTACTTATAAGATAGATAACATTGAAGGAAACTTTTCTGAAATATTTCTATACCAAAGTATGCTGCTATACAAAATTACAGTGAAAGTAGGAGACGGAATGGTTCTGATTCACTTATAAATTACAGATAGGATAGGAGAAGAGTTTGGCTGTCTCAGGGAACATGAAAAATGAGACAGACAGCTGGGGTAAGCATTATCGCCACATAATGAATTCAACACAGAATTTTGAACCCCCTACTTGCTAATTGCACAAGAATTTAGTCTCAAATATTACATCAAAGCTGAGATTTTAAATTAACAAGAAATTTTATTTCAGCAGCTGTCCTACCAATTCCACAGTTAATAGTATTTCTTGTTCCACACTTCCACACTTTTTGAGAGCATACTAGTGGCAGCAATAATTTTTATTCCAGTAACCTGCATCACTACTATACCCTCTGTGTTCTTGATAGATTCAGAAAATGCCTGTGACATGCCTGTCCAGTAAACACTTAACATGTAAACCTTGTTCTCTTGGTGTTATCACAGGTTGACACACTACCTTTTTACTCACCGTGTGATCTTGTTCATACAACAAATACTCTCTAATCCTTTCTTTACTTAACACATTGTCTTCATTATTAATTATAGATTCAAATACCCCATTCTCATCACTACTGGATTCGTCATTGCTATTATCATTACAACTACAGTTAGATTCAGACATACTTTCACCCACGCTATGCTCTAGGTTTCTTCCGCTTTTTCTCTATTTCTGTCAATTTTGAGTCTACATTTTCATTTACTTTTACCGGTTTTTCCTCTACCACTACTGCACATTTGGATTCTGCCTCCATTTCAAAATCATTTTTAATGCGATCGACTTGGTTCTCAAGTTTAACTCTGCTTTCAGCACATTGTTTCTCGAAAACCTCCACCTTCCTATTATTATCATCATAAAGTTTCTCTCACTCTTCTACACATTTACTACTCAATGTTAATTTCTCATTAGTATTATCACTAACTTTAACTACCACGTCAAACGTCTTATGTAATTATGGAATACTAGCTCTAACTACCTTAAATTCCTGTTGCACTTCCTTCTTCAGTTCATCTTTTAAGCTACTCATGTCAGTTTTAATACGACTAATGTCTTTTTTTCATTCATACTACTTTCAATCCTATTCATGTCTTCTTTCATCATCATATTATTAAACTACTCATAATTTGTCTTATAAACTTTAGCCCTTGCTGACATTCGCTAGTAGATTCCTCTTCCTTAACCTTAACGACCTCATCCACTTCAGTACTGTGTTCGTCCATTTCGCACTTTACAATAGGAATTTCGTCTCCATCATTCAAAGTTACATTAATGTTCAATGTAGAATCGTCACTGTCTACAGAACAAGTCGCACTTACGTCCTCCTGTTCGTTTAACAACTTAACCTCTACAGCTTTGTCCTCTGTCAGACTGTCTTGTTCCTTATGGTCACTCATTATGTATCACTTAATACACAACAGTTTTTGCAATGAATTACCTTGTTTTTAATTACTCGTCTGCTGCTGCTCTGCTGCTGTGGTTGTCCTCTTGGTCCATCGTCTGCTGCGCATTGTAATTCTCTCGACGAAGCATCTTCTTTACCTCTGGTCAGATGTGTACACCGGTGTGCTGCTTGGCTGCTTCTGTACTCAATGGCAGCTTCCATAGTACCGGCTCCTTAACTGGCTGCTGCATCTTCGTCGTTATAAAACCCCAGTGCAGATTGGCCGTAGCATGTCTTTTCTTCACTGTCGATTTAGTTCTAGTATATTGTGGTTATGTACAATATCCTCACTCGCAAGGGCACCTGCTTTTATTTATTTTGTTTGCTTATTATTGTCCTCGGTGTCTTTGTACTGCGTTGCTACACTGGCTGAGAAATGGGTTGTGGATTCCTACACTTACTACTTTAAATGATGTAGCCGGTAGACGCACAGTTACGTTTTACAGTACTTTAATTTCCACTTTGCACATCCCCCTAATAATACACAGTTCTATGGCTAGTGCACTATTGTTTAAACTTTCCATAAGTCTCATTAATGGTTAGCAGGTGAAACCCCACATGCTGCTACAATCGTTTCTTGTTAAACTTCTATGAACTGTAAAATCTAACCATAAAGTTTACAGTTCTTGAAGAATAATCAGGCACGTATAGAGCAGACACTGTCACTGTTTTTACACACTGCTTAACTCTTTAAAACTTGTCCCACAGTTAGTTTGAAGCGTTGTTGTTGTTCTAACCAGCACAGGTTACTCCTCTGAAACTCAGCCTTGGACTGACTGTCTCGTGAGCAAAAATCGAGCGCTTATATATAATGACAATAATCAGTACTGAAACTACACAAAGTTCGAAGTTAAATTTACAGAAAGTACAATTAAAACTTAACTCATTAAATTAACTGAATACATCGAAAAATAGAGTATTTTTAATACTTTCATCTACTACAAGGGTTAATCCGAATTATTTGTTTAAATCGTGAAGTTAACAAATATCATTACACAAACAATACTTTTGACAAAACTGTTAACTACTTTGGAATTAATGAAGGGCTAGTTTTGCTAACATGTTTTTGAACAGGGCTAAATAGTTAGTTTAAGATTACTAGCATTTCGTCTTCCAAATGTTTACAATTATTACAGAACTTATATTTGTTTATATGTCAACTACAGAATTTAAGTTATGAAACAATCACTGATCTCACCCTACAACAAACTATACGAACTATGAATAGTCAAAATAAATTAGAAAATCAATTACTTACATAAAACTAAGCACAAAATTAGATCTGGTGTTATTTGCTTTAAAACTGAGGGTCAATCTTTCTCTTTTATGAAAATACAGCTTATACTCACGTATGGTAATGATAATTAAGTCAAAATGAAAAAAATGAATTTAAAGGAGGCAGACGACAGAAAAAGAGGGGAATTAAAATTATCCCAGCTTGCTTCGTTACAAGCTGCAGACGCCAATCTTTGTTGTAGATTTCACAAACAGTGTCAAGTAAACTATGTCGCATTCGCATGCGGCAGTTACTTCTCCGACTGTAATTTGTGTAACTAATATTTATGGCAGTATGTATCACCTATAGCCGTTTGTGCAACTGCTTTGTTGCTAGGTAGGGTAAACGTCACTCACTGATATGACAACGCCATTATATGTGTTAAAATATACGTAAAATATCTAAAGCATTTATATGCTATTATCGGTGTAACTAGCCAATTACTCAAAATAGATAGAAAATCAAATCTGTGCTGGCCTAGGCTTTAGCTGCACTTGGGTTTCAGAACGTCGTAGTTAGATATAGTGAACTGTGGAACACAGTAGCTAGACGCACTGCGGAAATTTTAACATGTGTAATTATTGGTGCGACTTTATCGGTCTTCCTTGGCGTTCATTGGACTGGGATTACCGTCAACGTCAGTTGAATGTCGGCATCTTACCTACACGTTTTTTAATAGATTTGACTGAGGCCCAGCGCATGTTTTGTTACGTTGTAAAGTAATGAGGTAAGTGCATGTGCACAGATTGTGGGGCTCCACATAATACCAATCGATAGTGAGCTTCATTTGCCACAAATTTGGATGCTGAGCGGATCGTAAGTCGTTGAAAAGTGTGTTTGACGTTGTACAAAGCACCGCAAGATACTGGGTATCATATTGATACAGGAGAATTAGTTTGATCGTTTATACATTTTTTTGTCTAAACTGCAGATGGAGAGACCTGACTCTGTAAAGGTAGAGTGTGATTCCTACAAGAAATAATAAAAAAAGGATTTAGGTACTGTTAATAACGTTATTTATTAAAGAATGGAATGTATAGCTGTTTCGACAGGCTCATATACAGGCTTTCACTCACGTTTATTGTCATCTAAATTCTGCTGCACACAAAATATCGAATCTATCGTGTTGTGTTGAAGATTTCTTGGAGTGATGGTGTCCTACAGCAACAGCCGATATTTAAAAATGGATTGTATTACTTTAATCTGGCCCAATAACGAGCTAAAACAAAAAGTAACTTAAGATAAGTTATACTGAAACCTCCTTGATCACGTTTTATTCTGTCATTGGCTATTACTGAAGGGAATTGAAAACAAGTGCGTTAACATAAAGAGTGCAGTAGGAATTACACTCCTAAATGCCGAGAAGAGACAAGATGGATGAAATTAATACACAGAAGGCCTCTACGGGAAGGTTGTCTTGTCTGATGACGTGCCAGAAGAAGAAACGATAGACGATACGGAAGACCCAAGGGGCACAGTATTAGAGTCGGAGTTTTGCAATCAAATACGACGCAAGGTATAGGTAACATCCCCTCTCAATTTATTAAATCATTTGGTGAAATGGAAATCAAACGACCATTCATGTTGGTGTGTAGAACCTATGAGACTGGAGACGTACGATCACATTTTCCAAAAAAAATATCATCCACACAAGTCCGTAGACCTCAATGGCAGATAAATACGAAGACTATCTCACAACCAGCTTAACAACTACAAAACCCAGTTTACTAACTGGATTAATATACAGAAGAAAGGAAAACTGAGGTTATCTAGGCTAGCAGTTAGTTTGGGTTTCGGAAAGATAAAAGCATTCGAGAGACACTTCTGAGGTTGGCCTTGATAATGGTAACGTGAGAAAAATGAGGACACATCCATAGGTTTTGTCGACCTAGAAAAGGCGTTCGACAATGTAAAATGGTGGAAGACTTTCTAAATTCTTACAAAAATAAGTGTACGTAATAAGGAAAGACAATGGAACAATAGAGAACAAAAAAGGATTAAAAAACGTGTAAGACAAGGAAATGTTTTCTTCTCCGTACTGTTCAGCCTGTACATCGAAGAAGCAGAGACTAAAATAAAGCAAAGGTTCTTCAATAGTATTAAAATTCAGTATGAAAAGATATCAGTGATAAGAATTGCTGTTTCATTGCCATTCTCAATGAAAGTAAGAAAAACTACACGATGAATGGAACGGTCTAAAGAGTACAGAAGAAAGGTGGAGGAATTCAGCTACCTTAGAAGAAAATAACGTTACAGGAGAAAAAAGGAGGACATAAAAAACAGACTAGAACAGACAAATTGGGCAATCCTAACAAAGAGAGGTCTAATTGAATCAAATATCGGCCCTAATCTGAGGAATAAATTTCCGAGAATTACGTTTGTGGCCTTGGTACATCTTCGACAGGAGAAATGAGGAAAAAGAGGAAACTGAATCGTTTGAAATGTGTTGCTATAGAAGAATGTTGAAAATTAAGTGGACTGGTAAGGGACGAGGAGGTTTTTCGCAGAAACGCTATGATATGGAACAACAGCAGATTTAAGAATTGCGGAGTGATTCCAGTCGACGGGAGTCACCATTTGCGAGGAATGTCCAGAAAACAGATACCTCCTATTCCTTTCTGGGACATACTTCGGCGTTTTTAAAAGCAATGCCTCCGAATTTATAATGTGGAAACTTAAATATTTTCAAATAAACAAACGTTATTAACATACTAAATATTTATTCTTCTCGTATACATATTCGTTTTTTAACAAAGTCATCCTAGCGATGAACACATTTATAGCAACGAGAGACCAGTTTTTCAGCCGGCCGCTGTGGCCTAGCGGTTCTAGGCGCTACGGTCGCAGGTTTGAATCCTGCCTCGGGCATGGATGTGTGTGATGTCCTTAGGTTAGTTAGGTTTAACTAATTCTAAGTTCTAGGCGACTGATGACCTCAGATATTAAGTACAATAGTGCTCAGAGTCATTTGAACCAGTTTGTCGATACCGTCACTGTAGAATGTTTGAATTTGTTGACGGAGCCACAACCTCACCTCTGGTTGCAGAGGTTCAACACTATCAAAGTGAAGTCCTCGCCGGTGTTCTTTAAACTCTGGAAAGATGAATATCGGATGGGAACGAGTCTATAGTGTATGGAAGATGGTCGATGGTAGTGAATCCAAAGCGTCGGATTGTTGCAAATATGACAGCGGTCGTGTGTGGTCTGGCATTGTCATGGTGAAGGAGAGGGTGCTCTCTGTGTTGGCGAACTCTTCGGATTCGAAATTCGATAACAGCACGCTGTTTCTCACGCACCAGCATAGTTACGTTACACACCACACTGTTACACGCTGCGTTTCAGAGCTCCCTCGCGGCAGAGAGCCGCAAATATGTAGTCATCGAGAATAAAGATTTAGATTGTTAATGACGCTTATTTTATTTAAATTGACTTAAGAGTTTTCATGTAAGAATTCAAGAGGCATTACTTTTCACCACGCCATCGTAATATTCAATAGGAAATTAATATATGAAGTTGAGGGAACACTATTCTTGCACAGGTTCTTTGTCTAGTAATTTGAAGCGAATTCTATAGATGTGAATAATTAAATTCGGGAGCAACATTCCCGTTGAGTTCAACAAATCGATCGTCTTCAATGTATTCAGAGTATCACTGAGTTGTCCTTCAGCAAAGTGTGGGACTCCTCACAGTTCGATTCCTGGTGAGTCAGTTTACTTGATCTATTAAAATAGTTTTCATAGTTTACAACTTTATGTGCCTGTGAAACAGAAACTTGTCCCATGGTTCCGATTCTACGATAAGTTCTTAATTTACTTTGTAACTCTATCGCGAGTAGTTTCAGTCCTTACAGAAGGCTCTAGGCTGACGATAGTTAGCCTTACGGAAATGGCGAAATTAGCGCTTCGTGTACCGTGGTTTATAAAGCGAATGCCGTTGGGTGCTGACTCTTGCACCCATACTAGAGAGGTGCTGTTGCCTAATGTGACTGCTTGCTACTGGCCGATCAGCGTTGAACTGGAAAGTGACCTGTAGCAAGCCACACAAGTTGTTGAACACGGCACTGTCCTTTGGTGGCCGAGTGATTACGTAAACCGCGAGGCTGAGTGCAGTGACGTATATGGCGCCAAAGGTCAAAAGCTCGCTAACCACGCACCTGTATATGAAATACCGCTGTGTCACTTTAAGTTTTTCAGCTCATCTGGAACAACGGAACATCAGGAATAATACCGTTACACAAAAACTAATAAGTTATCAAAACATGTTACAGTTCTGACAATGCTAATATCTGTGTCATTATTATACTTGACAGTTATATGAATTATTTACACCAACTTTCGTGACAACGTTTGAACTATTGCATCAAATAAAATTAAAACTATCCTCGTCACAGAAACTGTCGTCGGTCGTAAAATGCAATAATACAGTCAAAAGTAAAATGTACTGATCCACTAAAATAATCTTCAGGATCGATAAGCATTAGGCTACAGCCACTTATATGGCGAGGACTCTCCTCCACATGGACTTTAAATGCGAAATGCATTCAAAAAGCTACGTCGCTTATCAAGTAATGGCGAGACGGATGTAACATGTATTACTTTGAGCGATAGGAAACCAAACAAATTGTGTATTGTCGAATACAGTGTAGTGAATGACTTAATCGTGACTGTCATGAAACTGTAATAGGAGTGGGTGAGACTTGTAGCAGGAGGAATGGATAAATCCGTCATGTGGGCTGGGAGAGTTTTCATGCTGGAAAGAGCATCCGTTATTAGCATCCTACTTAGTTCCAGTATGACGAACGTAGAGGAATTACGAGCAAAGTTTAAACGCACTGTAAGTGGAGAAGTATGAGCCGAGTAAATACATTAAAGACGGAAAATATCCATCCTGGTTTTGTAACGTAATTCGGAAAATTCTAGGAAAGCAGAGATTGTTGCACTCTCGGTTCAATCAAGAAAACGAAAAAATCGAGACGGAAAATTTAGTAGAAATTCCCTCGTGCATAAAAAGATCAATATGCGATGCTTACATTAACTTCCATCGTTACACCTCAGCGAAAGATGAAAGATGTTGCCGAGAATTCGAGAAAATCCTGGTCCTACACAAAATCACCAAGCGGGTTGAAGGCTCCTATCCAGTGTCTCGTCGACCAGTCTCGTGTGGCAACAGAAGACAGAAAAAGTAAAGCCGAAGTTTTAAATTTTGTGGTAGGGAATCATTCACGCGGCAACGACCTTGCCGCAGTGGATACACCGGTTCCCATGAGATCACCGAAGTTAAGCGCTGTCGGGCGTGGTCGGCACTTGGATGGGTGACCATCCAGGTCGCCATGCGCTGTT
This sequence comes from Schistocerca americana, assembly GCF_021461395.2. Lineage (NCBI taxonomy): Eukaryota > Metazoa > Arthropoda > Insecta > Orthoptera > Acrididae > Schistocerca > Schistocerca americana. The sequence continues at coordinate 167,095,262 of NC_060120.1, read as the reverse complement.
GCCATTTTTCGGGGTGCACTCAGCCTCGTTATGCCAATTGAGGAGCTACTCGACCGAATAGTAGCGGCTTCGGTCAAGAATACCATCTTACGACCGGGAGAGCGGAGTGCTGACCCCACGCCCCTCCTATCCGCATCCTCCACCAAGGATGACACGGCGGTCGGATGGTCCCGGTGGGCTACTCGTGGCCTGACGACGGAGTGGAATCATTCACGTACAGAAATCATGTGTGAAACGTATAAACGAGGTCATCAAGCAATGTCATAGGAGGAAAAATGACATCTTCAGTTGGGAAGATAATTTAGCAGATGCTGTTTGTTGTTAACGTTTAAGAAACGGTGACAAGAATTATCCTGAGACTGGTTTTGTTTCTCCAGGAGGCGGCTCAAACTCCTGAAAAAATTACGAGGAATGACAATGGTAGTGAAATGTAGCTGGAGAGCAGATTTTTAGTGGCAATGTTCCAGGGTCCAAAGAAACAACATTTGAACAAGAAAAGATTATTTGTTTAACAGTGGTACGGTAAATATTTATTCTTTTAGAACGTCTTAGGAATTCTGAGAAAATTTAATAAATTCTAACCAATGAGCAGCACAAGTTTAGAACTACAAATTGAACAATTTAGCTGAAGATACAAAACAAAAGAGAGACAAAATGCAAACAAATGAACAACGCAGTATTAGAATTACGAAATGAATAATTTAAGTGAAGTTAGAAAACTACAATGGTGTCCAAAATTAAAGCAACAAACTGCTATTTCCCCGTCCTGAGTCTAATTCACGATATAGTCACACAAGTTTAACAGATGTACGTAGAATCGTGTTCTGCAAAGAAGATGGCATTCCGATCAACGGACAACCACGCCAACAATGACATCGGGACACCTATCAAACGGAGTATTGTTTTACGGGTAGCCCCACAACCACAATTGCTGTGTGCACTGTCACAGACGGTGCAGTATGGCACAGAGAAGATGACTACCAGTTACTCTGCAGTAGAGGGCCTTTGGAACAAAGGAAGCAGGACAGTTGAAAACTGATGTTGCCAGATGGCTTAATGTGAATCGTTATGTTGTTTCTCGTATGATGTGACAGTTTAGAGAAACCGAATCTGTATCCCGAAGACCAGGTCACGGCCGACCACGTGTGACATCATAAAGAGAGGACCGTTATTTCGCTGTAAGGGCATGGCGTACCGCCTTAGTACTGCACTGCAACTGGAATTTACCTCGCAGCACCCACTGGACGTGCTGCACCGAGGCAAAGGGTGTACATAAGGCTTCGGCAGAGTGGCCTTTATTGCCAGAGGCCTGCTGTATGTTTACCTCTGACGCGTCTAGAATTCCATCTGGACGCTCGAACAGAGGGCCAGTTTTCTTTCACACACGAATGCAGATTTGGTCTGGAGAGTGGTTCTCGACGGATTGGCGTATGGTGCGCACGGGGAACACGATTTTGGGACCCAAACGTTGTGGAAAGAGACCGATATCGACGAGGATCCCTAATGGTTTGGGCACGGATTATGTTGACCACCCCAACACCTCTTCATCAAATTGCTCGGGTGAACCGGAAAGGTTTAACTGCTCTCAGGTGTCTAGACGAGATCTTGGGACCTCATGCACGGTTGATGCGAGGTGCTGTGGGGCATACTTCTCTTTCAAGGACGATAATGCTCGACCTCACAGAGCATGGGCGGTTGATGTTTTCTTAGAGACGAAAGACATTCCACGCCTGACGTGGAGTGTTCACTCTCGCGATTTGAATCTCAGAGCATATCTGGGGTGCACTAGAGAGACGGGTTGCATCACGTCAGGATCCGCCAACGACTCTCCAAGACTTGTGAGAAGCTCTGCAAGAAGAATGGGTCTTATTGCCTCGACGTGAGTCTGATGACATCGTTCTCAGCATGTCCCGTCGTTGTCCTGCCTGTATTGGTCCCAGAGGTGGTCGCACCCAATACTGAGCACATTAACCAGTTTTCGGTATGTGTGTACAAACCCGTTAAATTGAAAAAAAACTAAGAACATTTTTACCTACCGCCATATTTGTTGCGATTGATTACGTTTTGCATTCTACACGTTGTTCCTACTTTACTATCACTTGTTTATAGCGTTTTGTGGTAAAATAAACGCAATATTGCAAAATTTTCGTTTGTTGCTTTAATTGTGGACACCAGTGTATTAAACATCACCAAATTCCGGTGGTTCTTTTCCAGCACAGATCAACAAGGACACTATTAACCAAAACAAAGAGAAAATTAATTTCCATTAGCGAATGTTACATTCAGTAAAGTAATCTGAATAGACGTTTAGCTATCAGCTCAGGGCAGGCAATGAGCCACTGTTAAAACACACTATAAAACACATTGCCAATGACAGATGATGCGCAAATAAATTTAATAAACAATGCCCAATTGGCTTCAACTGCATCTCCAAGCCAGCGCAAATAATACTCCTAAATTACAAATTCGGCTCGACCCCAGAAAACAGGAATATTTTTAACAGACAGGCAGAAACCCTGAGCATTTTACATAGCTTGTCTTTCTACACTTCATATAAAAATGTATGCATATATACGGGTGGTGTCTGTTCTTTTTGACATGTCTGACATAACAGACACAATTTTGATCCAGCAGCCACTATGAGTTGAGACGCAAAGGAAGCACCGACCTTTGTCTGCGAGCGAGCATTGATTAAATCAACTGGGGAAACTGAAAATTTGTGACAGACCAAGATTCGAACCTGGGTCTCCTGCTTAGTACCAGATACGCCGACCATTACACCAGCCGGAGACACCGGTCATCGCAACTGCATGGACTACCGTTGCACGCCTGCCATCAGACCCAAATTCTCCACCTACCCCAACACTACTACTGTAGTGCTCCTTGCCCGTTACCCTCATTACTCGTTGTATTTTGCCAATTCCTTTCCAAAATGACAGACACTATTTTGATCCAGCTGCCACTATGAATTAGGTATAATTAAGGCGAGGACGCCGGTGATCTTTTCAGTGCGGATGTCGACCGGGCTCAAAATCTTACGGGAATCGCGAAATGCCGCGCGTAATGAGGATAATGAACAAGGGCGCTACATTAGTAGTGTGCGGATAAGTTAAGAATGTGGGTCTGATGGGAAGCGTTGTCGAGGGTCGTCCGTGCATTTGCGATGACCACTGTGTCCGGATGGCGTAGTGATCAGCGCATCTGCCGAGTAAGCAGGAAACCCGGGTTCGAATCCTGGTCTGGCAGAAATTTTCAACTATTCCCACTGACTTAACCAATGCCCACTCGCAGCCAATGTCTGTAATTCCTAATTTCAATTAGAACGCCCATGTGGTTTCTGAGTACGTATTACCTGTCACAAATCTCATGAATTATCCCCAGGACAGAAAGGCAGCAGAGAGCAATAAGCGTGAAGCATAACAGGTCTGCGAATTTGAGTAGTGGTAAACGCCTCTTAGGAATAATGTGGTTGAATGAAGCTTGAAACACGCAGAAATGGCTCTGAGCACTATGGGACTCAACTGCTGAGGTCATTAGTCCCCTAGAACTTAGAACTAGTTAAACCTAACTAACCTAAGGACATCACAAACATCCATGCCCGAGGCAGGATTCGAACCTGCGACCGTAGCGGTCTTGCGGTTCCAGACTGCAGCGCCTTTAACCGCACGGCCACTTCGGCCGGCCTTGAAACACGCAGTATAAGAGCACAACAGCACAGCGGATATTACGAAATAGTTTCTCGTAGATTCTAAAAATTAAGAATCAGCCATGAAGCCCAAAAGAATCAGCCACTGCGATATGATTGTAATTTACGTAGATAATAAATAGCGGACTTAACACCAAGCACTTATTCCACCAGATTCGAGCGTTGTGTTTCTCAGGCATATAAACTGTTGGACTGGCAAGGCAGACTTTCGCTCAAAGAGCTATTTAGTTCCAGCAGTGGCTTCCAGTGTCCATGTCCCAGTCCATGTCCCCACCCACGTGCACATAGCTTCTACTCGCAGCCTTTGGACGACCATTGCCGTGGTATCGGTCAACAACAACTGAGGCCAAGTTGATCTAGGGCAGCCTTAAGTCGACAGGCAGACCGCGCCCGCGCATGTGCCCCCTGCCAGAACGCTAAGAAGGCCGTTGCTTAACTACGGGTACAGAGGCGGAATCGCGCTTTCGGTTACACATCGAAAGCACACATCTCAAATAAAACTATCAAACTCTTTCTCCACCACAAGGAGACAAATATAGAAAACACAAAATTGCTCACACATAAACAACATATCCAATAATCTAATTTAATATTTATATTGTGTGAATTGGCTGTCAGATCAGTTGGAATTAAGGATAGAACTTGAAATAATCATGAAGGCGATAGTAACATAAAGTAATATAAAGCACAAATAAAATGAGATTGGTTCGTTGTCACTGTAAAGCAGAATACTTAGGGAACAGATAACAGGTTGAATTGATAAGATGAGAAATACGTATGCATACAGGAGGAAACAAATAGGAAATAAGGTGGTAGGCAATGAGCATTTACATGGACAATTAGTACAGAGGTATAGGATTAAAGTACCAAAAGACGGAAAAAAATACGATTCTTAACAGTACCACAATCATGCACAAGAGAAAACTGCCATGATTAGGGTATTAATCGCTTACGAATAAGACATAACTTATTCGTCGTACTGCATTTGTAGCACTTTAATGGTAAAGTGATCGATAATGGTATGGACCACTGTGGTGAGAAAATTTGTTTTAAGGATAACTGGAAGACGGGCATGAGTGGAAGCGGTGACATGGGAAAACGAGGCTTGCTTGCTGTCCATGAGGATCGACGTCACTGGCACTGTCTCCACCTCCTCAAAACAGTTGTCTTTCCTCTGCCACCCAAAATTCCATTGACTGATTTCTCCTGGATCCTGATAGTCTTACGTCTCTCTCAAATGAATGGAAATGTCAATAACAAATCTTTACATTTTCATCCAATTGCAGGTAATCAACCATATTTATGTGGTCACTGTATTGCGTCACTACACTTTTCCAGAAGCAACTTCAGCTTGGTTAAGTTTCATGGGTCCGAGAAATGCCTAGCACATGCCACCACATGGGGCAGTCAAATGAAAATGAGACAGGTGGAAGACAGTATGTGAACTGCTTATTATTTTAAAAGTAATGTTCAACACTGCTAATACATTAATCCCACAGTAAGACAAGGTGGTCAATGCCTTCTTGGAAGGATGTCTGCGGCTGCCCACGGAACCATGGTTGTACTCATGTGGCACCTCTGCGTCCATGGCAAATCGAGGACTACGAATGCCTCTCTCCATGGTTCCAAAAATATGGAAATACTCGTATCATGGAGAGGGATCTGATCTGCGTGGAAGACGTGTAAGGGTGTCCCACCGAAATTTCCGCCAGTATATTGGCATTCGCATCACCCAATTAACCCATTACTGGCAACATTAAGCCATACGCACCACCAAATATATACACACTCTCCAAATTAAAATATAATGTGCCATAAAAAACTAAACAACAAACAATAATCTAACAATTTTACTAGGTCCTACGCAAATATACCTAATGCACAAAAAATAAATTACTTTTTGTGATTAACTCTGAGTAAATATCTTCGTTATTAGAGCTTTCAGAAAACCACATGGAACACACGAACTGATATAACACCAGTGGTAAATTTATACAATTCCTTCCCTGCATGATAACTATTTTCATTTAAAATTATAGGGGAAAGTCGACATGAATGACTTCACAGACAAGGCCCTAAAGACTGTGAGACCACAGGACAGAGGCGACTAACGATGCACTGACACAGTACGTAGTGGCTAAAAGAAGACCGTTCTTCCTACACCAGCAGTTAACCACACAGTGAAGGAAACGAGCTAAGGCGAGACTGACGTCGATGGCACAGTTTTCCCACTAAAATTAATAAAATCTGTAACAACCACTATATCTGAAAAACATTATGAAAATTGGGGTCGCTCTGCGTAGAACCACATATTCTATCAGTGGGAAAGCATGTGCTCACATCTTTACATTCTTAACATGTGGCCATTGGGATGCACAAAGGTTCTCATGGCCGGAGAAACAACTTCAGCTCCGCTGATCAAATTCACGTAAATACTTATAAAACTACTAGCCGATGGCTGAAGGCGATGACTTTGACTAAGCAGTTGCAAATTTTATCATACTTCTACACTAGGGCCGTCACACGCAATCATCAATTTTCGTAAGTTGCTAGAAATTAATTTATGTCAGCATCGTTATGCTCGCAGATAAAGAAAACAATAAATTCCGAAAGACTGTCAATTAAGGAAACAACAGTGCTGGTGGTACTTGGCTGACATTAATATGAACGGTGGAGGACCTCATATTCAAACATCACTTTCGAAATGAAAAGCAGTGACAGCAGCGAGTACCACCACCTGTAGATGTGGAGCAGTTACAGCGCTTAAATATTGTGGCATTTACACAATACCATCCGGCGACAAACCTGAGAAGTGCATTTGCAACAGATCTGATGCTAAAGCCTCAAAAGTCACAAATGAAAGCTGTGTTATGCAGCATCATTGAGACATACCCCTTCAAACTGATCCAATAGAGCATGCAGAGCATTCGGGCGACTACTAACGAAACCCAACTGAACTGAATAAGTTCCTTATCCTCAACAACTTCATCGAACTCTATATGCAACAACTAAATCACCATTACAATTTGGTCCCTGTTAGCGGTCGTAGCACTCACTGTTCAAATATTCGATGAATCGCAAACTGACGAACAGCAAAAGGACTAATTTGCGAATCAGTCTACATTGAAATATTGCTAACACTGAACGCACTTGAACAGCCGTTCAACCTTACCAAGAACCTTGCACAACAAGCTACGAACATCAGAAGACCACGAAACATAACCTGCTCGCCTCCTTATCACTTTCGTCACATGCCCTCAAGTGAGTATGTGGAAGCTCGAACACCATTTCAATACACATAATGTACATATTAAAACAGATTTCATATATTTGTCCCTTCATTATATGTTGAACACTGTGTGATAATCAACGTCGATTAACGAGGGCTTTCAATATGTAGTGTAACACTTTACGCGAATGCAGGTTGCTTTCATTCGGGATTCAAAAATCCCTCCCCTCTGTATTGGTTACAAATCCCTATTTTTCTACGTATCTCCGTTCAGTGCGACGGCCTTACACAATATTACAGCGACGGCCTCTATGCCCGCATGGTATCACTCTACTTGACGTCGGACCCAAAGTCTTTCTGCATCAATAACTTCCCCATCATCCACACCGTGCTTCTCTCAGAGTACATCCTGGAAGTCGGAAGGTGCGGATCCGGGCTGTAAGGTGGAAGAGGAAGAACAGCCCAATGTATTATTGTTAGCTCCTCTCGGGTGCTCAGACTTGAGCGAGGCCTTGCGTTGTCATGGAGTAGGAGAAATTTGTTTGCGTTTTGTATCGACGAAGACGGTGAAATTGTTTCTTCAGTATCCTGAGGGTAGCACAGTACACATCAGAGTTTGTCGTTGCAGCATGAGAGAGGACATTAAACAGAATAACCCCTCCAAAATCCCAGAGGGTCATCGCCATGACTTCACCGGCTAAAGATGCGGCCTTTATCTTTTTCTTTAGAGAAGAGATGGTGTGGTACCATTCCATGGATTGCTGTTTTGTTTCCCGTTCGAAGTGAAAAAAACCACGTTTCATCGTCTGTGACCATTTTCACCAAAAAATTGTCACTATCAGCCTAATAACGCGCAAGAAATTCCGCGCAGATAGTCCTTCGTTGCTGTCTGTGGTTCTCTGTCAGGGGGCAAGGACCGCAGTGGACACGCATCTTTGCGGCCCTGCAAGCGGGAGATCGGACAACGTTTGCGCCAACTGTTTGCGACATTGACGTCTCGCCCTGCGACTCACCATGCTTTCGTTCACTGTCAGGTCTCCGTAGACATTCTGCAAGCACGTATGAATATCAACAATGCTAGGATTTTCCGACAAAATAATCTCAGTGACAGCTCTGTGTTTGGAACGCCTCTCCTCTACAGACGCCATTTCGAAGGCTACATATAGCGCTGTAGTGAACACACTTTATTATAACTAAAACACCTTCTTGGCGTGCACTAATTTCCAAAAGCAAGAACAACAAAAAGCACAACAATTCTTCCTGTGGAAAAAACCAAATACGAGTAAAAGACAATGATAAGAAAGTAATAATAAAAATACTACTCCACACAATTACAAAGATACAACTTTCTACTGAATGCTGCGGCGAGTGTCTACTATGTTAGAGCCGGCGTAAGTATTGGCCGGAGCTGTCCTGGCTGTAGGTACACACTGCCAGTCTGACTCTGCTGGCGTGCTTATAACGCCGATTCGGCGGAGTGCTACACGTAGTCACATTAGTTCCAGTTGTTGGATCTCTATCATGTGGCGTTTCACGCAAGTAATTCCGTGTTTATGCGGAAAATCTGTTGTTGTTTACATCCATTGGCGATATTTCGATCTGAGCTCTTGAAGGGAGGTCGGCCGCGAACCTTGCTTGTCTATTGTGCGGGCTCTCTAACTGATTATGGGCCGCGACAAGCGCCGCCATCTATTGGAACTTAGTCCGCAGCTCGTGGTCGTGCGGTAGCGTTCTCGCTTCCCACGCCCGGGTTCCCGGGTTCGATTCCCGGCGGGGTCAGGGATTTTCTCTGCCTCGTGATGACTGGGTGTTGTGTGATGTCCTTAGGTTAGTTAGGTTTAAGTAGTTCTAAGTTCTAGGGGACTGATGACCATAGATGTTAAGTCCTATAGTGCTCAGAGTCATTTTATTGGAACTTAATGAAACTATATAGTCTAAGTTGAGAATATCCCACCATGTCTCACAACAAATTTCGCATTTTCATAACCGATGCGTTACATTACTTATTGAACGCCCCTCGTGTATTTTACACGTCATACAAAATTAAATGGCAAATGCTGGTTAAATGTACTACTTAATTTAGCTCACCGCTTCCTTTCCACATTACCGAAACTTATGTCTTATTAATATTGTCTAACAACTCGTCTTATTACCGCCATGGAAATGTGGCATGGACTTTCGCTCCTGCGTGCTTTTATCACACCTACACATCTGAGAATACAATGCATTCCACGTAACCTTTCTAATCCCCTTACCGTACCCAACTACATGCTCTACCACGTTATAAAATTCCCCTCCCACCTCTTACATCGCGAACACCTCAGAATATCCTACTTTACCTGTAAACTCGACACGACACACCTCTAGTTCCTTCCCCCCACCCTGCCCCCGTGCTTTCTGCTCCTGGTACTCTGCCTCGCATGTGCCACTAAATTTTCCAAACGCTACGTCTCCACTCTCTCCACATCCTCTCCCAATGAAATTTTAATCATCTTCTTTCCTTACCTGACCATGAAATCCGCACTGATATATACCCATCCTACTAGATGTAAAAAGAATCCAGCCCACCTCTCCCAGTCAGGGCTCCCATCCTTTATACTCCTCTCCATCCACATCCTACGGGTTGATCTGGAATTGCGTATTCTTCACTCTTCCGAAATCCTCCTCCAAACATCCACTCACACAGACACCCTCTTACACACTACCCCAACTACTATGTTACCATGATACCTGTCTTCCTGTCAGTCCAGAACCAGTCAGCACTTCACTCATGTATGTCTCTGTTTTAATCAGTCAACACACCGACTTTTTCTTCTTTAACTTACGAAGTGTCCCTTCGTCTTTTATCTTTTGTGAAACATTCATTTGCGAAGTCATCTGTCTCAAACTTCATTAACAAATCTACAATTCCTATTTTAAATTATGCGACTGAGTCTATGTCTTCTTATTATGTCAAACATTCATTTTGTCAGCTGCCTTGTCCAGTTTTTTGAATTCAACATTTTACTCTTATATGACTGAAGAGCGGCAACTTGTATCCGCAGACAGTCTACCCATATGGGACGAGGAGAATGAAATGACAATAAAAGAAACAAATCTTGTATTACTAAACAAATATTAACAAATTGAAACAACAGTACAAATATTTCACGTTTAAAGATAATCTTTAGTGCATCTGTGGAGGACCCTTTGCCCTCGCGCTCAGTTATTATTTATAAATAACAAGTTCATAACAGTCAGCATCTTCCACGCTATAATAGATTTAATCATTTCAGTGTCCCAAGCATATGTAGCGTGCCTGTAGTTTTTTTCTGTGTTATAAACAATTTTCCACTTAATGTGATTAACTTTCATAATATTTCTTATATAAATATGGAATAATTCTACTAACTCATCAACGCGATTTCAGCACTGTCTTCAGATTTTCTGTACCTTGTCTGAAAATTATTTTAGTTTTTGTGGTGAGTATTTGAAGCTTGTATTTTAGAACAGTGAGAAACCCGTCTGACTGCTTGGCGTCCATAACGATCCGGTGACACAGTTTACCCTTGCCGCTGCGGGATTTATGTGCGGCTTCCGCTCAGTGGTACACTGCTCTTCGCCCTACCTCTTCTCCTGCTTTTTACAGCGACTTTGGTCTCATCCCAGTGCTTGAGTAGCCACCTGATCTTGCCGCAACCTTATCCAGAAGCAAACTCAGAGCGACACTGAGCTTAAATATACCCCCAGTCCTTTGACTGTTTTATGTCGAGGTGTGGCTGTAAAATAACGGGGCTGATTCTGTCACAGAGTTAGAACTCGTAAGTCAAAGACGACCGACTAATAGGTTTGAAGCGTAAAGCCATCTCAGTCGAATACCCAACTCTGGTGTCTACAGATAAATCAATGTAGCCGTGGCCTTCGTTTGCGTAAGAACTGTTATTTTGTTTCGCCCGAAAAATAATAAGTGTAACAATAGAACAACGATTTGTCGGACGTTTTCGTATGAAACTTGGAAGAACTGCTCTGAAACCTATGTTTTACTAAAAGAAGTGTTTTAGGAAGACTGTTTATCATGTACGCTAGTTTTTGCGTAGTTCAGGTGTTTCTATGGTGGCCAAGAAGACACTGAAGATGATTCACGCCGAGGACGCCCTTCAATAACATATGTAATTATAGGTTATCTGGCTTGAGCTGACTGCAGTGTAATTAAAGAGAACTACACCAGAGGAATTTAGATTTTATTTACAAAACATGTTCTGTGGCATTTTGTAAATTGTGTACACACGTTTGTACATTTATTTTTTGGTTCTTTTACGTTAAAAACAGCGTTTTCAGTATGAAGTTAGTCTTTAAGCTACTTACGGTGTTTCTTTACATAGTCTGCACCTTCCCCTCTTGCTAGCAGTGGTTGATGTCGACAGGTTCCATTTCACATCTGCAATTTTTTGGCATTTTTCGATATTTCCTGCGCTGCACTATTGATAATTGACTTTCTTAATTGTTTTTCATTCGTCACTGCTATAGTGTTTATGCCTATTCATTTGTTTTCGTTCACATTGTGTGTGTTGCCAACCTATGAAACGATTGTGTGTGTGTGTGTGTGTGTGTGTGTGTGTGTGTGTGTGTGTGTGTGTGTGAGAGAGAGAGAGAGAGAGAGAGAAAGTATTTTTGAACGACATGGATTGCCTGGACTAAACACAATACCATCAGATTCAGATAATTGCAAAAAGAAATGAATACTGCAATACAAATATCCACAAACAATGGATACACAGAGAACTTGGTAACAAAACTGAACAATAAAATCAAGAAACAGAAAACAAACCCAACTGTCACCAACACAAGGACAAAATCACACACAAAGAAATACACAATATACAAGAATAGAAACAGCACAAAAACAGAAAGTAAAAGATGGTACATAATGAAATACAACTACAAATACACACACAGAATATCGAATATTTAAGAAAAAAACAAGGCATAAAAGTAGCACACCAAATCAAAAACTCAATTCAGAAATACTTCCCAAAAACAACAGGAAAAACTGATCTGTATCAGAAATCAGGAATATACCAACTAAAATACAATACATGTGATGGAAGATACATAGGTCAAACCAGGAGGATATTTTACACCAGATGCAACGAACATGTAAGAGCATGTAAGTATAGGACAAATTAGTCAACTTTTGCAGAACAGTTACACCAACATCAACATAAAATTACAACCAGAGACACAGACATGGGAATCATAAGGATAAACAACAACAAAATCACCTCATCACCTTACAAGAAAACTGCCACATCCAAAAAACCATGTCAGAAAAGAAGCAACTCATAAATGATCAGATCAACTTGGCAAACCACACACTCTTCAAACTGATTTGCCACTTAATATAACATTAAAAGTACAAATATAACCACAGGCTCTATTTAACACTACCATTTTCTCCCAGATGTAACCCATAATTACTGTCCAGGCCATCCCTGTCGTTCTTCCCAACCCCTTGAAAAAACAAAAACCACCCCTCGTCTATTTCTGCATACAAGACAATTTCACTAACTCTCTCTCTCTCTCCCTCTCTCTTTCACACACACACACACACACACACACAAAATCGTTTCATAGGTTGTCAGCACTCACAACGTGAACGAAGACAAACGAGTAGGCATAAACACTGTAGCAGTGATGAATGAAAAACACATAAGAAAGTCAATTCTAAATAGTGCAGTGCAGGAAATAAATCAAAAAGGCAAAAACTGCTGATGTGAAAGAAGCCTGTCGACATCAACCACTGCTATGTAAAGGCTGTGTAAAGAAACACCATAAGTTGCTTACAGACTAACTTCATAAAGAAAACGCTGTTTTTAATCTAAAAGACTCAAAAAATAAATGTACAAGCGTATCTATACAATTTACAGAATGCCACAAAAGATGCTTTGTAAGTAAAAGCGAATCGCGCCTAGTGCAATTCTTTTTAATTACTTTGTAGTCAGCTCAAGACAGATAACCTATAATAACAGATGAAAGCAGGTAATCCTTTTTGGCCTGACTGTTGGTTAAGTATTCGATAAGTTGCTGACAGTGGACAAATAATGCGTAAGGCAAATATTACATAACCAGTTTTACATGAGAAAAGTATGTGGGAAATTGGTGCCGAAAATTTCCGCGATCGAACAGAATGAAGCTTGTGGAAATGTTCGTATTTACACTTTGAATTCCACTGAAAATGGTCCTAAGTTCTTGGTAAGAGTCATAAATGTGACGAATCTTGGTTTTTCACTTATGATGCAGAAACTAAGCGGCAACCCGTTCACTGGAAGGGCCCCATCTTTATCGAGAGCGGAAAAAGCTCCACTGAACATATCAAAATTCAAGGCGATGATTGCCTTTTCCGGTATTGATGGGAAGATCCATCTTCACTGGATTCGTGAAGGTAAAACTATTAATCAACATTGCTACCTTCAGGTTCTTTCTCAATTCCGTGAGGAAGAAAAGAAGAATAACCAACCCATTTGTGGAAGAAGTCATAGGTTTTGCCTCAAGACCGATCGTCTGTTAAGAAGTTTACCCGAAGTGCAGCATCCCAGTGTTACATCTCCCACATTATTCGCCTGCCATAGCATCATGTAACTATATTTATTCCCAAAGGTCAAGTCTGCTTTGAAAAGAAAAATATTGCAGTCTGTTGAAGCAGTGAAAGAGTATGCGGAACGCTTCATCAAGAAACACACAGAGAAAGATTTCCATTAGCGTTTCCCTCAATGGAAAATTCGCATGTAGCATTGTAGGGATACAGGGGGGGACTATGTTTAAAGTAACTACATGTGTATATTTTTGGAATAAAATATTTTACACCCATAGTCTTTTATTCCGCGGTCACACCTCTACTGTTGGTAATGTTACACGATGTAACCAGCACTCAAAACTGTTCACCTCCTGAGTGCCCTTGTGCGGTAGAGCAGAATGGCAGAATACTTCGGCGTAACAGCGAAACGTTGCCTCACTTAGCGACAAAGCAGCGCGAAAGTAACTGAGTGATACTCTTTCCGACGCTGTTAGAGCCTCACCAAGGTGGGGAGGGTGATGTCGTGCAAACATTGATGCCGTCTAAGTAAGATACATAGTGAGCTCCTAGAGGAAAACCGAGAATCGCGCACATCAGCATGCGCAGCACGTACGGAACAAGTCGCTGTGGGTCGCGCTACGCTATGCTGCATCTCCGGTAAGAACTCTCTTGTAGCGGCGTTCCAGTACCTTGTTAGCTGTTCTTTATTGGTCGACCACTTCCAGGGGACGATTGCTACGTACAGGCAGAGACACAAACGATCGCTGAAAGAGGCGCTCTTGTGACGGCTATTCATCCACTTCAGTTATCCGAAAATCATGTAATTTGATAGTAATAACGCGTGGCCGTGCGGTTCTAGGCGCTACAGTCTGGAACCGCGCGACCGCCACAGTCGCAGGTTCGAATCCTGCCTCGGTCATGGATGTGTCTGATGTCCTTAGGTTAGTTAGGTTTAAGTAGTTCTAACTTATAGGGGACTGATGACCTCAGAAGTTAAGTCCCATAGTGCTCAGAGCCATTTGAACCATTTTTGAACTATTCCAGATATTCTACCCTTCTTGGTCTCTATTAACTAGGTTAGTACAATCGACTCTTTCGTTAACATTATTAATTTAAACCTGAAGTGTGTCTAATAAAATAAAACCTACTCTTGTAAGCGTTATGCTAAATTAATTACGTTGAGAATTCGATCTAAACTTAACAATTACAGTCACAGTAGTTTCGTACTCAGAAGGCCTGACGAATACAGGAATACAGCGATGCAAATGTTCATTTTATTTTGTTACAATTCACAAAATTCTTAAGTAAAATGTACCCAAATGTCAGTTCCACAAATTATGGTTGTTCCACTAAGCTGGTGGCTTAATAAGGCCAGTCAATGGAGACACAAGAAGACCGAATATTGGAAGTAATTAGTGCAGTAACAAACTTTTGTGTAGTGGTAGGAGGGAGTGCGGCGAACAACATACTAGAAATCCTGACCGGTGGGGCTCGGTGTGGGAGTCGGGTTGCGTTGAAGGTCACTTTTGTACGTTCTTCATCGATAACCCGAAAACTACGGTCTCCAGCGTAAACGTATCCCAGTACAAAATACAACTAAATTAAATTTACTACAAAAATCTCTTGATCATTTTTTATGAACGTCTAATAATTTTCGCGTAGTGAGCGAGATAATACGAAAATCTCGGTCGTGGTTGTTGAAGGCCAGATATAGAACTGCGGGTTTCATAAAACGACATCGTTATGGAGAGCTGAATCATCATGTGTTTGTCACATCCGAGATAAAAAATAGATCTCTACAAAATGCATTGTTATTTCTATAAAGGACAGCATACATTCATAAACCTTCTAATGGCTTAGTGAAATATGTGGAGGCATAATACAAACAAAGCTTATGTGTTGCACTGAATTTTGTGCTTGAAATACAAGGAGACATATGATCGTACTTTATTCAGCAACTAGTGCAGATAATATGGTGTGTTTGTTTTAACTCTGGGCAACTAAATATCTCGAAAATGACGCACCACAAATAAAAATTGTGCTATAACTTGTCATCCCCTGCGTGGGATGGATCAACATTGAATTTTTGAAAGGGACCCCCCCCCCCATATTATTACATATTCGAATTATATGGCAAAAACACGCACAGTTTACCCAATCCATTGTCTTCCATTCGTGGAAGATGGCACTATAGTGGACCAATATCAAGTGCGTCTGTTTTTTCAGTTAAGAAAGGAGACATTTGATTCTACGTTTCATTTACGATGTGTAAGTAAACCATCCTATTCCAACGGTTGGTATTTATTTTCGAAATTTACTTCAGTGTAGTACATTTAATTTTACAGCACAACACGGTTAGTCGTTTGGCTATCTGGTAATAAAGTACGTTTCGCGTGATTCAAGAAAAACGAGAAGGATGTAATAATTTTCCGTTCCCATTGGGATGCTTGATTTCGGTGAGTCTACTTGCCTCTCATCACTGAGCTGCTTGATTTCGGTGAGTTCCCCTTGCCTCTTACCACTGGGGTGCTTGATTTTGGTGAGTATTCACTTATTATAGCAGTTGTGCGTTGCATTCCGCCGAAAGCAGCGTAATGGCCAGCACGAGAATTACTGCATTTGGATGGGAACAGGCACCGAAATCAACGTGATGGCGGGGTTCGAGGGTGGCCACCGGATTCAAGCGTTCCGATGGTCTAGGGTTTCAATATAATCAACCACGTAGTGAACAGAAAAGTATGTTACCATAGAAGTAGCTTATTTGCAAGAAATATCAGTGGCTATCCATATTATTTATGCTGCGTTATCACATTTTCAACAATCAAGTAACATCAGTACCAACCGTTAGATCACAAAGGTTTACATTTACATCGTAAAATGAAATGTAGAATCAAATACCTCGGTTCTTAACTGCAAACACAGCCATCCCTGATATATGTCGATTACAACGCCATCAACCACGAGTGAGAAAAAATGGTTTGAAAATACAAATCTGTCGCAGCCTACGCAGGAGGCGTGGGTAGGAGGTGGCCAGTTATTCGCAGAGAGTGCTGCAGAGAGATGTCCTCTTTCCTAATATGAACTTGTCAATAGAACTTTTTTCTCGATGTGCTGTTTTCGAGTTAGATGTCTCAAGTTAAAACGAACGCCATGTGTACCATTTTCTCGTTAACGTGATCAAGTCGTACTGGCCATGAAGCATTACGCATTGTACAAAGCTTGTGAAAATGTGCCTGTATAACTGATATTATATGGGAATCTTTGCGTGGTGCCAGTTTATACACTCGTACTCTCACTGTAGTATAAATATGGGTCTTCCTTGTGGTCTAAGGCACCTTGCCACGGTTCGCGCGGCTCCCCCCGTCGGAGATTTGAGTCCTCCCTGGGGAATGGGTGTGTTTGTTGTCGCTAGTGCTTATTAGTTTAAGTTAGATTAAGTAGTGTGTAAGCCTAGGGACCGATGACCTTAGCAGTTTGGTCCCATAGGAACTTACCACCAATTTCCAAAATATGCATCTTAAGTTTTGAATGATGCAAGTTGTCCTAGCAATCTAGTACGTTTTGATTACGCCGACCACAAGATTAAGTACTACCGAAACAAATCGTTGCACAAATAAATGTTACAGATTCTCGGTTCTGATAACTTCTACTTTTATCTTCCATGTTAAATTACCGCGTAACGCTCTCGCCAACAGTGGCCACATTTCTTATACACTGGCACTATATTTTAACAGATGAGTGAAGTGTGTGCTAAAAGCAGCCCATCGTGAGAGCCAATACATCAAAAACCCAATAAAAGCTTCTGTAACTTCAGATCTGCATTAAAGAAGGACACATATAACGTCATAAAAGACCCATTACCTCTTAGTTAATACAGATCGTTGAGCGGATGAATGGGACCTCTTTATTGCATCCTGTTAAAATTTAAGTCTGCTAGATATATATATATATGTGTGTGTGTGTGTGTGTGTGTGTGCTTCATAATTACGGCCTATTATCAGAAAAGCTAAAGTACAAGTCATGCCTACTTGGATAGTAATAAATTTCTGTGTTAAAAATTTATTTGTGATGTAACTGTGTAGGCTTCCGCGGCCAGTAGACATAAAAGTTTTCTGCGTATGGTTCCGCGTCATATTGTATAAAACTAGTGCTGGAGAAAACCAACACTTCGGTCACTGTTGCAGCGGCCTTCTTCTGAGTCTACTGGTGCGTTCTAGCTATGCGGTGTCCCTTATATTTTGTTATTACTGTTCACTGCGCATCCCATTATGTCATAATTTTAAAAAGATGGTTCATTTCATTGGTCAGTTAAGGAAGAAGGAGAGGGAACTTCATTTTAGTAGGTTACTGCGGTGAAGGGAGAGCGTAACCTCTGCTGTCTATAGGCTCTTGCATTATGTGCCATGACTGGTGGTCGCCGGCGAATGAGAAGTTGGCTCCTGTTTACCAAATGCTGGACGTCGGCGGCGCTGCGGCAGTTACTCGCCCTTGCGCCTCGTGTTGACAGTGAGCTCTGTTGGGCTCTGATTGCTACCAGCCTAGATGGGGTAAGCCTAAGTCCATTCTCTCTATTCATGTTATTGAGGTGTTTAGCTATTTCGATGGCCTCTCTGATTTTGCGTTTCGTCATAACTGGCAGCTTGGCCAACACACAGGCTTCGTTGAATTTAATTTCTTTATCGCAATCTTGGTGATGTTCTGCCACTGCAGATTTGTTGTGTTGCCCTAGACGAAGGTAATGCTCGTGTTCCCGAATGCGTATTGCTATTGGCCTATGATTCTCGTCGATGTATGCCTCACCACATTAGCATTCCACCTTGTACACACCTGCAGTGTCTAACGCATCCACCTTGTCCTTACGAACGTGCCAGTAGACGAAACTATCCGCGTCATTCAGGAGCATGTCCCGCCAGACATATGAGACCTGGTTGACTTTTGCCTGACTTCGACGTACCTCAAATGGCAAGGAAAATACTACGATCAGACAGACGGCGTATCAATGGTGTCTCCCCTATCCCCGCGGATAGAAAACGACAAAGGTTTAGAGGGTATGTAATCCTGTCCAAAACATTACGGATAAATGGAATAAAACGTAGAGAACTAACTTGAAAACATCAATCTGTTCTCGAAACGCCTCTTGCAAAATATACATAAAAGAACATCGTTACTGGCAGCAGAAAAATTAGTTATACACACACCCGAAAATATAAATGGTGAAGCTTGTTTTCATATTATCTATAGAAAGGAAAATCCACGCGTACTGCCTCAATTTAATTCTTGCATCTCTGCAAAGATTTCTGGCGTAGATATTAGAGTCAATGGTGTTGCTAAAAAGCTGAAATCGCTGAAATTGAAGAAAACTCCAAGGCCTGAGATAACCTATGTTAGATTCTATTAACCATGATACACTGTAAGTCTCTCATCATAAGACTGTGGCAAGCAGATGGAAGAAACCACAAATCACATCTGTCCCGCGCGACTGTTACGGTCGCAGGTTCGAATCCTGCCTCGGGCATGGATGTGTGTGATGTCCTTAGGTTAGTTAGGTTTAACTAGTTCTAAGTTCTAGGGGACTGATGACCTAAGATGTTAAGTCCCATAGTGCTCAGAGCCATTTGAACCATTTGATCACATCTGTCTACAATAGGGGTAGCAGAAATAATTCATAAAGCTACCGTCAAATACTAAATCGTAGAAAATTTTCCGAGTTGAAACGTAATAAGGTATCTCGAACAGATTGACCTTCTCCATGCCGACCCACGAAGGATTCCGATAACACCGATCACGCGGATCAAAACTCGTTCTTTTTTCATATTAAATCTAGATAGACATGGATAAAGACTTTCAGCATTGTGCAGCATTTCTCGATATGCGAAAAGCATTTCACTTAATACCCCAACGTACGATGGTACGGTGCAGCAAGCAAGCAAAATTTGTGACCCGATAGAAAATTTCTTGGTAAAAAGGACACATCGTGGTGTCTTGAAGGGAGTCTGTTCAACAGCTATAGAAGTAACTCCAGTTGTAGCCCAGGGGATTATGGTGGGACCATTTCTCTTCATGGTGTAAATTAATGATCTACCAGATAACATAATAGTAACAGCAAACTTAACAGAAATATTGTCAGATATTGAAAAAATTTCAAAGCTTTTCATATATTGGGAACTCAGTTTGTATGACCAACAACATAAAGTTTCGCGCCAAAAAACAAGGAAACATATGGTTCCAGAACGAGATTTTCACTCTGCAGCGGAGTGTGCGCTGATATGAAACTTCCTGGCAGATTAAAACTGTGTGCCCAACTGAGACGCGAACTCGGGACCTTTGCCTTTCGCGGGCAAGTGCTCTACCATCTGAGCCACCGAAGCACGACTCACGGCCGGTACTCCCAGCTTTACTTCTGCCAGTACCTCGTCTCCTACCTTCCAAACTTTACAGAAGCTCTCCCGCGAACCTTGCAGAACTAGCACTCCTGAAAGAAAGGATATTGCGGAGACATGGCTTAGCCACAGCCTGGAGGATGTTTCCAGAACGAGATTTTCACTCTGCAGCGTAGTGTGCGCAGGAGAGCTTCTGTATAGTTTGGAAGGTAGGAGACGAGGTACTGGGAGAAGTAAAGCTGTGAGTACCGGGCGTGAGTCGTGCTTCGGTCGCTCAGATGGTAGAGCACTTGCCCGCGAAACGCAAAGGTCCCGAGTTCGAGTCTCGGTCGGGCACACAGTTTTAATCTGCCAGGAAGTTTCAAACATATGGTCTTGGGACTACAGTATCAGTTATTCACAACTGAAATCGGTCAACTCATACGAATTCCTGGGAGTAACATTTTATAGACAGAAACTAAATCATAGGTAAAGCACGTGGCAGAATTCGGTTCAAGAATACTGGAATCAGATTCTGGATACTGGGAAAAAGCGATCAGTCCTCCATCAAGATTGCTCGCAATACACTCTTCCAAAGAATCACAGAATATTATTCAGGTGTGTGGGACCCATACGATATTGAAAGTACATAAAGAGAGGCAGCGTACACAGTCGCAGGTCTGTTTGATCCACATGAGAGTATCGCAGTGGTATCAAGAAACCTGAAGTTGCAGACAATTAAAGATAGACGCCAGTCTCCTACAAAAACATACTTAACAGTATCAAGAATCAGTGGTAAACTGATCACAGAGCACAAAAAAACTTTTAAGCACACATTCTTCTTCCGTTCCACACGCAAATGCAATGGGAACAAGCTGTAGTAAGTGGCACGAATGAACGTGCCCTCTGACATGCACACTTGTGTCGTTTTTCGAGTGCAGATGTAGATTATCTGTTTCAAACTTTAATCAAACTCTACTCCCATACAGTGTGTTATGGAATGACAGAATCAGTGAAAATGCGCCCATTATGGATGTTTTAGTCCTTTTAAGTATAAAGTGAAGTGACGAAATCATGGGATAGCTACATGCACATATAAAGATGGTGGCAGTTTGCGTACACAAGGTATAAAAGGGCAGTACATTGGCAGAGCTGTCACATGTACTCAACTGATTCATGTGAAAAGGTTTACGAGGAGATTATGCCTACACGGCGGGAATTAACAGACTTTGAACGCGCAGTGGGAACTGGAGCTACACGCATTGGACATTACATTTCGGAAATCGTTAGGGAAATGCTATATTTGAGAGATTCACGGTGTCAAGAGTGCGCTGAGAATACAGGCATCACCTCTCATCATGGACAACGCTGTGGCGAACAGCTTTCACTTAACCAAGAACAACTGTGTTTGCATAGCGTTGTCAGTGCTAACAGACAATCAACACTGCGTGAAATAACCGCAGAAATCAATTCAGGATGTACGACGAATCTATCCATTAGGGCAGTGTGGTGAACTTTTGCGTTGGTGGGTTACGACAGCTGATGACCAACGCGAGTGTTTTGCTAACACTGGGCTCACGACCATATTGGTTGAACCCCAGACGATGGTCTACACCCGTGGTGTAGTCAGGTGAGTCGCAGCTTCAGTCGGTAAGAACTTATAGTGTAACCTCCCCACAAAATTCAATTCACATTTTACTGTAACCTCAAAACAGAAAAATTCCTAAACTTCTGAACAGTAAAAATTATAATTATGTCGTTCACATTCAGTGTAACGTCCCAACAAAAAATAAATTCAGTAACCTGGTAAAAATACAATGTAACTAACCTCTCAATTAAATTGTCGCTCACTTATAACTTTTTCAATAATTGCCTGTGAATTTAACCTGGTAAATTTTGGACGTCAGCAGTGCTGCGTCATGGCCGTGAAAGATCATTCTGAATAAAAAAGAAAAATTCTTACCTCAATGAAGTCGCCGGATAACGCATATATATATCTGTTCTTACAATAAATTTTTCTGGCACAGCCCTACGCAATGCTGGTCGATAGATTTGTCATTTATGAAAGGAAACAACTGATTTTTCTTTTGCAATAATTGGGATGATCATGGACTGGAGAAATTAGTAAATTCTTTAAATTGAAATGAATGGTTGTTAAAAGTTACTTTTTATGAGAAAGATTATTATTAGGAGAATTTTAAAACATTTACATGGGACTTGAGATAACAATACTACATATGCGCGAGGCAGCTTTTTACCTTATACAATAATGCTCAGGCTCCGGCATCGCTGCACCACGACCGGCCCAGCCAACACGATACACCAGACCAGACTGCTCGCTAGCAACAACTTACTCCAACTGCTACTTACTCCCTACTGCAGTCAACACTGCTCTCTGGTCTGAGATTCTCTTATACATTACATATCGCAGGCAGCGCGTGAGAAATACATCGAAATTACATCTGCTCGGACCTCTTGCATAACCCTCCACTGCGGGGGGGGGGGGGGGGGGGGGGGGGGCAAAAATTTGGCAGCGATGGTGAGTCAATTGGACTTGTCATGAGCAACAAATTTTTCTAAAAGCTATTTAGTTACTAAGTCTACAGTCACAAAGTATTTACATATTGATAAGTGCAGAACATGAAATGAAATAAAGTGCACATGCGCTGAGTACAGAACATATCAAGAAATGATAAAATGTATACGCAATGACTACAGAACATATTAACAAATGACATAAAGTGCACATGCACTGTATATGTTTATAGCATACTTAGGACAACTGATCATATTAACAAATGAAATGAAGTGTACACGCACTGTATAAGTCTTTAGTATTTTTAGGACAACGGATCTTTTTAAAAATGAAATAAAGTGCACACGCACTGTGTAAATCTTTAGCATTTTACAAGAACTGAATACCCTAAAAATGAAATAAAGTGCAGAGGCACTGTAGAAGTCTTTAGAATATTTACAACATATCATGGAGTGAAATAAAGTGCACACGCACTGTAGAAATCTTTAGCATATTTAGGACGACTGATCATATTAACAAATGAAGTAAAGTGTACACGCACTGTAAAGATCTTTAGCATTTTACAAGAACTGATTACCCTAAAAATGAAATAAACTGCACACGCGCCGGCCGCGGTGGTCTCGCGGTTCTAGGCGCGCAGTCCGGAACCGCGCGACTGCTACGGTCGCAGGTTCGAATCCTGCCTCGGGCATGGATGTGAGTGATGTCCTTAGGTTAGTTAGGTTTAAGTAGTTCTAAGTTCTAGGGGACTGATGACCACAGCTGTTAAGTCCCATAGTGCTCAGAGCCATTTGAACCTTTTTTTTTTTTTTTTGCACACACACTGTAGAAGTCTTTAGCATATTTAGGACGACTGATCATATTAACAAATGAAATAAAGTGCACACGCACTGTAAAGATCTTTAGTATTTTACAAGAACTAAGAAAGGAATGAGAAGGATTGCATCATGGTTGTAGCACAGTAGGTTGCACGTAGTTGCACCGAAAGTCCATATCTTTCTACAGAAGCACAACACCAAGTGAGACAATCTGAAGTTCTCTTCCCTGAAGTATTTATCAGTGTAGCCAAGACACTGAAATGTTGTATTAATATTCAACGTTATCATTTTGGCAGTATATTAGGTACACCAAACAGTAGGACCATAATAACATCTCCATCGTTCAAGGTGGTGGACAGCTTGATATGTCAACACCACATTCTTGCAGAATCCATACTCTTACAGCAACGTAGAATTAGTGCAAAAACCAAATATAGTGCTCCATGATCATGAGGATGGACAGGACAAACGGATATTACAGTATTTCCTGGTAATTAGGTCAAAAGGTGAAGGACATTAAGTCTTATGCTAGTCATCATTGAGAATTACACTAGTCTATCAACCGATTTGAGTAATTGTTGGCACTCATTGCCTAGTTACTAAACATTTCTGTACTATGTATGGAGTATTACAGAACATTATTCATAAGTCATCTGATTACAGTAAATATTGGCACTCATTGGCCAGTTACAAAGTATTCGGATGGTTTTACAAAACATTATTCAGTATTATTCAGAAGTCATCATTCAACAAGAGTTAATTATTGGCATAGCATTTCTAGAGTATAACAAAAATACTATTTATAGAAATTATTGGCATAGCATTTATGCATTATTACAAAACATCATTCAGTATTACTCAGAACTCATCATTCAAGTGACATAGGACATATTTAAAATGTAACACACTGTAACTATTACTCAAGGTCTGTGGTCCAATAATACGTAGATATAATGGATTCAATACATCTGAGAAAAATGCATTATATTTAGATCTAGAAATATATCTTAAACTGGTAGCATTATTTGGTTATATACCGGTAATAGCTGGGACTGCTAATAAATATTTTTGTGCTAGCAATGCATTGCGTTGGGATCGATAATTAATTGCTGGAGCATGAAAATATTTCCTTTTGACTTATTGCTAGAAATAAGGATTAATAACGTCATTCGTCATGAGTCAGCTGTATCAAGGTTATGAAACAAATAGAGTATAGGTGATCACATTCATGAATGATACACACAAATAGGTAAAAAAATGTAAGTACTAGAACAGGTTTAATGACTAACTACTTATAGCACATTAATTTCATGAATACCTTCTCCTGGAAAAAATACAAAATGGATTACTGAGCTGAAAGAAGAAACGCATATTATGCTGAAAAGTAGTGAACTACGAATTAATAGGTAATGAAACGTGTACTCAGTATGTATGTACTCTAGCTGTCTTTTCCAAAACTTTCAGTCATTATACCATGCGACATAAGACATACTGTCAAAACGAACTTCAACAAATACTAAAACAACTATATAGCATCTCTTAACTAATAGTAAATATATAAACTTCATCATTATTCTCATCTGCAAGGAAAAACTTCATTATTCATATTACCATAACTTCATCACTATCATCACCTGCAAAGAAAAACCTCATTATTCATATTAGCATATTCTTCACATAATTATTCATCGTCATTTATTATCACCTGCAAAAAAATAGACACTTCATTTTTCATATTCATATTACCATTTACTTCATACAACTATTCTTACTATATTCTTATTTCTAGCATATTTCATCGCTAAAACTAAGATGTGTAGTTCTGTCTGACAGCCTGCATCAGTCGCCTCGCATTCTGAAAGAAAAATAATTAGTCAAGACTGCTATCATACGATTTGTATAGTATATTCTGGTTAATGCTTGTTAATTCTGATCCATTTACTCTTCATGACAAGATATTGCATTTTCTTTCCTTCATTCTGATGGTAAAATTTCCATTTCATAGTAACCCACTGTGGTTGTTTAATTTATTCCTTTTACACGTTATTGCTTTCTGAAAATGATGAATAAGTATTAATATCTTGCATTTAAATCACATACTCATTAAATGAAAACTTGTGTCTAGTGATATAATTAAGCATACAGCATAGCATGACAGAAAACGTATTAGGTCAAAAGCATAGAGTGTGTTCAGGTGCAAAAATGTACGCACAGTCTCATAATGCAGTAGCCAAAAAAATGTAGAATAGTCAAGATATTGATATATCATAAGAAAAAATGTCAAAGTCAACTGGTGTTTGTTATATCTTAAATATTACATAGTGCATACAGACGAAAATTCTACTTTCGATAGGAAAACAATCATACATACACAAAAAACGGAAAATGTGCACGGTCTGATATATAACGACAAGAAAAGCGACCTGCTAACCTAACCTTGCCGGGCACTTACCAAGAAAAAATATGATAATCATCAGTAAGTAGTCACATAAATATAATTGCATAAGTGGTCATATAAAATTCAGGAAATGGCATTACAGTGTGATAAATCATAAAGTATATTCATTCAATAAACTGTTTAACATTGGAGACATGGTGGTTGCCCTTGCTTTTCCTGGTTCTCAAAGTTTCGACGTGCACTACATTAGGGTGAGGAATGCTGCGAATTCGATATGGACCTGCGTATAGAAGCTCAAATTTACTGCATCTGCTCTTTCCTCTGTTGGATAAATAGTGTGTGCGTACTAATATCTTCTGTCCTATGTGAAAGTCACGGCGTGTACAAACCTGTTTCTGCTGTCGTCTCCGGCGCTCTGCGGCACGCTTGATGTTGTTGAGTGCAATGTCAATTATTTCATGGTGGCGTAGTCGACGAGATGTAGGAAAAGATACTAGTTCTTTAATTTGTTAGGTGGTTCAACATTTTTTAATATAACAGTCGGAGATAGCATAGTAGATTCATTTGGTATGGAGTTAATTGCATCCTGGAATGAGAGTATGTGTGCGTCCCAATCAATGTCTTTTATGGCAGTATATTCTACATAGTTTACCAATTTCTTTCATTAGTCGTTCACAAGGGTTCGAAGAAGCGTGATACTTGGATATATAGATCGGAGAAATGTTTCTTACTCGTAACATACGTGTCCATAACGCAGATCGAAACTGTGGTCCATTGTCAGAAATTGCTTTCAATACATGCCCTACATGAAATAAAAAATGTTTTACAAATGCATTAGAAATAGATTTAGCAGTAGCTTTGCGCAACGGAGTGAAGGTAACAAATTTCGAAGTGAGTTCAACAGCGACAAAGATGTAACAAAAACCTCGATTAGTTCTGGGAATCGGACGAAAAATGTCTACAGCTGCCATGTGTCTCAATTTAACGGGTACAATGGGATGTAACGGAGGAATATGTGAAGTCGTGTCTGATTTAGCTTTCTGGCAGATTTTACATGACGCTAAAACTCGTCGAATACGTTTCTCCATGTTCGCAAAATAACAGTTCTGTCTCAGTATAAGAAAACATTTTCTGCCTCCATAATGAGCGTAACTTAAATGAGTATACCAAATTAATTTGTTAACAAGCTCGTCAGGAATACATAATAACCAGTTGTTGCTGTCAGGGTGAGCGCGGCGAAACAGAATATTATTGCGTACAGTATAATGGTTTCTAATGGTAACATTATTCTTATCTTCCCAAAGGCGTTTAATTTCTTTCCACACGTTGTCTTTACTCTGTTCTTGTGCTATATCTCGTAATGGCGACGAAATGAAATTTTCAAATGCAACTTGTTGAATATACATGACGCTAGAATTTGCTTGCCAGAAGTTGGTTGCGATGTCTTCCTGATTGTTGCTGAGAGAACGGGATAGTGCGTCTGCTACAACATTTTGTGTACCGGGAATGTGAATAATTGTAAAATTAAATTCCTGTAAATAAAGTTTCCATCTGCTTAATCTGTCGTGTGTAAATTTTGCTGAAAGTAAAAACTGGATAGCTCTATGGTCTGTGTAAACAGTAGTATGTCTTCCATAAAGAAAATGCCTGAATCTGCAGGTGACAGAATGCGATTTGCAAAAGCGATGTTTTTAATTACTATATTACCGTCATCTTCAATTTCCTGAAAAATGTGTACGCCTAAAGCGGTGTTAGAACTGTCGGTGGCAATGGAAAAATTTCTAGTAAGATCTGGGTGTGATGAAAGTGGTGCATTCAACAAATCTTGTTTTAGATTGACAAATTCAGTCTGTGCTTGGCTATCCCATGACCAAATAGTGTTTTTACTCGTTAGTTGCCATAATCTAGAGCTGTCTAAAGCAGAGTAATCAATAAATTTACTGAAAAAGTTAATTAAACCCAAAAAGCTGCGTAGTTGTTTCTTCGTCGTAGGAACAGTAATGTCACGTAAAGCTTGAAGTTTTTTCGGGTCAGGCGCAATGCCTTCTGCTGAAATTACATGTCCAAGAAATTTTATGGAAGTTTTACCAAAGTGCGATTTGTTAAGATTAACTGTGAGTCCTTGTGCACGAAAAGTTTGTAACAGTTGTTCAAGAATCAGATTGTGTTCAGACCTGTTAGCTTCCGCAATGAGAATGTCGTCTACATACGTTGTGATTCTGTCTTTAGGTTCTTTCGGGAGTATACTATTCAAAAGTATGTCTCGGATGTCGTCAAAAGTAATAACATTTTCGTGAACAAGATTCTGTCTATCTGAAGTATTGCTTACGTTGCTGGAGGATGCAACCTGTACTGTATCTAGTCAAATTCTATCTGACGTGCTATTATTTGCGGGAGGATGCTGTGGCATTTCAACTATTTGTACTGTCCTGTTACTTCGTCCTGACGTATTACGTTCGGGATGATATCTACTGTCTGGTTCATTCATGATTATCTGTTGTTGTGGTTGATTCTGCTGTTGGTAAGACCGACTGTTACGCTGAAAACTGTGCTCATTACTTTTACGTCTGTCATGAAAACCATTGCTATACGGCGCGTTGCGATAGGAATTGAAATGATGTGTCTCCTGTACGCAGTGATTTCATTGTTGCTGTGCATTACTATTTGGCGAAGCCGACGCTATACGTGTAGGCGGCGAAACATTAAAGCTTGGCTGACCTTGCAGACTATATTGTTGGTTAGGTATGCTAACCGGTTGGTTTTGTTGCTGTTGTGGTGAAAAAACCTCTATTGTTGCCAAAATACGTCTGCGATAGCTGAAAATTTTGTACATACTGATGATTACAATTTTGTCTACTATTAAAATTACGCTGTTAGTTCTTGTCATTTCGGGAGTCTCTTATGAAAACTGTCACTTTCAGGTAAAACTTGTCATATCAGGGTTTCTTTACTCATACGTAATCCTAGATAGATCGATGGTTGAAGAGCTGTTTTGATAGATATAAAGGATAGTAGAAGAGAAGGCAGCAGTGCAGAAAACTAAAGATGAAACAGCACTACTACGGCTCGGGGCCCTGTGCACGCTACGGCACATATTCATCTAAGTGTAATGAATCCCCTGAGGTCCCTTACGCGCTGCAAATAAATTTTAGTTTTTGTGTTACAGGCAATGCCGGTGAAAATTAAAAAACAAATTGTTGTATCCAGTCCAATTCTAGTTTCTGCGTTACAAGCCAAGCTGGTGGAAATACAAAAGCAAATTGTCGTATCCAGTCGAAAGAGTGGATCTGTGTTCTGTCATTATTAAATAACTCTAATTTTCTCGCTGATAGAAAGTGCTTATAATCACAATTATCGTCTCTGAATGTCTGAACAGGTTCAGGATTATATGATAATCCGTTTGTCTGTGTCTGCCCGGAATCCAAGTCACGTAGTCTCTGTAAATTACCTAAGTTATATTGGCTGTGTGAGTGTGACAGATGTTCGGAATGTGGCCTATGCTGTGACGTGTTGGTGACTGAAACAGTTTTCATTTCTGTCACTTTAAAACGTTCGTCAATTTGGCTGTTCTGTTGGTCAAATTTCGTGTCTACTTTCGCGTCCATTGTGCGTGAAAGTTCTGCTGACATTAATTTAAACTCGTCGCGTAACTGTGTTGCGTTTTCAGAACATTGTTTAGCGACTGCACTAATTTCATCTCTAAGTAATTTAGTTGTGGCTGCATGTGTATTACTTAATTCTTGCGCCACAGATCTAATTTCTTCTCTACTGTTCCTAGCACAAGCCTTAATTTCCTCACGTAATTGTTCTTTAGTATCATGAAATTGCGCGGCAACGGCTGTAATCTGTTCACTAAGTTGTTTGAAATTGTTGTCTTGTTTATCATTCGACTGTTTGGAATTGCTGTCTAGTTTTTCATTAAGGTTGTCGTATTTTTCATTCAACTGTTTGGAATTGTTGTCTAGTTTTTTTATTAAGTTGTAGCAATACTGCCATAACTTGATCCATGCCAAAATTAGCGACTCTGTGTGTTGGTGTATCTGCATTTGTCGCGTTTTGTATAACCATTTGGTCATTCTCTGATTCTTGAAAAGGTTTGCCAATCGGAAGTGCACTGTTGGTCACTACAATCGGAATCAAATAATTCTGACGTATTCTGACTACATTGTTCATCTTCGTGAGAAAAATTTATCTGTTCACAATTCAAATTTTGCAAACCGGGTGTGTCAAACTGGGCAGCGTTCATTGTGTCAGAACGTGCCGCGTCGTCAATTGTTACATTTACTGTTGACATAATTGAATTTGTTTGCTCATCATTACAATTTAACTCAATCCTAGTGATCGACACGCACTGATTATCTGTAATTAGGGGATTATCACTATTACACTGAGTGTCGCAAACATAATCGGTCAAATTATTCGAGTTGGCTATTTCACTCATTGCACATCGCGATGTACTATTAACAGTTTTTCGCGGCATTTTTCACAAATCAACATTAAGCACAAAATGAAACAAAGACGAAGCAAAAATGGAACAAACACAATTACAACAAAGAGCAATAAGTTGCCGATGATCTGTGAAAGAAAGAGTGACAAATTAGTAAATGCGTTGCGCCAGATGCCTCAGAAATTCACAAAGAAATACGATCCTGCCCGGTTGTCGCCAAGTGTAACCTCCCCACAAAATTCCGTTCACATTTTAGTGTAACCGCAAAACAGAAAAATTCCTAAACTTCTCAACAGTAAAAATTATAATTATGGCTTTCACATTCAGTGTAACGTCCCAACAAAAAATAAATTCAGTAATCTGGTAAAAATACAATGTAACTAACCTCTCAATTAAATTGTCGCCCACATATAACTTTTTCAATAATTGACTGTGAATTTAACCTGGTAAATTTTGGACGTCAGCAGTGCTGCGTAATGGCCCTGAAAGATCATTCTGAATAAAAAAGAAAAAATCTTACCTCAATGAAGCCGCCGGATAACGCATATATATATATCTGTTCTTACAATAAATTTTTCTGGCACAGCCCTGCTCAATGCTGGCCGATAGATTTGTCATTTATGAAAGAAAACAACTGATTTTTCTTTTGCAATAATTGGGATGATCATGGGTTGGAGAAGTTAGTAAATTCTTTAAATTGAAATGAATGGTTGTTAAAAGTTACTTTTTATGAGAAAGATTATTATTAGGGGATTTTTAAAACATTTACATGGTCTTGAGATAACAATACTACATATGCGCGAGGCAGCTTTTTACCTTACACAATAATGCTCAGGCTCCGGCATCGCTGCACCACGACCGGCCCAGCCAACACGATACACCAGACCAGACTGCTCGCTAGCAACAACTTACTCCAACTGCTACTTACTCCCTACTGCAGTCAACACTGCTCTCTGGTCTGAGATTCTCTTATACCTTACATATCGCAGGCAGCGCGTGAGCAATACATCGAAATTACATCTGCTCGGACCTCTTACAATAGTAGTGTTCGAGTGTGGCGTAGACGCCACGAGGATGGGTTCAGTATGTCAAAAAGACACTGTGGAGGCTGGTGGTGGCTTCTTGTGGGTAGTGTTCACATGGAAAGTGTTGTGGTGGCTTCCTCTACCGAATGTAGCAGGATGACTAAATGTAGCGGGAAGACACCAAATGTAGTGGGTGGGTGCCAGGAGGTACCGTATTAGAACTCTTCAAGAACTTTCCAAATGATTTATTTGCTTCCACTACAGTGCTCCGTTCACCTTGGTCTGCGTCACAGGGCCCCGGAGTGCTGAGGAAGAACCCCAGTGGCCTGTGCAACGCAACGCTGTGTCGTGCTGGTCTTGTACGTCAGCTGCAGGGTTCCGAATACGTCAGGATGGCTGCGCCAGCAGCCGACTCGGTGGCCACCATCCCCGTTGACTCCATACTGCTCCGCCGGGAGCCGAAGGCCGGCCCCTCTGCTGCTTCTTCGCTCGCTGGTGTAGCTGAGAACACGCCGGCAACGACCGCCCGCGATCCGTCGTCTGAATCTGCGGCCCTCGCCTCGGAAATCTCCGGCGTGTGTCAGGAGCCGAGACGACTGCCCACTGTAGCGAGCCGAAGAGTAGCCTGCTGCTGGCTGGCTGCAGTCCCTGCGTCGGCCTCAGAGGGTCGAACCAACGACCCACTGTGGACTGAGACACTGGCGCCCCATCTGTTTTTGCGTGTAGCCCAGTAGTGTGACACGCCCTGCCGTCCAGGACTGCTGCCACACTCGAATGACTCTCGTTAGAAAATAATACCTATTTATACTTGGCTGTGCGCCTCTGTTTTGCTAATGTACTGCTTCATGTCACATATGCGTAACACTTAGGTTGGCCAGTGGCCCTCTTCTGCCTGTGACTATCGCCCTGTAAACTGCTGTCTACGCCCTCTCCAGCAGTTCTACGCCCCCGTGGGCTCTATTTCCCTTCGCAACTGGTGGTATGCGTAACTCACTGCAATCTGGCCCACGCCTGGCTATAACTCGTGCTCCGAATATCGCACAAAACTAACTTTCCCTATCCTAAATGGTCGTGCCGCTACAAAAGGATTCACGATTAGCTATGTTTGGGTACTTGGAGACCATTTTCAGCCATTCAGAGACTTCATGTTTGGAACCAACGATGGAATTTTTATGGATGGCATTGCACCATGTCAGAGGGCTACAACCGTTCAAGATTGGTTGGAAGAAAATTCTGGATAATTCGAGTGAACGATCCACCACCCAGATCGCCCAACATGAATCCCATCAAATATTTTTGGGTCATAATGCAGAGGTCTGTTGGTGCACAAAATCCTCCTCTGGCAAGACCTTCGCAATTACGGATGGCTATTGAGGCAGCGTAGCTGAGTTATTCTGCAAGGGACTACCAACAAGTTTGAGTACAGGCCACGTAGAGTTGCTGCACTATGCTGGCGAAAGGACATCTCACACGATATTACAAAATGTTCCAATACTTTTGTCATCTCAGTATACACCGTCCGCTCTAAGGACCCGATAGAGATTTTATTCCTCGCGTATAAGCGAAGTCAGCGCAACAACTACGGTGGAAGCTTGAACAAACAACTGTTAACAACAGATGTGAATTCGAGAAGTCGGCTGTGAGCTGGCAGAGTTAAGTTTCAAGGTGCGACCGTCTTGTTTCAAAGTGTTGAGTCAGAATTCTCAGAGGAGCAACATCTCTAAATCAAGTGTTCAAGGCAGCTCCAACAATTGTTGAAGACGAGAAAATTCTGTGCAGAGTGCGTCTGTTCAGCTTGACTTCCCAATAAAAAACAATGCTGTCATGGTTTGACTGAAACGCAAAACGCGGACAACTTTCTTCCAACAAAAATCATCACTGGTGACGAGATTGTGTTATCAGTGTGAAACTATCAGAAAACGAAAAAGTGCAGAAATTCACATCTAGCGTCAACGCTTTGAAGACATAACCGACATTGCAGCCAACGTGACGTGTGGCTTGAACAAGATCATAAAGAATGTTTCTAATACACAAATCAAAAAAAAGTTTTGCTTCACCCCATTTCCCAGAACTCCTGATTACAGATGTTAACTGTAGATATTGTATCACAGACACAGTCCCTTTGACTGTTAGGTCGGCCGCGGTGGCTGTGCGGTTCTAGGCGCTCCAGTCCGGAGCCGCGCTGCTGCTACGGTCGCAGGTTCGAATCCTGCTTCGGGCATGGGTGTGTGTGATGTCCTTAGGTTAGTTAGGTTTAAGTAGTTCTAAGTTCTAGGGGACTGATGACCACAGCAGTTGAGTCCCATAGTGCTCAGAGCCATTTGAACCATTTTTTGACTGTTCAGAGATGTCACTAAACCTGCCCAAAGATGTAAACAACCATGCATCTGCAGCGCCTATTAGACGGAAGGGGTCCGACAGCCGATCATTTCCAGTCATTCCACCAGGAAGGAGGTATACGGCTCGTGTTGTCTGTAGTTCAACCATGCCTAGACGGTCAATACCGCGGTTCGATCGCGTCCGCTTTCTTACTTTGTGCCAGGAAGGGCTCTCAACAAGGGAAGTGTTAAGGCTTCTCGGTTTGAACAAAAGCAATGTTGTTCGGACACGGAGGAGGTACAGAGAGACAGGAACTGTCGATGACATGACTCACTCAGGCCGCCCAAGGGCTACTACGGCATTGCATGTCTGCTACCTACGGATTATGTCTCGTAGGAACCATGACAGCAACGCCACCATGTAAGAATAATGCTTTTCGTACAGCCAAACGACGTCGTGTTACGACTCAAACTGTGCGTAGTAGACTGTATGATGTGCAACTTCACTCCCATTGTCCTTGGTGAGATCCAGCTTTACAACCACGACATCATGAAGTGCGGTACAGATGGGCCCAACAACATGCCGAAGGGACCGCTCAGGATTGGCATCACGTTCTCTTGACCGAGGAGTGTCGCATATCCTTTCAACCAGTAATCGTCGGAGACGTGTTTGGTGGCAACCCGGTCAGGCTGAAAGCCGTAGACACACTGTCCAACGAGTTCAGCAAGGTGGAGGCTCCCTGCTATTTAGGGAAGGCATTATGTGTGGCCGACGT
The DNA here is from genome assembly GCF_021461395.2 of Schistocerca americana. Taxonomy (NCBI): domain Eukaryota; kingdom Metazoa; phylum Arthropoda; class Insecta; order Orthoptera; family Acrididae; genus Schistocerca; species Schistocerca americana. The sequence continues at coordinate 167,061,097 of NC_060120.1, read as the reverse complement.
ATGCCGCTCGTGGTCATGGAAGGCGCCGTAACGGGTGTACGATACGTGAATGCCATCCTCCGACAGATAGTGCAACCATATCAGCAGCATATTGGCTAGGCATTCGTCTTCATGGACGACAGTTAGCGCCCCCATCCTGCACATCATGTGAATGACGTCCTTCAGGATAATGACATCGCTCGACTACAGTGGCCAGCATGTTCTCCAGACATGAACCCCGACCAACAGTGCCTTGATGAACTTGTGGATAGTCTGCCGCGAGGAATACAGGCTAGCACCAATGGAAGAGGACGTCCTATTGGGTATTAGAGGTACTCGTGTATACAGCAATCTGGACCACCTCCTCTGAAGGTCTCGCTGTATTGTGGTACAACATTCAATGTGTGGTTTTCATGAGCAATAAAAAGGGCGGAAATGATGTATATGCTGATCTCTATTCCAATTGTCTGTACAGGTTCCGGAACTCTCGGAACCGAGGTGATGCAAAATTTTTTTGATGTGCGTTGTTTATCTCCAAGTGGAGATTTTAAGCATTAAAACCACAATCTTATTGTTTCTCTTTTTATGAAGCGAGTCGCGGAAATTTTTAGTCCGGCTGGGTAAAAAAGCTGCATTCAGCATTGGGTCGCCCCGACTTTTTGCATTATCTGACCGAACATCAGCAACAGACACACTCGAAGCTATAACTTCTTGATCAATGCTGTCACCTAGACCAAACGTTTGCGCTCAAGATACGGTACACCGTCATCGCTAAGGGCCATTGTCAACACGCTCTAAGAAACGAACCGTTTCCGTTAAGGACGATGCCTTGTGAACATATATATGCTGCTTTCATCGTTTTGGATATAAAGGTTTATGTTGCCGATTGTTGTTGTTTTTGTGGTCTTCAGTCCTAAGCTCTCCATGCTACTGTATTCTTTGCAAGACCCTTCATTCCAAATAACTACCACTACCTACAGCCTTGTGAATCTACTAACTGCTTTTGTTTTTTTCTCTCCCTCTAAGATTTGTGATCCCTTGACGTCTCATAATGTCTCCTATCAACCTATCCCTTCTTTTGCTCAAGGCTTGCCGCAAATTTCTTGTCGCCCCAATTCTGTTCAGTGCCTCCTCATTATTTACGTGACCGACCCAACTAATCTTCTTCATTCTTTTGTAGCATCTCATTTCGAAAGCTTATATTCTCTTTTTGTGTAAACTGTTTATAGTCTAAATTTCACTTCGATAAATGGCTGCCGGCCGAAGTGGCGGAGCGGTTCTAGGCTCTACAGTTTGGAACCGCGCGACCGCTGCGGTCGCAGGTTCCAATCCTGCCTCGGGCATGGATGTGTGTGATGTCCTTAGGTTAGTTAGGTTTAAGTAGTTCTAAGTTCTAGGGGAGTGATGACCTCAGAAGTTAAGTCCCATAGTGCTCAGAGCCATTTGAACCATTTGATAGATGGCTACACTCCAGACAAATATCTTCAGAAAAGCCTTCCTAACACTTAAATCTGTATTCTATGACAATAAAGTTCTGTTCTTCAGAAATGATTTTCTTGCCGTTGCCAGTCTACATTTTATATCGTCTCTACTTCGACCACCATCAGTTATTTTGCTGCCCAAATAGCAAAACTCGTCTACTACTTCAAGTGTCTCATGTCCTAATCTAATTCCCGTAGCATCACTTGATTTAATTCGACTACATTCCATTGTGTTTGTTTTGCTTTTGTTGACGTTCACCTTACTTTCTCTTTTCAGGGCAGTGTCCATTCCGTTGAACTGTTCTTCCAAGAAGTGGCCGTAAGGTTATAGGAGCTGCAGTCTAGAACCGCGAGACCGCTACGGTCGCAGGTTCGAATCATGCCTCGGGCATGGATGTGTGTGATGTCCTTAGGTTAGTTAGGTTTAACTAGTTCTAAGTTATAGGGGACTAATGACCTCCGAAGTTGAGTCCCATAGTGCTCAGAGCCATTTGAACCATTTTGTTCTTCCAAGTCCTTTGCTGTCTCTGAGGAAACTGCAATGTCATCGGCAAACTTCAAATATTTTATTTCTCGTCTCTTTAATTCCTACTTCATATTTTTCTTTGGTTTCTTTTTCTGCTTATTCAGTATACAGATTGCATAACACCGGGGACAGGCTAGAACTATGTCGCATGTCCTTCTCAACCATTGCATCCCTTTCACAGCCCTCCGCTCTGATAACCGCCTTCTGGTTTCTGCACAGGTTGTGAATAGTCTTTCGGTCCCTGTATTTTACCCCTGATACCTTCAGAATTTCAGAGAGAGAGTTCCACGCAACATTGTCAAAAGGTTACTTACCTAGAAACATAGTCGTCGAGTACCGCTCTTCTAGGTAACTGGAGCGGTTTTAAGCCCAGAGTGGCCGAGCGGTTCTAGGCGCTACAGTCTGGAACCGCGCGACCGCTACGGTCGCAGGTTCGAATCCTGCCTCGGGCACGGATGTGTGTGATGTCCTTAGGTTAGTTAGGTTTAAGTAGTTCTAAGTTCTTGGGGACTGATGACCTCAGAAGTTAAGTCCCATTTTTTTGTAAACGCAGAAACCATTAACTTATCCGGAATTAAATAACAGTGTTATTTACGCTATCGCGCTGCCGTTTTAGTCCTCAAGTGCCCTTCCGCTGGCGTGAAATTAAGGAACGTACTGGCCGAAGAATATACAACAGCTGTGCGTCGGTGCTCAAATGGTTCAAATGGCTCTGAGCACTATGCGACTTAACTTCTGAGGTCATCAGTCGCCTAGAGCTTAGAACTAATTAAACCTAACTAACCTACGGACGTCACACACATCCATGACCGAGGTAGGATTCGAACCTGCGACCGTAGCGGTCGCTCGGCTCCAGACTGTAGCGCCTAGAACCGCACGGCTACTCCGGCCGGCTGTGCGTCGGTGCGCTTTACTGTGCGGCCGTTACTCGCGATGCTGCGCCGCGGCTTCCTCTCGCTCAGGCCTCGTCATAAATAGGTGGCCAGTGTGAAAATAAACAGAGTGGTGGCGTGGCGGCGGTGCGCGGCGACGCAGTAACTCACTGGCGGCATGTGGCGCCGGCGCCGGCGCTGGCTGGCCGGCTGTTCGCTGCGCAGCCGCTCGTAAATACTGCGCGGCTGCGAAGCGGGACTAGGAGTGCGTCCGGTGCTTGGCCGAGATGAACGTAAAGGCGCAAGCTGCAGAAATTTGTGACGCAGTTACTAGGTGATCTTTGGCGTGGCGTGTCATCGACCTAATGGCCCAGTAACCTTCGTCGGAGAGTTTTCTTGTTGCGAGTCGTAGAGTATTACAGTGCGATTGACGCTCATTAAGGATAGGCCAAGTCAACAATACACCCAGCCTATACAAAGAAAGAGCCCGTTGTAAATACAATGATCAATCAAAACAGTATGATCACTTATCTGACAACCGGCATGTCCATCTTTGCCGTCCAAAAATTGTTCAAAAGGCTCTGAGCACTATGGGACTTAACACCTACTTAAACCTAACTAACCTAAGGACGTCACACACATCCATGACCGAGGCAGGATTCGAACCTGCGACCGTAGCAGTCACGCGGTTCCAAACTGCAGCACCTAGAACCGGTCGGCCACTCTGGGTTTACAACCGTTCCAGTTACCTAGAAGAGCGGTACTCGATAACTATTTTTCTAGGTAAGTAACCTTTTCACAATGTTGCGTGAAATACTCTCTCTGAAATTCTGAAGGTAGCAGGGGGAATATACAGGGACTGAAAGACTATTCACAACTTGTACAGAAACCAGACGGTGGTTATAAGAGCAGAGGGCTATGAAAGGGAAGCAGTGGTTGAGAAGGAGATGCGTCTGGGTTGTAACCTATCCCCGGTGTTATTCAATCTGTATACTGAATAAGCAGGAAAGGAAACCGGAGCAAAATAGGAATTAGGAATTAAAGAGACGATAAATAAAATATTTGAGGTTTGCCGATGAGATTGTAGTTCAGTCAGAGACAGCTAAAGACTTGGAAGAACAATTCAACGGAATGGACACTGTCCTGAAAGGAGAAAGTGAGGTGAACGTCAACAAAAGCAAAACGAAAACAATGGAATGTAGTCGAATTAAATCAAGTGATGCTACGGAAATTAGATTAGGTAATGAGACACTTGAAGTAGTAGACGAGTTTTGCTATTTGGGCAGCAAAATAACTGATGGTGGTCGAAGTAGAGACGATATAAAATGTAGACTGCCAACGGCAAGAAAATCATTTCTGAAGAAGAGAACTTTATTAACATCGAAATAGATTTACGTATTTGGAAGGCATTTCTGAAGATATTTGCCTGGAGTGTAGCCATCTTTAAAATTGTTCAAATGGCTCTGAGCACTATGGGACTTAACTTCTGAAATCATCACTTCCCTAGAACTTAGAACTACTTAAACCTAACTAACCTAAGGACAGCCATCTATCGAAGTGAAACATAGACGATAAACAGTTTACACAAAAAGAGAATATAAGCTTTCGAAATGAGATGCTACAAAATAATGAAGAAGATTATGTGGGTCGATCACGTAACTAGAGGAGGTACTGAACAGAATTGGGGCGACAAGAAATTTGCGGCAGAGCTTGAGCAAAACAAGGGATGGGTTATAGGAGACATTATGAGACATCAAGCGATCACAAATCGTAAAGGGAGACCAAAACACGACTACAGTTAACAGATTGACAAGGCTGTAGATTGTAGTAGTTATTCGGAGATGAAGAGTCTTGCACAGGATAGAGTAGCATGGAGAGCTACGGACTGAAGACCATAACAACCACAACAAACATCAACATAAACCTTTACATCAAACACGATGAAAGTCGCAAAGCATTACTGGCTGGCATCGTCCTTAACGGAAACGTTTCGTTTCTTAGAGCGCGTTGACAATTTCACTTCGCGGTGAGTGTGTATTGTATCTAGAGGGCAAAAGTTTGCTCTAGGTGATAGCATTGATCAAGCAGTTATAGCTTCGAGCGTGTCTGTTGCCGATGTCCAGTCAGATACTGCAAAAAGTCGGTGCGACCCAATGCCGAACGAAACTTTTTTACCCCGTCGGACTAAAGACCTCCGCGACTCGATTCATAAACAGAGAAACGATAATACTGTGGTTTTAATGCTTAAAATGTGCTACATAACCTCTCCCTAATTGGTATCAAAGCACAGAACTTTCACACAACCACGTGAAACTACACACATCAAAAATGTTTTGCATCACCTCGGTTCCGAGAGTTCCGGAACCTGTACAGGAAATTGGAATAGAGATCAACATAAACATCATTTCCACCCTTTTTACTGCTTATGAAAACCGCACATTGAATGTTGTATCACAATACAGCGACACCTTCAGTGGAGGTCACCGCGGCCGGCTATCTTTGCCATTAATAACAGAGGAGGACTTGGTAGATCGCTGGAGGGAATTGGCACCGCATCTCTTCTCACAAGTCACTTAATTCCGTATATTCCGGGGAGGGGGTCGATGAGCTCTGATGCCACGATCAATCACATTCCAGATGTGTTCGATCGGGTTCAGGTCTCGCGAACTAGAGAGCCTGCGCATCAATGGGAAGTCACCACTATGTTCCTCGAACCACTCCATCACACTTCTGGCCTTGTGACACGGCGCATTATTCTTGTTGAAAAATGCCGCTGCCGTCGGGAAACATGATCATGGCCCCATACTCGCCAGAGTTAGCTCTGTGTGAGTTCTTCTTGGTTCCTAAAATGAAAATAAATACTGAAGATACGATACAGTGCACTCGCTGCAAACATGTACACTCGACTGAAAAAAATGTCTGCAGTCTCGGGCGCTAGTAATGTGGCGTTAAGTTGGTTGGTTGGTTGGTTGTTTGGGGAAGGAGACCAGACAGCGTGGTCATCGGTCTCATCGGATTAGGGAAGGATGGGGAAGGAAGACGTCCGTGCCCTTTCAGAGGAACCATCCCGGCGTTTGCCTGGAGTAATTTAGGGAAATCACGGAAAACCTAAATCGGGATGGCCGGACGCGGGATTGAACCGTCGTCCTCCCGAATGCGTGGCGTTAAGTGTGGCCCTCATTGCCCATTGATTCCATATTCGCCTAACAGTCTTAGGATTCCGACCATCGCGTGCACTAAAACTGTGGAACTATAAACCACAGTATTGCTGTGCCACATCTCTGTCGAATTCCGACAGTTGCTGGTCGATGTTTCGCCTCCTTGCACGGGCAATATCACGATCGTCTCACAACTCGGATACAAATGCGAGTTCATAATCTTTCCGTTCCTACTTTGTGAGCTACGGCTCAAATGCCAGTCATTGGCGTAACCAAGCACGTAATACACTTCACGTAAATTGACTTTAATTGCATGCCATTACAGTTTTAATAACTGCAGTGTATTTTGGTATGGTGTACGGAATATTAGATCATGAAAAAGTCACTTTAAGGCATATGGTCGTTTGCAGCATGATCACTACAAAATGTCGCAGAGAAATATGGACCTGAAATTAATTAAAAAAGAACTAGCACTTGTTCCTAAACTGTATGTTCGACTTATCTCCGCGACTTGTCACATCTTTAAATGTTGGTGATAATTATTTTTATGATGTAAGTTTCCCATTTTCACATAAACCTATCAGAAAGTTAATAGGTTTCCCATCTGTATGGTACTGCTTGACTAGCTATCGGATTTGCAGTTCACAAGTGACCATCGAACACGAAGAATTTAGTGACTGTAATGAAGTAACTGCTGCCTACACACTGAATATGTCAAGCAGCAAACTGCAACCAAGACACTGGCAAAATGCCGGCAGCTGCAGTTTAGATGACGGACCTGTGAAGAGTGCTAGTATTTACCATTCAGCAGATACCACGGTGCACATTAAAGCAAAAATTTTCTAGATTGGAAATATAGACGAAATAAATTTTATTTAATCGCATGGCTAGGGCCCCCCGTCGGACAGGCCGTTCGCCGGGTGCCGGTCTTTTAATTTGACGCCACTTCGGAGACCTGCAGTCGATGAGGCAAGGCTATGGTGAAGACAGTCCCTGGGCGGAGAAAATTCCCCGCCCCAGCCAGGAATCGAACCCGGGCCCAGAGGACTGACAATCCGTCACGCTGACCATATTTTTTCCCTTTTTGATCGTTGTGTTTGGTCGTTGCAGACGTCACATGACATCCGTTCAGGTTCGTTTGTTGATCCTTCCACTCAGGTTTTTTATTACAGAGGACAACCAGCTCTCTGACCGAACACGCTGAGCTACCGTGCCGGCATCCATTCAGCTGCCGAGGGCGGACAGATGAAATAAAGAAACATCGTGAAGAAACAACAGACACAGTGTAATTAGGCTTGGCGACAGTAACAAGGCGAAATGAAATCTATGAAATTCTTGATACAGTGGTTATTAAAGTGGGGAATATGATACTCTTATACGACTGGCAGATATTTTTCATGGGAAAGAAATTGATTACATTCTCTATATCGTATTAGTCTCCGTTTTAGAATGTTCCTCAAATTAAATTATCTATAAATCTGATTTGAAACTAACGTCATTATTTTCAGAATTCTGGCTGTGTTGTAGTACGGAAGGTACAAACATAACATAAAAATTATTGCTTGCTTTCTGTTGACCTGCAAACTTTCACTACCTCGAAACACGGTACTCAGCATCCAGTAGAAATATCTACATAAACGCAATTCTTTAGTACATAACACGTAATCTGTTAAATGCAGTATAAACTGAATACAAAGTTGTGTGACTAAACCATGAATAAAATCCTTCGCAAATTCAGTTTCATCACTTTCATCACTTTAAAATATTCTTTGAGCTCAGTCGCATCGAGAAAATTAATTAAAGTGTGCTGAATGAGTAAAATTACTTCCTAGGTAAGAGAGAGGCACTGAAATTAGTGAGGAAATGAAGATACCCGTGTCAGTGTGACGAAGGATATTGCGTCAATTTTTAACTGCTCGAGGGGCTCAGATTGGGAGATACGAGTCAAAAAATTAAAAAAATATACTGGCAATCGATGTTCCCAATCAATTACTCAGAGCGTTGTGCGCAGATGCATATCGCGGTGAACTCAAAGCGTCCTTCTCAAAGTTTGTCCACGCCACTGATTGTGTGCTTCATTCTCATTAAAGCAAGAGAGGAAGTATTTATTTTTTCGTTGTAAATTCGTTGAGAGTTTTATTGAACAAGCTACCCATTACATCACATTGTCTGCCTTAAGTAGAATAAATTTGATTTGTGACGTTCATCCTACTTACACCAAAGAGGTTGCGCCGAAGATTGAGATCAAAATTTTGCATCTCTGGGCACAAGAAAAGACCATTGAATCAAAAATGTATATTTCTATAAAAGCACTTAGGTTTATACAATTTTGTACATACTCTATTCATATCCTATGTACACTCATATTAATAAGGGAAGTGTGAAATAACATGAATTACGACGATAACAGGTTTACTTCAAGGTTTGGTGATTACATTACATGTAGAGGAGACTATGACTCTGATATCAAAATACAGTGTAGACTTCACGGTCTTGGTAACATTTTATTTTATTTGGAGAGATATGCTGCTTCGGTTTTAGATCTATAATCATGCCTTTGTACCTCGAGGCAAATTTTGCACTATTGCTACACTTTTAACATATCAGTTTGTCTTTATGTGTAAGTAACTTATCAGTTTTGATGTTTAGAAGTTAAACAGTGCACTACATCTTCTTATACCATTTTGCAAAGTGACTGTTATATGTAATTATCAAATGTCTGAATCTCAATTTTGACTATGAATTCTCACATTTACCTACTGTCAGTAGATATTTGCTTATCCAAGTTCTATCACTACCCCTTCCACCAATACTACTTGCGATAAAACTTGTAAATAATTTTAAGTAATACAGTTGTGGATTGTTGGTGAAACATTGTAAAGCAACTAAACAGCCACCGCTTTTTACCTTGCTCCACAAATTTTATTATTGTTACTGCACAGCCTAGATTTCGGGTTATAAGCCGGTTTTCGAGTGTATTACTGATTCACAAGAAGCAAGATAAACATGATGATAAGGCAGAGATAAACGTATCAAGTTCTTAATGGACCAATCCTTGACTTAATGTAAAATTACTTCCATGATCATTCAATGGTCTTTGAAGTAATTTTACATTAATCCAGGGATCGGAACATTAAGAAGTTGATATGTTTATCTTTGCCCTATCATCATGCTTACCTTATTGTACCATCTTTGGAATCAGTAATGTACTTGAAAATAGGTTTATAAGCCGAAATCTAGGTTGTGCGGTAACCGTAATAAAAACTGAAACAAGGCAAAACACAGTGTTTTTTTAGTTACGATTGTAAATTTTACCAGTTATATAATTATCAGGCTGGTTCCATGCCCGAATGGTTAGCGTTGGTGTCTTCGGTGCAGAAGGACCTGGGTTGGATTCGTGGTACCTCCTTAGATATTTTCTGAGTTATGGAGGTCTGATACGTGGTCCACTCAGTCCTTGTGAGGTCAAAATGAGCAGCTGCTTGAATAAAGAAGCAGCGGCATTATCAGTATTCGTCTGGTGGCATTAACTGCTGGAGGGATGGATGACATGGTGATCACAGATCCACGATCATGTCTACTGCCTTGTAGGCAGCAGGCGGCCAATCAGAACAGGTCTAAGTTTACATGTAAATATCGTCCACATTCATCCTCTGTGTCATTGCATTATAAGGTGATACACTTAACTTACATTAAACAGTGTTCCAATTTGTACGCAATAGGTTCAAGTTCGTGTTTTATAAGTGCTTAAAACCTTATAATTTCTCTCGCGTAGATCTCATGAGAAAGCCGCAACCGATTATTTGTTCAATAAAGCAAAATTTGACTAAGATTGCGAAATCTATGTCAGGACCGTTACACAGAGAAATGGATAAGAGATAGTTCGTTAGTTACATATTCCATAGATAATTTGAACTATTTTTATCGCATTGATGTGAAACGTGTCAGTTTATATGTAGTTTAGTTGAGTGGATGGCTGTATGCTGGCCATTTACAAATTCCTAAGCGGTGCAGTAAATAAAACAAAAAAAAAATTTGGAGTAGGAATTAAAGTTCAACAAGAAGAAATAAAAAACTTGGAGGTTTGCCGATGATATTGATATCCTATCGGAGACAGCAAAGGACTTGGAAGAGCAGTTGTTTGGATTTGACAGTGTCTTGAAAGGAAAATATAAGATGAACGTCAACAAAAGTAAAACAAGAGATAATAGAATGTAGTCATATTACATCAGGTGATGCTAAGGAAATTAGATTAGGAGACAAGACACTTAAAGTATTAGATGAGTTTTGCTATATGGGCAGCATAAATGGACCTGTTGGACCACCTTCGAGATTACTACTGTCACAAACATTTTTTCTCCTTCCAAAATTGCTTGAATTACTAACAGCACATTTTTCATTCTATTTGATAAATGTGTAGTATATGCTGGATAGGTTTCGTCCACCGTAGGTGTATAGAACGTCATTGTGATGTTTGATACCTTGGCGTGGCAGTACAAGATTCATAACATGATAGATATGGTCAACGCCTTCCATTGCTTGGTGAGTGTCGTCTGCATGTCAGACGAGGAGATACTAGGCTACAGTCTTTCGAGCGTAACGTGCACGTTCAATCATATTCGAGCTAAAGGAACGATCTGGTCTATGAGGATGTGTGACTCCTCAAGTTTGATTTACTCGTTTCTTATACATTCTTTTGTCATCATACATTTTCATCCATCAGTTGGGAACTCAGACTTCACGAAAATGACGAACATGTCATTGCTGGATTTCCGTACATCCATCTTCTAATGGGTAATGAAACAGCAGCTGTTTTATTTAGGTGTACCAGCAATGTTTTCATCAGTTGTGGGAATTAGGTTTATTAATTAGCAGGTGGTTTCCTGTTACAATCCACCATCTTCAAACCTTTAGGTGGATACAGCAGACACATTTTTATCATACTATTCATTAACTGAATTTTATTGAACCATTTTAAATTATAAGTGCATGTGGTTATCATAGTATTAAAACTGTAAAAGATAACAGCTGCAGATAATGGTCCACTTAACGTATGAACAACAGCCTTTTTTATGTTTCAGATGTATGACACAAGGGGAATACAGTCCTCCTCTTAAGGTTATTCTAGCGTAGTAGGTTTTTAGATCTATGAAATTATCTGAATCTCCATCTAGATCTACATACATACTTTGCAAGCCACCGTCGGTGCATAGCGGAGGGTACATCTTCGTCGTCCTTTCGCAAAATGTACGTCGGTCTGCAGTCTGCTTCAAATGCCGGTTTTTTAAATTTTGTGTACAGTATTCTTTGAAAAGAACGTCCCCTCCACTCCAGAGATACCCATGTCAGTTGCGAAAGCATCTCTTTAATACTTGTGTGTTGTTCGAAACTACCGGTAACAAATCTAGCACCCCGCGTCTGTATTACTTCGATGTCTTCTTTCAACCCGACCTGGTACGGATTCCAAACACTCGAGCAGTAGTACTCATGAATAATATGCACTAGCGTCTCATATGTCGTCTCCTTTATAGATGAACTACACTTTCCTAAAATTCTCCCAATAAAATAAAGTCGACCATTCGTCTTCCCTACCACAGTCCTGACATGCTCATTCCATTTCATATCGTCTCGCAACCTTATGCCCAAATGAACATATGCAATGGCTGTGACAAACAGGACACTATTAATGCTATATCCGAACATTATGAGTTTGTCTTTCCTACTTCGACGCCTTAACTTATACTTTTCGACGTTTAGAGCTACCTGCCATTCTTCACACGAACCAGAAATTTTGCCTAAGTTATCTTGGATCCTCCTTTAGAAACTCAACATCAAACATTCCCGTACACCACAGTATCATCACCAAGCAACCGCAGGTTGCTACCCACCCTGTCCGCCATATCTTTCACGTGTATAGAAAATATCAGCTGTCTGTTACACTTCCCTGGGGCATTCCTGACGATACCCTTGTCTCGAATGAGCACTCACCGTCGAGGACAGCATAATGGATTCTATTACTTAAAAACTATTTCAGCCATTCTCAGATCTGGGGACCTATTTCATATACTCGTTACTTCGTTAACAGTCTGCAGTGTCTTCATAATAGTATGTACATCTTCTCATTTATATGTACGTACTACTCTCAGTAAAAAAATACACCAAGTGTATTGGTTATTTGGTGTTTAGCAGCAATGACTGTTGTGTTTCGTATTTGCAACACCATGATAGTCACGTGAACAAACACAATTCACATTGGGTTTGTATAATTCAGTTAACGAATAGTGTGATATGATAAGCATTTTCTGTATCTCTCTAGGGACCTGAAGATGGCGGTCTCTATCACTGCAACGGCTTGCAACTAAACAGAACTGATTCACACTGCTGATGGCGTTATTGTTGATACACATAAAGTTGAAGGAAGTCATCCTTAAATGCCACAAAAGTCACGCAGCCATGAGAGAAACACTTGCAGTGGCGGACGTGTTTTTATTATGACGTCGTTGGAGAAGAGGCGTTACAACGGCATTTTTCCACAATGTTGATTGTGTTGTTGCGTTATATGATATGGCTAGTCATGACGTAAGGGAAGATGGAAGGAAAGAGGTTATTCGTGGATGTCCATGTCGTCAACGACTGGTAGCTGTCCGCCAATCAGCGTTCGGCTTCTGGTAGGCAAGTTTTCCTCCTGGTGTGCGCGGAAGTGGACTGACAGTTGCTGTACAGCTGTTTGTGCAGATACGTCCGTGTCCCGTGTAACTTCTGCCCCGCGACCGCTCGCGGCCCTTTGGACTGGGATGGCCGGCAGCCAGGACGTCGGGAGTTTGTAGCCATCTTCTCTGTTGATGTTGTCAAGCTACACGGGACACGGACGTATCTGCACAAACAGCTATAGAGGCAACTGTCAGTCCACTTCCGCCCACGCCATGGGGAAAACTTGCTGATCAGAAACCGAACGCTGATTGGCGGACAGCTAGCAATCGTTGACGACATGGACATCCACGGATAACCTCTTTCCTTCCATCTTCCCTTACGTTACGACTAGCCAATCATATTAGAGTACCAATTAGAAGTTTTACAACAGTGACGTCAGACATCGACAGTCTGTAATAAATAGAAGCACCTATCCTGATGCAAAACCAGTGGTGCCCTGAGAAAGGCCGTTGCAATTCGGCCGAAACGTCGGTTTTAGTTTATTATTGTTTTTAGTTTTTAGCAATGACGCTGCATAATACCCAGAAGAATTTTAATCACTCTCATATTTACTTGCTTCGAATGATTGTTCCTCTCATACTCCTGAATATTGACCATCCCGCCTGGGACACCCTGTATGCTTGAAAATTGGATCGATTTTAAATCTCCCGCTTCACGATACACACACACACACACACACACACACACACACACACACACACACACACAGCAGAGACATGGAGCTCTGACCTGTGTGCTCTACAGGAGCCCCTAACATGTGCATCGCTTCCAGCACACATCGCCCGGTTGTCATCTACGGCCGGCCGAAGTGGCCGTGCGGTTAAAGGCGCTGCAGTCTGGAACCGCAAGACCGCTACGGTCGCAGGTTCGAATCCTGCCTCGGGCATGGATGCTTGTGATGTCCTTAGGTTAGTTAGGTTTAACTAGTTCTAAGTTCTAGTGGACTAATGACCTCAGCAGTTGAGTCCCATAGTGCTCAGAGCCATTTGAACCATTTTGTCATCTACGTGACAAATGACGCCCTCTTCGAAGTCGAGAGGCTGGCGGCTCCGTGGAGCACCATGGTCAACCTTCCTAGCTGCGAAAGCCAGTTTCCCGCACCCGTTACTGTTGTCGGACGACAATGGTATGACACAATTACAACAGTGGCTGACAAAAGCATCTTCTTTTCTTTACGTGAGCGTACAGTGAAAGGGGAGGTTTGAAAGTGATCCGATTTTCAAACTTATTTTATACCCATAGAGTACATTTTTGCACGTGGTTCCTTACCAACACATTATCTATTAAGTTCCCTCTGTAACCCATAGAAATATGTAACACCAAATGTGAAACACTCTGCATGCCGGGGGTCCCTCCTATAAGTCGTCAGGCGCACTTTTTCTGGTGTTTGGGCTGCATCTACATCTATACGAGTACTCTGCTATTCACAATAAGTGCCTGGCAGACGGTTTAGTGAACCACTCTCGAAAGGCGACCGGCAAAACGAGCACTTAAATTTTTCTGTGCGAGCCCTGATTTCTCTCATTTTATCATAATGATAATTTCTCTTTATGTAGGTGGATGCCAACAGTATGTTTCCGCAATCAGACGAGAAAACGTGATTGAAATTTCATGAGAAGATCCCGTCACAACGAAAAACGCCTTTGTTTTAATGATTGCCACTCTAATTCACGTATCATGTCTGTGTCACTATCTCCCCTATTTAGCGATAATGCAAAACGAGCTGCCCTTCTTTGAACTATTTCGATGTCATCCGTCAGTTACATTTGATGTAGATCCCACACCGCACAGCAGTACTCCAGGATAGGGCGGACAATCGTGGTGTAAGCAGTCTCTTTGGTAGACCTGTTGCACCTTCTATGTGTTCTGCAAATGAATCGCAGCCTTCGTTTGCTCTACCCACAACATTATCTATGTGATCGTTCCAATTTAGGTTATTTTTAATCGTAATCCCTAAGTATTTACTTGAATTAACAGCCTTCAGATTTGTGTAACTTATCACGTAACAGAAATTCAGCGGATTTCTTTTAGTACTCATGTGAATAACTACACATTTTTCTTTATTCATGATCAATTGCTACTCTTCGCACCATAGACATATCTTATCTAAAACATTTTGCAAGCCGTTTTGGTCATCTGATGACTTTACAAGGCCGTAAATGACAGCATCATCTGCAAACAATCTAAGACGACTTCTAAGATTACCTTCTATATCGTTAATATAGATCAGGAACAATAGAGGGCCTATAACACTTCCTTGGGGAACGCCGGATATTATTTCTGTTTTACTCGATGACTTTCCGTCTATTACTACGAACTGTGACCTTTCCGACAGGAAATCACGAATCCAGTCACACAAATGAGGCGCTATTCCATAGGCACGCAGTTTGGTTAGAAGACGCTTGTGAGGAACGGTGTCGAAAGCCTTCTGGAAATCTAAAACTATGGAATCAGTTTTACATCCCCTTTCGATAGCACTCATTACTTAATGAGTATAAAGAGGTAGTTGTGTTTCGCAAGAACGATATTTTCTGAATCCGTACTGAATATGTGTCAATAAATCGTTTTCTTCGAGGCACTTCATAATGTTCGAATACAGTATATGTTCCAAAACCCTACTCCAAATCGACGTTAGTGATATGGGCCTGTAATTCAACGGATTACTCCTACTTCTCTTTTTCGGTATTGGTGTGACTTGAGCAATTTTCCACTCTTTAGGTACGGATCTTTCTGTGAGCGAGCGGTTGTATATAATTGCTAAATATGGAGCTATTGTGTCAGCATACTCTGAGAGGAACTTGACTGGTATACAATCTGTACCAGAAGCATTTTCTTTGTTAAGTGATTTAAGCTGCTTTGCGACACCAAGGATATCTACTCCTACGTTTCACACCTTGGCAGATGTTCTTCATGGGAATTCAGGAATATCTACTTCGTCTTCTTTGGTGAAGGAGTTTCGGGAAACCGTGTTCAATATCTCTGCTTTAGTGGCACTGTCATCAGTGACTTCACAGTTGTTATCGCCCAGTGAAGGTATTGATTGCGTCTTGCCACTGGTGTGCTTTATGTTTGATCAGAATCTTTTTGAGTTGTCTGCCAGATTTCGAGACAGATTTTCGTTATGGAAATCATTAAAAGTATTTCGCATTAAATTACGAGCTATATTTCGAACTTCTGTACAACTTTGCCACTCTTTGGGATTTTGCGTTCTTTTAAATTTGGCATGCATTTTTCACTGCTTCTGCAACAGCGATCTGACCTGTTTTGTGTACCATGGGGGATCAATACCATCACTTATTAATTTATGTGGTATATATCTCTCACTTACTGTCGATACTATCTCTTTGAAATTATTCCACAACTTTTCTACTCTTACATGACCAGATCGGATGGAGTGAAGACTGTCTCTTAAAACGGCGTTAAGATCATTTTTATCAGCTTTTTTAAATAGACATACTTTGCGTCTCTTTTTGATTGTTGTAGGTGTTACGGCATTCAGCCGAGCAGCAACTGCATTGTGGTCGCTATTCCCTGAATTCGTCACGATATATGTGTCCAGGATTATTTGTTGCTAAGAGGTCAAGTATGCCTTCACAACCATTTACTCTTCGTGTGGGCTCATGAACTAATTGTTCAAAGTAATTTTCTGGGAAAGCATTCAATACAATTTCGGATGACGTTTCATGCCTGCCGACGGCTTTAAACGTATCATTTTCCAGCATATCGAGGGTAGATTGAAGTGACCACCGACTATAACTGTATGAGTGGGGTACCTATTTGAAAAGAGACTCAAATTTTCTTTGAACTGTTCAGTAACTATATCTTCTGAGTCGAGGGTCGGTAAAACAATGGAATTAATAGTTTAGTCCGATTGTCAAGTATAATCTCTACCCATACTATTTAACAAGAACAATCTACATCAATTTCACTACAAGGCAAACTACTTCTGACAGCAATAAATAATCCACCACCACCCGTATTTAATCTAACCTTTCTGAACAATGTTAGATCATTTGAAAAATTTCGGCTGAACTTATTTCCGGCTTTAGCCAGCTTTCTGTACCTATAACAATTTGAGCTTCAGTGCTTTCTATTAGGGCTTGGAGCTCTGCTACGACAATTTACAATACCGAACGTTTCTACACCTAACTTACTGTGTTTTACCTGTCCTCTTTTAGACGGACGCCATTTCTGTGGTTCCCTGAGACCCTGTAATCTAAAAAACCGCCCACTCACTTCCACACAGCCCCCGCTACCCGTGTAGCCGCTTGCTGTGTGTAGTGGGCTCCTGACCTATTAAGCGGAACCTGGAAACCCACCACTCTATGGCGCAAGTCAAGGAACCTGCAGCCTACACGATCACAGAACCGCCCGAGACTCTGATTCAGACCCTCCATTCGGCTCTGTACCAAAGGACCACAGTCGGTTCTATCGACAATGCTGCAGATGGTGGGCTCTGCCTTAATCTGGCAGTCTTTAATATTTCCGCTAGCCACCCGAAACCAGAGAGAATCTCCTCCAGTCCAAAGCGACAAACGTCATTGGTACCGAGATGAGTCACCGCCTGCATTTGGTTGCACTCTGTACTCTTCATGGGATCCGGAAGCACCCTTTACACATCCGGAATGACTCCTCCCTGTATACACAAGGAGTGCGCGCTGGCTTCATTCCCCTCCTTGGCAGCCATGTTCCTAATGGGCCTCATTACACGCCAAACGTCAGAGCTCCCAACTACCAGAAAACCCACCCTCTGTGAATGTCCAGAACTGTATCCGGCTCAGGGACATCATCAGCCACAGATAACGCCCGATACCTGTTCGTCAAATGAATCGGGGAGGCCCTACGATTGGCCCCTCTGAAAGATTTTCTGTGTTTGCCAGACTATGTAATGAGCTCCCACTCGACCACAGGCGAGGGGTCAACCTCAGTGCAGGCGTACCCGGGGCGGCCACAGGAGTGGACCTATCGGGTGACACATGGGACGTGCTCGAGTCCCTCGCATTCCCACGTCCAACCCCCTCCGTGATGCCGCTTGGCAGCAGCCTCAAGCTGTGTGACGAAAGCCAACGTAGCCTGGAGCTGTAGGCGAAGGTTCGCCAACTCAGGTCTCATCTGTACACAGCAATCACATTTCCTATCCATTGCTGCAGTCGCTCCTGTTTGAAGCTCGTAAAAATATGTAACAGACGAACGGTGTACTCGACTTATTAGCAGCAGGAATTCAAAGTGCTCTCTCACTAACGGTCTACACGACACTGATCTTCACTAATCAAAACAAACAAAAGCCTATACGATACGAGTGTCGATAAAAATGGCGGTATTGTACGCTACACTGTTATTAAAATAAAAGCTTGTGCCTAATAAGCACTCGAACATGCGAGAAATTCACAAAAATAATGTAGCAACTACACAGGTATCTGTAAATAAGTCGCTCCTGTAAGAAGCTTGTAAAAAATGTAACAAACAAATGGTGAACTCGCCTTATTAGCAGCAGGAACACGAGGTGCTATGTCTCTGACGGTCTATCCGACACTGAGCTCTGCAATTTCGTTCTTGCAACGTGTAGCTGGTGTCGGCCGAAACAAATCCTGCTCATCACGTTTCTCATAAGAAACCCAGTGTCGATGGAAAGCGTCGGTGCGCTTCCCATTACAAACAAAATGTTTTTAAGTCGAAATTTTACGTGCCCATTTGATAGAGCGCTCGAAGAATAGCCTAGTGCGTTATTAATTTTATCGATATCTGTCAACAGGAACACTGAAACATGAAGAATAATTGATAGTCCAGCAGCGACCGTTCAGTGCGCTTCTGCAAGGCGATTGCATTCAGTGCGGGCCATAGCGGTCTTGTCGCTGTTGGAGCACTTTTTATTCCACTTATTTCTCTGTCCCTGTTAATACATATACATAAAACGAATTTCGCGCTCTGTCGAATAGGTACGTAAAAGTCCACTTAGAAAAAGATTCTGTTTGTAACCAGAGACCAACCGCCGCTTTCCATTGACACTGAGAGTCGCATGAAATGCGTGACAACCAACAAGTGGTTGGGCTGGCTCCAGCTAAACATTGCAAAAGCAAAGTTGCAAATATCTGCAGAAATACCAGAGAAAATGCAAGTGACGCCTTTTAGGAGAGACCAGTATAAAGATTCTTCTCTTGTCAGTGTCTTATCAGTGTTCTAAGAGTTTTAAGCATAGTATTTGCGAATGTATAAACATTCAGAATATATGAATTTTTCAGTCTGTACCTGATCGTGCACTGTAATGAAACATCACGACAAATAAAAACTGTGTGCGAGACATGGACTCAAAACTGGCACCTTGTCTTTGGCAGACCGTGCTCTTTATCTACTGAGCTATTGCCCACTAAAAGCATGTTAGAATCCTAGTACAAATCTCTGATGTGATCACAGTAAGATACGGCTGTTTAATGCTGATGAATAACCTGTTGTTCCTGGTAAAAGTGGAGAGAAGTTTGCGCTGAAAGGACATAGAAGTAATATAATGCGTTTGATATGGGTCTAGTAGGCGTTTTACAAAGGGAATAAAGATGTCGTGGTTGGATTTAAAAAAGTAAGATTGAAGAAGGTGGCTAAAAATTCTTGATATGAAGAGAAAGTGGGTTAAAACCTGCCAAGGACACTCTTCTGCACACATTTCTGGATCACGAATCCGGAGCTGGTTGAATTTATTTTGACTGGGATGTGGAGTGTAGAGGAGTGAAGAAAAATGTTTTTTGGTAGGATAGCGAGAGATAGGTTCAGTGAAATCGGAGGACAAGGTGAGTTTCCATTGCTCGCATTGAGAGTTGTATACAATCTTGGAGATGCTCCAGGTATTTAAAAGGGTGTAATAAAAATTTATAGGGGAACATCCGTGGTCTGTGGGTAGCGTCTTTGACTAGTAATTAAAATTCCTGGGTTCCACGTTCGAACAAAGCCCTTCTTAAATTTTGAATGAAAATCATCAGCAATGACAACCGAAGTCTTCTTCCATTAGAAGTCACCCTCTTACTGCTGAAGGCCTTGTCTAAGGCGATGGTGGGAGTGTGGGGGGGGGGTGGAGAGGGAGGATTAGATAGTGATTCAGGCACTCACTTGTGCAGTGGAATCACTGCATTGAAAACACGTATTGTGTATTAACATAATAGGTGGCCTGCCATGATGATATCTCCATTGGTAAACCATTCCGGGTTAGTCCACTCATTCGGATTTCCTGGAAGGGGCTGCGAAGGGGGACACAACCATGAGAAAAAGACGAAATAACTAACGACGTGTTAACATTTTACGAATCTGGGCCTAGAACATTACAAGTGAACCTCACAGAAAAGCTAAAACGTCTTAATGAGGAAAATGAAAAGCCTTAATCTACATTTAGTGGAGCTCAGTGATGTGACATAGACAGAAAATAAACATTTCTGGTTAGGCGGTAATCTATACAGCAGCAGAAACTTGTACACCGGGGGTATGATTCGTTATGAATAGGAAGCGTGAGCGACAGTGACCAGTTTAGTGACTGGTTTGACAGCAAACCAACGCCGACAACGATAAGTCGATATCGCGAGAAACAAATAAGGAGGTAGGGGAACGAATTGAGGACACTGAAGGAGAAATTCAGTACATAAATGGAGATGAATATTAGTCATGGTGTGCTGGAAAGCGGATGTAGGGGTGGAAATAGAAGAAATATTTATGAGCTTGGCCTTGGAAATGAGAGAGGAGAAAGACGAATTGTGGAATAAATTTCATATGGTAATAGCGAATTCTCTGTTCAGGAATAAAACAGGGGAAGATGTACTTGGAAAAGAGCGAAAGATATAAGAAGGATCCAGCTGGATTACATCATAGTCAGAAAGAGATTCCGAAACCAGATATTAGATTCTAAGGCATACCCAGGAGAAGATGTAGACTTATATCACAATTTAGTAACGATGAAGAGTTAACTGAAAAAAATTGTTTCGATGACTCAGTGTCAAAGGAAACGGGATACTGAAGTACTGAGAAATGATTAGAGGTGTTTGAATTTCTCTAAGGACATGGATACTGTGAAAAGAATATCGTAGTACTCAGTTGAGTTGAATAGAAGTTGACATCTCCAGAAAGGGCAATCACAAATACTGGACACTCAGACATAAGTACAAAAAGGTAAGCTCGAAGAAACCTTGAGTAACAGGTGAAATTGTTTAAACTGATCCACGATAGTAGGAAGTCCAAAAATGTTCTGGAAAAGACTAATACAGCAACGTCTAACCCTAAGCAAAGAAGTAAATAGCAAATGCAGGGTAGCCAAGGCGAAATAGCTTCAGGAAAGATATGAAGAAACCGAAGAAGAAATTATCGTTAGGAGGACTGATTCGCTGACATTAAAAGCAAGGTTGGTGGCATTAAGAGTGCAGTGGGAATTCCAGTGATAAACATGGAGCAGTGAAAGGATTCCTTTTGAAGGTCTCTAGGAGGGGAGAACTTGTCTAAGGACGTGTGAGAAGAAAACTGGAATAGAAAGATATCATACAGGGGATCAAGTATTAGAGTCAGAATTAAAAAGAGCTCTGGAAGGCTTGACAATGCCCTCTTTGTCTGTGCTAATCAACTTTTTATGTCCTCCTTGCTCACTGTCGGTGAGGATAGCTCTGATTTATACGAACCTGGATATTAGACTGTCCACAACATACATAAATGGCCAAGTGGATAACGTCGAAATCTCCATGAATCGCGAATGGTGATGTTGTACACAAAGTCGTAACACTAGGAAATAGTAGAGAAATGTAGAAAGACATGCACAGGAACTATGCTTAGTGCAAATAGGGTCAGTTCACTCGTAACACAAACCAATCTAACGTATTGGAACTAAATAAAGTGAAAGCCCATCTACTTTCTGGTTACCCGATTCCCGAACATTCAGTGGATACAGTCACAGTCCTTAAATAGCTGGGACCATACTCTGCAGTGATTTAAGGCGGAAGGACACATGAAAATAGTCATGAGAAAGGCAGGTGCCGGACTTTCACTGGAAAAATCCCCAGCAAATGCAGGCTCCCACGAATGAAGTTACTCACGAAACCAGTGCTCTATCGATACTCAAGTACTGGTCGTCAGTCTGGGAACCTTATCAGATATCATCAACAGAAGAAACAGAGAAGATACAAATAAAGATAGGGAATTTAGTCGCAGGTTCCTCAGTAAACACTGAAGCGTCGGGGGAGATGCCCATCCAACTTTGGTAGTAGGCTCTAGAAGAGAGGCGATGCACATTAAGATATGGCTTACCATCAAAATTGAAAGACGTTATTTTGTATCCCCCCTGGGAAGCGGCACGTGGGTAGGAACGGAAACTGGTAATACAAGTCGTTACTGCAAGAAAGTGGTTTACTAATCCAAAAACAAGGTGATAAACGGTTACATAACTTTGTACGTAGGTGCGATGCTGAAGCGAAGTGTTCTGGCTGGCTGCACCTGATGAAAATGGGTGAAGCAGTCGCGGAGCTCTTAGACCTCGACAACACCGGCTAGAGGGCGATGTCGTCTGTGTCTCTCGTAGTGCCAACTTGAGAAACTATTCCATAGCATCCTTGCTATCGATACCCTACCTTACCTCCTTACAAGAGCCTCCTATAAGAGCCAAAGAGATTGATAATTCCTCCGTATAATTCTCGAAAAGGCCATGAAAACAAGATTAGAGAGATGGGAGCTCGCCTGGAGACTTACCAACAATCATTCTTCCCTCGTACAATTCACGACTGAAACAGGGAAAAGAGAAAGTTGCGGTGGTACAGAAGTACTCTTGTCACACACTCATGACGTCATGTTGCTACGATCACCATCAGGACAGCTAAACAAACAGGTGGTTAATGTTAAGATAAAAAAATTAGCACTACACCAACGTTATGTGGTTTAGCCACTCTGGTTTCGGTAATGAAAACGAACACACAAAAAAATTGCCAGGTGCGAATACCACATAGGATTCGCGCGCTGGGGGTTCCGTACAAACCCAATTATGTATACAGACAATTCATCCATTCCTGGAATCGAGATTCAGATTCAAATAGCTCTGAGCACTATGGAACTTAACATCTGAGGTCATCAGTCCCCTATAACTTAGAACTACTTAAACCTAACTAACCTAAGGACATCACACACATCCATGCCCGAGGCATGATCCGAACCTGCGACCGTAGCAGCCGCACGGTTCCAGACTGAAGCGCCTAGAACCGCTCGGCCACCGCGGCCGGCACCCGGAATCGAGAATCTCGACCGTTTATGCCTATTATAGATATTGATGCTGGCAAGATATCGGTCCCAGAGATACTAAGATTTTAGAGAATGTTTTAATTTCAATAACATAAAAGTAACGTAAAGTTGAGTTACAGTGGCATTAGTCGAACATCAGGCAAGGAATGAATTCATCCCGAATTTATCCATCATCAGATATCGAGAAGCGATTACTGCAGGTAGATTTGACATTTCAGGTTGTCTATGAAACATATCTACGTGCAGTAATCGCTCCTGTACATCTGGAGATGGATAAATATAGAAACGCATGCTATGAGCGATGAAGTCATTCCCTTACCGATGTCTGAATTTCACCATTGCAGCCCTTGGAGGGTGAATGAAGAATTACCTTTCCTTTCAATGTCAAGTTTGACGTCGGATAACAAATGACAAAAGAAACAATACCTGAGAAGGAAAGTTGCTACTCACCATATAGCGGAGATGCAGAGTCGTGATAGGAACAACAAAAATATTCACACAATTATAGCTTTCGGCCATTAAGGCCTTTGTCAGCAGTAGACACACATACACAAACGCACACACACACACTCACGCAAATGCAACTTGGACACACGTCTGCAGTCTCAGAGAGCTGAAACCACAGTGTGGCAAACGTGTGTGCAAGTTGCGTTTGCATGAGTGTGTGTGTGTTTATGTGTGTCTACTGCTGACAAAGGCCTTAATGGCCGGAAGCTATAATTGCGTGAATCTTTTTGTTGTGTCTATCGCGACTCAGCGTCTCCGCTGTAGGGTGAGTAGCAACTTTCCTTCTCTGGTATTGTTACATTCCATCCTGGATTTTCTGTTGTTTGAAATGACAAAAGAAATATTTTTTCATGTGACAAAATTACAGATTTACAATTATCGGAATTTTCACCTGTACTTGCACGGTGGAACCTTGTTTCTTGCCAAATTTCACGATTATAGGTCAACGGGAAGTATTCTACAGGTTCTGATGACCGAGTTTGCGAGAATCAAAATATGTGACCTAAATGGCGTTATCTTTTGCTTCAAGTGACTTACAAGCTTACATTTATAACACTGCGAAGCGGCCACAGATCTTAGTGTGTGACAAATTTCCACGAAATACGTCTACTCATTCCTGAGAAAAAGATAACAAATGACATAAAAGATTTTGACACAAAATTTTGTCGTATGCTAGAGTTATAGGTTTGCGGTTTTCGCATTTTTCCTTCGGTTGTACTGTGAAACCTTGCTTTGTTGCCAGATTTCGTGACTCTAATGCAACTATACGTCTTGATGAGTGAGTTTGTGAGTGTTAAAATATGTGACACAAATGGTCGTATCTTTTGATTGCACTAACTTAAATGTTTTGTACATCACCAAGGGACCATAGACCTTTGTATGTGACATAAATTGGAAGCTTATCGCCTATCCGTAGCTGAGAAAAAGGGTTTTTAACAATCGGACAGATAGTCGGACAACAGAGTGGTCCTACAACGGTACCGTTGTGACCGACTTAAGCAGTGAACCGTAAAAAGGAAGAAAGAAAGCGAGGCTTGTATTGTACTTATCGCTGAGTCTACCTATGTTT
Source organism: Schistocerca americana (assembly GCF_021461395.2). Classification (NCBI taxonomy): domain Eukaryota; kingdom Metazoa; phylum Arthropoda; class Insecta; order Orthoptera; family Acrididae; genus Schistocerca; species Schistocerca americana. The sequence continues at coordinate 167,036,549 of NC_060120.1, read as the reverse complement.
TTTTAACGATTTGTAGAATGGACTCTTTACTAGCGACTTCACCCTCGACGGGGAGTTTAGTATTACCCTCCTTCCTCTGTAACGTGTAGCTGCATTTCTGCCCGTTAATTTTGGGTACTTGCTGCGTGCGTCTGTCGACCCGTGCAGCATCCCTCGGTCACTAACAGGGAGTGTTGCGGTGAGCGCCGTCCGCTCAGAACGAGGTCACAGAGCATTGTTGCCGCCGTAAGCAGGAGCTACACGAGTTCACAACTGGGGTAATGCCGCGCCGCGCAGCCCCCAGCGCTGTTAGCACTGCGAGCAGACGCCCTTCCGCGGCCGAGGCAGCTTGCCCTCCAGGACGGCGTACGTCACATGTCAGGTCCACCACCACTGCGCTGCAGCCGCCGCGGGGGCATGTAATGTGTGTGTGTGTGTGTGTGTGTGTGTGTGTGTGTGTGTGTGTGTGTGTGTATGCATTTGTTGGACTACGTAAATGGACTGCCAGTCAGCTCATCATTAACAAGTGGTTATCCATGAACAGAGACGGGGAAAGAGGGGGGTTGTTTCATCCCGCTTACGACAACAACGGAATGGACAGTGTCTTTAGAGGAGGATATAAGATGAACATCAACAAAACCAAAACGAGGATCATGGATTGTAGTCGAGTTAACTCGGGTGATGCTGAGGGAATTAGAGTAGGAAATGAGAAACTTAAAGTGGTAAAGGAGTTTTGCTATTTGGGGAGCAAAATAACTGATGATGGTCGAATTAGAGAGGATATAAAATGTAGACTGGCAATGGCAAGGAAAGCGTTTCTGAAGAAGAGAAATTTGTTAACATCTAGTATAGACTTAAGTGTCAGGAAGTCGTTTCTGAAAGCATTTGTATGGAGTGTAGCCATGTATGGATGTGAAACATGGACGATAAATAGTTTAGACAAGAAGAGAGTAGAAGCTTTCGAAATGTGGTGCTACAGAAGAATGCTGAAGATTAGATGGGTAGATCACATAACTAATGAGGAGGTATTGAATAGAATTGGGGAGGAGTTTGTGGCACAACTTGACTAGAAGAAGGGATCGATTGGTAGGACATGTTCTGAGGCATCAAGGGATCACCAGTTTAGTATTGGAGGGCATCGTGGAGGGTAAAAATCGTAGAGGGAGACCAAGAGATGAATACACTAAGCAGATTCAGAAGGATGTAATCTACAGTACGTACTGGGAGATGAAGCAGCTTGCACAGGATAGAGTAGCATGGAGTGCTGCATCAAACCATTCTCAGGACTGAAGACCACAACAACAACAACAACATGACAACTACGTAAAGGAGGTCGAGCGGTCAAGACTTATCAAGTGGGCGTCCCGGGCTGTCGTTAAATGATAGACCAGGAATTTGGTCAAACAGAGAGAATGTATTTCAGTGTGCGGAATACAAGGAGCGCATCTAGGGTAGGAAGGTACCAGATGTGGGCGAAGGTAGTCAACAAACTAAATAAATTAGGCTACAGGAGAGGTTTGACACCAACCAACGGCCACAATGACCTTTCAGGGTTAGATGTGTTGGTGTCCGGTCATGGAGGACAAAGCCAGAGCCTCCGTCTCCCAAGGGAGACGTCTGTTCCACTAGAGTTCTCTGTCACAAGAGACAAGTGTGTTCTGCCATGCAGAACCCTCCACAGTCCATACAAGTGACCTGCCTCCTACACACGCTATTGGGTAAATCTATGGTGTGAATTCGCTAGCAGTTTCAGCATAGGGCTTAAAGCGTCTCTTGTCAGCAGTTTCAACTGGACAGAACTGCCTCGGTTCTGAAAGGCTAGTAGCTTGTGTCACGTAGGCATAATCTAAGTTACTCCGGGAGAAAACTTCTAGATATGAAATGACATAAAATTTCGACCTCAAGATAACATAAAATTTGTTAAATCGTTCACCTACGATATTCCTTGACTGGCTGTCAGCTTGTACATTTCCATTTTGATCTGAGAAGACCACGTCCGATTTCATAAATATCAATGGAGAAAAAACTGTAACCAGCAACATCTTTGAATGGCCTAGGCACAACACCAGACGGCAGCGACGACTCCTAGTACAAGATTCAGATCTTTCTCTTCAGAAAAAGTATTATTTTTTCCCCTCTATAACAAGAAATAAATAAACAAATAAATGAAAAATAAAAAAAATAAAAATAAAAATGTGACGCATGGTGAAGGAACCGAAAATGACGGGAATCGGTTGATCTGATGCATATGTGCAGACAACCAGTGGTTACAGTTTCATAACCGGTAAGAGCTTCACGAATTGAGAAAGTCACTGAAGCGTCGGTCGATCTCTGGAACTTATGGAACCCTTTATTCGGCTTGGCATTGACAATATGGTTGGCACAGATCGTTACGTGTGACGTCACGTCTCCAACTGATGCCAGATCTAAATAAATGTTTTGTGTTTGTCTTTGGTCTTGCCGATTGGGGTAGCCCCACGGTCTGGGGCGCCTTGACACGGTTCGCGCGGCTCCCCCCGTTGGAGGTTCGAGTCCTCCCTCAGGCATGGGTGTGTGTATTGTCCTTAGCGTAAGTTGGTTTAAGTTAGATCAAGTAGTGTGTAATCGTAGGGACCGATGAACTCAGCAGTTTGATCCCACAAGCTCTTACAACAAATTTCCAAATTTCTTTAGTCCAGCTCATTGTTGTACTTGTCTCACATAAAGAAAAACTATTCCTTAAGAGAAATAATTATTTAAATAAAAATAAATGTTTAGTGTACCACCTTTTAATGTCGGAGTAAAAGGTGTAAAACAACTTCTGCTACTTGCATACAGATTCCCAACCCCATGCACATAGTTCTTAGAAATCGTGATAGCGAATTTTTAATAGCTGCAAAACACTTGTAATATCTGTGACGAAAAATGAAAGGTGCATGCAATATGTAACAGGAAGTTAACTACTCATGCACCAGTTATGTATTCACGTTTTCCTCTTCATGTTTTACTCTTACAAGCACTTTACAAGTATTAAATTTCCCAAAGTTTTCAGAACTGCCTCTATGGGGTTAGGAATCTGCATTCGGTAGGAAAAACTATATAATACATTTTAGTATGATATAAAAACACGTTTTTCTTGAAAATATATTTTTGTTTAAATAATTACTGCATGCTCTTTTGTGCTCTGTGTCTGAAAATTTTCAATCGATTACAAACATCTTGGTGAGATTACAACAGAGACAAGCCGTAAATCTCGGGTTTATTATCTACGTGCGTATTCCTTCTTCCTACGTGTATGACACGAGACGACCGCGTTAGTAAAAGAGATTCGAACTCAGATGGAGGCTTACCAGCAACCATTCTTCCCACGAATTATTCGTGACTGTAACAGTAAAAGGGGAAGGATCAGTAACACACAAAGTACTCTCTCCCACACACCAGACAGCAACGTGAGTTAATATTGGACTGTCATACAGTTCTGAGCTATGCTGAAAGATCTAAATTTATCGCTCTTTGAGAAAGAAGCCTAAAATCAATTACAAAATTTGTGCCGAAGAGACAGGCAGACACGAAAGCGAGAAAAAAACGGTGTAAAATAAGTCACATGTATACCAAATTTGGTTGAAACGACTTCCGGCGGCCCTGAACTACTATTTTGTATCATCCTTTTTGAACCCCACCCACGTCTGTAATGGTGCTAGGGAAGTCATATTGTCATAGTAAATTTTTTTCCAGGCTGCAAGTAATATGTGTGCCCTGTTTGTAAGAAATTTCTTCAAGCGGTACAGAGGTGCTGCTATATGTCGAGTGAGTTCTCATGGACTCTTTCTGCAGATGGTAATTACGCCTCAAGAGCCTGAGACGCAACCTGCTAAACACAACCATCGCGCAAGATCTCCCATTGGACTGGCGGATCTCTGGTTTTACTTCTTCGTCATGCAGATTTGAGGCGTACCCTGTTCCCTATCCCAGGTAGGTGGTTCTTATTGCTCACTGTTCCATTGTCGGCTATTTCTGAATTATGTTTAAAAGCAAAACAGACAGACAGAAAAGAAAGATTGCTAAAATGTACAACTTGTATGAGAAATTATTGCTGCTGTTAGACGTTGTGCCTATGCCAATGAAAAAGTGTGTCTGATCGTAGTTTTCTCCTTTCTTACATTTCGAACACTTATGGGGAAATTAAGAGCAAAGGCGTCAACATTCAAGAGTACAAAAGAAATTCAGATCTTAAACGCAGAGGAAAGGGGAACGGGGGTAAGTGGGAAGATAGGAGGAACTGTCTTCTAGCGCAAGGAGAAATGCGTGTCTATTTGAAAGTCCTAGAGGTTAGATTGACAGACCTTTGGGATACTAGCAATGGTACACAATGGAAAATCCAGATACAATTTCTTCGAAATTTCTAAAATTATTCTGTGATTTGGCCACAAAACGACTATTCTAGTTAAATGTAAACGCACGCTGAGGAAGGCGCCTTGCAACAGTCGCCGAAAGGTCGGAATTTCACAGACGACAACGCGGCCTCAAACCCAGAAGAATATTATTGACTGTGACTATTCTAGTTGTTGTGTGGAATATGTAAGCCTGGTGACAGTAAATTGGACTTCCGGTAAACATGTCATCCACACAATCCGAAAAAAGTCAAAGGCTGATAAACACAAGAAGTATTGTATAATCAGCTTAACAGCACTTAAGTTCGTGACACGAATAACATACAAGTTTAACATACAGAGGAATGGAAAAGACGGCTGAGAGCCTGTTAGATGACTTTCAGTTTAGATTTAGGAGAGACAAATCCATCAGTAAGGCCGTTCTGACTTTGTACTTTGTAACGTAAACAAAAGATTTCCGAAAAATCAGGACATTTTCGTATGGTCTGTTGGCCTAGAACAAGCGATAGATTAAATAATATGGTGCACGATGTTTGAAATTCTCAGGAAAGTAAGCACAAGCTGTAGGGAAAGGTGGGTCACAAAAATTATGTACAAGCAAGAAAATGGAACTCGAAGTATGGAAGATCAAGAAAAATTATCCAGATTAAAAATGGTGTGAGACAGTTTTCTCCACTACCTTTCATCCTGTACACTCTACAGCAAAAAGCGGACCACCTCTGAATGCCAATGTGTAGGCCGCACCTGATTGTATGCAACAAACATAGCAAAGATGTGTCTCAGGTCCTCCAAACCTTCTGCAGTATAGTCGTCAGACTATACACAATGGGTACCACAAGAGACCATTAGAGAACACTGCTCTACATGGCAATCAATCCAGACGTAAACAAATACCGCGATACAGCAAATATTAGAAAATATGTTACTAGAGAGAAGCAGACATGGCTTGTATATTAACCTTCATTACAACAAGTGCAACAAGTGACACGGCAGAAGTCTTATCACACTCATTAAACGACAAGACGAGTTTTTGTTCGAGACCCAAATTCCCATTTTGAATCCACTGTTAGCCAAACGAAGCCTGCGAATCTGATCGAGACTTTACCAGGACGGATATCAGAACCTGAAAATAATTGATTATACGTTTAGCACTACACCGGGAATTAAATGAAGCCCATACTGTCAGTGAGAAGCAGCTATAAAAGTTATGTAACAATGTGCAATGACCGAGCGAGGTGGCTCAGTGGTTGGACACTGGACTCGCATTCTGGAGGACGACGGTTCAATCCCGCGTCCGGCCATCCTGATTTAGGTTTTCCGTGATTTCCATAAATCACTCCAGGCAAATGCCGGGATGGTTCTTCTGAAAGGGCACGGCCGACTTCCTTCCCTAATCCGATGAGACCGATGACCACGCTGTCTGGTCTCCTTCCCCAAACCAACCAACCAACCAACCAACCAATGTGCAATGCACAAGTGTGAAACACCGTGAAGTAAATCGGTGGTGATGGACGGAGAGTACAACCCAATACCGATTTGAATTTATAATCAAGCACTATCAGATATCTGATATTAAATACTTTCACCAATAGCGTGATACTGGGAGGTGGCGAGGTGTCCATATTTTTGGCTACAGGTAACGCAACGATTAGTTGTGTGCTGCCTGGAACTCAAATCCCACGCATATCGTCATAGTTGACCCCACACAAAGTGGTGTCAGCTATCAAATTCTCCTTCCGAAGGTAAAATAGTCCCCCATTCGGATCTCCGGGCGGGGACTACTCAAGAGGATGTCGTTATCAGGAGAAAGAAAACTGGCATTCTACGGATCGGAGCGAGGAATGTCAGTTCCCTCAATCGGGCAGGTAGGTTAGAAAATTTAAGAAGGGATATAGTGGGAATTAGTGAAGTTCGGTGGCAGGAGGAACAAGATTTTTGGTCAAGTGATTACAGGTTTATAAATACAAAATCAAATAGGGGTAATGCAGGAGTAGGTTTAATAATGAATAAAAAAATAGGGGTGCGGGTTAGCTACTACAAACAGCATAGTGAACGCATTATTGTGGCCAAGATAGACACAAAGCCCATGCCTACTACAGTAGTACAAGTTTATATGCCGACTAGCTCTGCAGATGATGAAGAAATTGATGAAATGTATGACGAGATAAAAGAAATTATTCAGGTAGTGAAGGGAGACGAAAATTTAATAGTCATGGGTGACTGGAATTCGTCAGTAGGAAAAGGGAGAGAAGGAAACATAGTAGGTGAATATGGATTGGGGGGGAGAAATGAAAGAGGAAGCCGCCTTGTAGAATTTTGCACAGAGTATAACTTAATCATAGCTAACACTTGGTTCAAGAATCATGAAAGAAGGTTGTATACCTGGAAGAATCCTGGAGATACTAAAAGGTATCAGATAGATTATATAATGGTAAGACAGAGATTTAGGAACCAGGTTTTAAATTGTAAGACATTTCCAGGGGCAGATGTGGATTCTGACCACAATCTATTGGTTATGAACTGCAGATTGAAACTGAAGAAACTGCAAAAAGGCGGGAGTTTAAGGAGATGGGACCTGGATAAACTGAAAGAACCAGAGGTTGTAGAGAGTTTCAGGGAGAGCATAAGGGAACAATTGACAGGAATGGGGGAAAGAAATACAGTAGAAGAAGAATGGGTAGCTCTGAGGGATGAAGTAGTGAAGGCAGCAGAGGATCAAGTAGGTAAAAAGACGAGGGCTAATAGAAATCCTTACGTAACAGAAGAAATATTGAATTTAATTGATGAAAGGAGAAAATATAAAAATGCAGTAAATGAAGCAGGCAAAAAGGAATACAAACGTCTCAAAAATGAGATCGACAGGAAGTGCAAAATGGCTAAGCAGGGATGGCTAGAGGACAAATGTAAGGATGTAGAGGCTTGTCTCACTAGGGGTAAGATAGATATTGCCTACAGGAAAATTAAAGAGACCTTTGGAGAGAAGAGAACCACTTGTATGAATATCAAGAGCTCAGATGGCAACCCAGTTCTAAGCAAAGAAGGGAAGGCAGAAGGTGGAAGGAGTATATATAGGGTTTATGCAAGGGCGATGTACTTGAAGACAATATTATGGAAATGGAAGAGGATGTAGATGAAGATGAAATGGGAGATAAGATACTGCGTGAAGAGTTTGACAGAGCACTGAAAGACCTGAGTCGAAACAAGGCCCCGGGAGTAGACAACATTCCATTAGAACTATTGATGGCCTTGGGAGAGCCAGTCGTGACAAAACTCTACCATCTGGTGAGCAAGATGTATGAGACAGGCGAAATACCCACAGACTTCAAGAAGAATATAATAATTCCAATTCCAAAGAAAGCAGGTGTTGACAGATGTGAATATTACCGAACTATCAGTTTAATAAGTCACAGCTGCAAAATAATAACGCGAATTCTTTACAGACGAATGGAAAAACTGGTAGAAGCGGACCTCGGGGAAGATCAGTTTGGATTCCGTAGAAATGTTGGAACACGTGAGGCAATACTAACCTTACGACTTATCTTAGAAGAAAGATTAAGAAAAGGCAAACCTACGTTTCTAGCATTTGTAGACTTAGAGAAAGCTTTTGACAACGTTAACTGGAATACTCTCTTTCAAATTCTGAAGGTGGCAGGGGTAAAATACAGGGAGCGAAAGGCTATTTACAATTTGTACAGAAACCAGATGGCAGTTATAAGAGTCGAGGGGCATGAAAGGGAAGCAGTGGTTGGGAACGGAGTGAGACGGGGTTGTAGCCTCTCCCCGATGTTATTCAATCTGTATATTGAGCAAGCAATAAAGGAAACAAAAGAAAAATTCGGAGTAGGTATTTAAAATCCATGGAGAGGAAATAAAAACTTTGAGGTTCGCCGATGACATTGTAATTCTGTCAGAGACAGCAAAGGACTTGGAAGAGCAGTTGAACGGAATGGACAGTGTCTTGAAAGGAGGATATAAGATGAACATCAACAAAAGCTAAACGAGGATAATGGAATGTAGTCAAATTAAATCGGATGATGCTGAGCGGATTAGATTAGGAAATGAGACACTTAAAGTAATAAAGGAGTTTTGCTATTTAGGGTGTAAAATAACTGATGATGGTCGAAGTAGAGAGGATATAAAATGTAGACTGGCAATGGCAAGGAAATCGTTTCTGAAGAAGAGAAATTTGTTAACATCGAGTATAGATTTAAGTGTCAGGAAGTCGTTTCTGAAAGTATTTGTATGGAGTGTCGCCATGTATGGAAGTGAAACATGGACGATAACCAGTTTGGACAAGAAGAGAATAGAAGCTTTCGAAATGTGGTGCTACAGAAGAATGCTGAAGATAAGGTGGGTAGATCACGTAACTAATGAGGAGGTATTGAATAGGATTGGGGAGAAGAGAAGTTTGTGGCACAACTTGACTAGAAGAAGGGATCGGTTGGTAGGACATGTTTTGAGGATCAAGGGATCACAAATTTAGCATTGGAGGGCAGCGTGGAGGGTAAAAATCGTAGAGGGAGACCAAGAGATCAATACACTAAGCAGATTCAGAAGGATGTAGGTTGCAGTAGGTACAGGGAGATGAAGAAGCTTGCACAGGATAGAGTAGCATGGAGAGCTGCATCAAACCAGTCTGAGGACTGAAGACCACAACAACAGCAACAACAACAGTAGTGTCGTTCGTATAAAAAAAAAAAAAAAAAAAAAAAAAAAAAAAAAAAAAAAAAAAAAAAAAAAAGACCTGTAGGACTTTGGCGGCGTGATGATGGGACAGTATCCTCTCGAAAGTTTCAAATCCAGACAAAAATTAGGATCATAGATCGAATCCCAGTCGAGTGCCAATATTTTCAAACTCTCAAGATCACTGAAAATAAGAAATGAAACTCCTATGACCTTACTCGACGACTGATTCGTAAAGTAAAGTAACATAACTAGTATGAGAAAGCTTACTAGAAACGGAGTTCCTACAAGCAGGGAGTTCCGCCTCTGACAGTCAAAACTAATGCTGCTCTGTTCCAGGCAGTAGCGAATGGACATGATTAATATCGATTTAGAATCAAGGCGCGGCCCTGAGTTCCCATTTGGGTTACTGGAGGTGAAGAGGGTATGTTTGTGGCTATTAAAAACTGGCACCCCCAGCAGGAATCGAACCCACACCTTAGTCATTACAAGCTAGCCTCAGTCCAACCAACCACTGAATTTCACATGTGTTAGCATTGTGTTTTTGTCATAATGAGGCACTCAGCCCGCAGTACGACAAGTGTTGACCTACACTTGAGCTGTTGTTCTGAACCACCTATTCGTGGTCTAAAAGTCAACATCATGCAGTGTGAATTCATAGCCGTAATATCTGTAGCGGCACTAGCGTTTGGGATAGGAGAAGTCAGTTTTGGTGCAATATTTCTGAGCACGCTAGATATAGCCAGGTGCAGGCCTGTTTACAGTGAGTTACGCTCACCAGCAGTTGCAAAGTAAAACAGGGGCCACAGAGTCGTAGAACCGTCGGAAAAAGTACACGCAGCGGTTTGCGTGGCACAAGTCACAGGCAGAAGGGACCCACTGGCCAATGTTAGGGTTATGAGTACGCAACACAGAGCGGCGCATTTAGCAAAACAGAGGTGCACAGCCACATATAAATAGGTGGTGGTTCACTAACAAAAGTGTGGCAGCTCTTCTGGATGGCGGTGCGTGTCACACTACCAGCTATATGCAGCAGCAGATGGGGCGCCAGCGTTCCAGTGCATGGCAGGTCGCTGGTTCGACCCTCTGAGGCCAACGCGGGATATTGTAGTGTGGCAGCTCTCCTGGATGGCGGGGCGTCTCACACCACCGGCTGCACACAGCAGCAGATGGGGCACCAGCGTTCCAGTCTACGGCAGGTCGCTGGATCGACCCTCTGAGGCCGACATGGGGTCCGTAGCCAGCCAGCACCAGCAGTGGGCCACTCCACGGCTCGGTGCACCGGGCAGTCGTCTTGGTTCCCAACATGCGCTGGAGACATCCAGGGCGAGGGCCTTAGATTCAGCTGCTGGATCGTGGGCGCTTGTTGTTGCTGCGATCTTAGCCGCACTGGCGAGGAAGCACGCTGCTGGGCTGCCTTGCGGCTTCCCGGCGAGTGGCGCTGAGGCAAGCAGGACAGAGGCCACTGAGTCGGCTGCTGGTGCATCCTGACATCGACGCAACTCCGCGGCCGTACAAGGCCAACACACTGTGGGGCGTTGCACGGATCGCTGAGGCAGCCACTCCGAGCCAAGCCGTTTCGCAGACGGTTTAAGTGGTGTCCTCAGCATTGGGACCCGATGATGTAAAAATGGTTCAAATGGCTCTGAGCACTATGAGACTTAACATCTGAGGTCATCAGTCCCCTAGAACTTAGAACTACTTAAACCTAACTAACCTAATGACATCACACACATCCATGTCGGAGGCAGGATTCGAACCTGCGGTCGGGCGGTTCCAGACTGAAGCGCCTAGAACCGCTCAGCCACACTTGCACGGCCCCGATGATGCAGAGTGAGGAGATCGCGGCACTGTAGTTGGAAATAAATGACTTGGAAAGCTTGGACGAGTCTTAATATGGTGCCTTCTACTTCTTCCCGCTACATTTGGTGTTGATGTTACATTTGGTGTCAGAAGTTGCCACTACATATCAAACACACTATTTTTCTTTCTTTTTTAAGCCATATTCCGTCTGTATGCTAAGAGCGTTAGTCTGACAGTAGGTCACGGACAGTTTCGTTCATTTTCTAACCAGTCCGTAAAAGAAAAATCATGCAGAAACATGTTTATGAAAGGTCTCGTGTGTGTCTGCCAGTTTCAGGCCATCAGTCGGTGGCCGCTTAACACAGACTGGCGACTGCTCAAAGGATCGCAATGCATCGAGCACAGAGCCTATGATCTCCAGAGGACTTTTCTACGCTTGAAGTAGCAAGTATAACATTATGTAACGTTGCGTATGGTATAAGATCATGTTTCAGCAAGCTCTATCGCCATTTACTATGACATATTGCTATAAGCGTATGTAACTAGGGTGTTATTTTGTTCAATTTGAATATTTCTCATTTTTGACATTATGACGAGCGTCATTTACATACTAAAAAGCGCAATCTACAACTGAGTATGGTCTAATGTCGGTGACATCACTTTCTCTTCGTGGTTAATAAAAGGGTGAAGGCAGTGGACGTAATTCGTAACACCTGTGCCCTGTATGGAGTAAGTATAATCAAGAAAGTCAAGTTGTATCGTTTAAAGTACAATATTTTTGAGATAAATTAATCACCACATTCAGGCGTTGGAGAAGGATTCCTCAAAAATTTACTGATGTTGTCAATGACAGTGTACCCGACAATAGGCAAGTGTTACGACCAATCAGCCTTCGTGCAAGACTTGCTTCAGTAGTCATATTGAGGCTAAAGGAAAGAAAGGAGGATAATGGTACAACATCTCGTCAAAAACTACATTATATGCGATACAGTATCTCGAACTGGGAAGGAAGAGGGATGAAGTCACCTGTGCCCTTTCAGAGAATAGATCCTCACATATGCCACATCAGGTGTATGGAGATCACCAATAACTTAAATCAGTGTGGCCTGATGGCGATTTGAAGTTCCGTAGGAGTACGTCATAAGGAGAAAATAGTGCGTGTTTTGTGTTGCGAAATGTTTCACAGGAATGTATCCATCGAAGTTGACATTTGTTGCCAACAAATGAGATGATTTGCAGTCACAAAGTAACAAATGTAATCTAGAAGACAACTGACTGGTTGGCTAACACGCATATCACACGTTTTCTAATCTGACACATTCGTGTGTTAATCCTTCTCACCCCTTATCGATCAACCACCAACGAAGTTAGTTTTTGTATTCATTTGTTTGTTTTTGTTTTAGGCGACTGCGCTTTAAACGTGGCTTAACAAAGAATCAGCAAGTCAGTACATTCGTGGGATAAAAAACTACTTGCACATCATCTGACGGTTTTTGATAACTAGGAGCGCTATATTGTTGACAATTCCTCAGATGTTTGTGTCTAATTTGTTCAGTGAACCAACGGGAAACGCTATTAATATGCAATCCACTAAAAAAACTGGTGTCTATTCATAATGCAACGAATGCCTATCTTAATCAAACGTGAAGTCTTTTGTCGTACTCAAGTAGCTTTACTGGACTAAAATGTAAACATGACAGTGTGGCTGTGTGAGTAGTTGCTGGATGAAACAGTTAACAGAGTATTCAGTGATTTAATTAACAGATTTGAGTACTCTTAGTAGCCGCTCGGCAATGCTTTATGTATCTTACCTCTAGATTTACTGGTTACTGGATGTAGCAGACGTTTTATGGTTACAATATTTCTAAATACGTCATTCTGAGTTCGATACAGCTGTTTGTAGCTCTGTTACAGAGTAGGTAAAATATTACTCACGCACCAGTTTCGAACTCAGAGGTACTGCCTCTTATTCTTTACAGGGCAGCGACATTTTGGTAGAGCAAGCGGCCAACTTCAACATTCCTCTCCTCCTCATTGCCCTTGTGATGACTAATACAGACAATTCGCAGTGTAGACAATGAGATTAGTGGTAGTTGTTGCATGAAAGTAATACCCCTGTCTGTTAAGATATATTTGATAAGTCGATGACACACCAGAATGGAATTCATTCAGAAACTTTGATTGGTCCACCATGAATATATCCAGTGGATTTTGCAAGGTAGTCCTCTGTCATTCCAGGAAGTAACAAAACTATCACATCGTCATCTGACATGCTCTACTAAGTTGTCATGACCCTACCATAGTAGTAGCAAGACGAATTTGTTTCTACATGCAATGTATTTCTTGAGTGAGCTAACAATTTAGGAGTGCATCTTGTGCATCGACAATGAAGCGCCTTAATTACTTTTCCTACGGCATCATGAGGAGTAAACTAGTATTCCTGGTGAGGGAAAAGAATGTAGAGCTGCACAGGCCACCGCAATACGTATTAAAGAAAATAAACGTAATCCACTGAGTTAAAGATCTATGTCATTGACATCCCCATGTAGCAAGACGTGTGAACAAATATTTTGTCCCACGTTATGAAATACTCTGAAATATTTAACCCATTGACATCAAACCAGCGTGGATTTGGAAAGCCTTACTCTTGTGAGACACAGCTCGTACTCTGTTTGCACAGTGTACTGTGTACAGGGACCCTCAAACTGATTCCGTATTTAAAGAGTTCCAAAAAGGTTTTTGATATCAATCCTCACAAGCGGCTTCCAACCACATTGCTTTCGTATCGACTATCGTCTCAGTTGTTTGACTGGATTCATGATTTCATATCTGATAGGTCACAGTTTGCAACAGTTGTTGGGGCGTCACCTAGTGAAACGGAGGTGGCGATTGTGACTCTGCAAGTGAAGCGATGCAGACCTTCTGCTATTACTAATATACATAAACTATTTAGCAGACAATCAGAACATTTCTCTTAGATTTGTAGCAGATAATTCTGCCGTCTAGTAAACTCCTCAGAAGAGGAAAGAGAATTTTAAAATGATGTTGACAACGTATCTTCACTGTGCAAAACGTGACAATTCACCCTAAACAGCAAAATGTGTGAGTTTCTCCACATGATTACTAAGAAGGTTTCGTCAAGCTTCGAGAAGTCGATAAGTAATTGAATTTTGAGGGTTATACATCTAACGTAGGTCATGGAGTGTACAAATACGAACAGCGTAACTGGGAAACATCACATTTCGTGGCGAAGATGACAGATGTTGGGACCCAAGAAGAATACTAAGGAGACTGCAAACACTACATTTGCTCTACCTCTTCTTTAATAATGCTGGACTCAATTCTATCATTATCTGACGGGAGTGACGGAGTATATGGAAAATGTTGAAGGAAGGCAGCTGATTTTGTAGTGTAGAGAATTGGAGGAGAGTGTGTTTTCTCCTCACGGTTGGTTGGGGTGGGGGTAAGAGGGGGGGGGGGAGAAAGGGGACGAGTTGGGGCGCGATAGTAAAACAAACGCTTTTTCTCGATGGCACAATATTTCCGTGACATTTCAACCACACTCTTTTCCGTCTGAATGCAAACAGTTTTTGTTTACATCGCCGTACACGGGATGATATTACAACTGTAATAACATTACAACTGTAATAACATAAGAGAAATTAGAGCTTGCTCATGAGGGGTTTAGCGTTCGTTTTCCTCCAGTCTCGTATTCGGGTGGAATAGTGAAGAAACACCGAAGTGTAAATTGCAGAGCAATCTTGTATCATTGCGGTGCAAATAAGTGCCTGAGCAGAACGTAATCCATCATGCAGTAATTATTGTTTCAGATGCATTGAGTACACTTTATATAAGCGGTAAAAATGTGAATGATATGCTACTTATACCAAACTCTTTTGCAAGGTTGCAACCAAAACTTTTAGAATCCGCTTGGTTATCTTAGTGGAATACATACCTTCTTAAGGCGTTATCTAATCCAGAGAGCTTACAAAAAAGGAATAGTGTCATACATAGCGCAATTTTAACGTAAATATGTTTACTTCCTCTCCTGGCATCAGTATAAGAGCGGCTAGCAGAAATACACATCAGCCTCTCTGTTGCAATCGTAGAAGGTATGGTGTACCCCATCTACATCTATATCTACATCTACATCTACATGATTACTCTGCAATTCACATTTAAGTGCTTGGTAGGGGGTTCCTCGAACCACAATCATATTATCTCTCTACCATTCCACTCCCGAGCAGCGCGCGGGAAAACCGAACACCTAAACCTTTCTGTTCGAGCACTGATTTCTCTTATTTTATTTTGATGATCATTACTACCTATGTAGGCTGGGCTCAACAAAATATTTTCGCATTCGGAAGAGAAAGATGATGACTGAAATTTCATAAATAGATCTCGCCGCGACGAAAAACGTCGTTGCTTTAATGACTTCCATCCCAACTCGCGTATCATATCTGCTACACTCTCTCCCCTATTACGTGATAATACAAAACGAGCTGCCCTTTTTTGCACCCTTTCGATGTCCTCCGTCAATCCCACCTGGTAAGGATCCCACACCGCACAGCAATATTCTAACAGAGGACGAACGAGTGTAGTGTAATCTGTCTCTTTAGTGGACTTGTTGCAACTTCTAAGTGTCCTGCCTATGAAACGCTACCTCTGACTCGCCTTCCCCACAATATTATCTTTCCAACTTAAGTTATTTGTAATTTTAACACCCAGGTACTTATTTGAATTTACAGCCTTGAGAATTGTACTATTTATCGAGTAATCGAATTCCAACGGATTTCTTTTGGAACTCATGTGGATCACCTCACACTTTTCGTTATTTAGCATCAAGCCCATGTAACAGCAAAGAATTGGTGGAGGAACTACCTTGAAAGAGGTACTAACAACAGTGCTCCTGGCTCAGGCAGGAAGAGAGAAAACTCACACTAGGAGGACAGGGAGCTGATGTTTAAAAGCAGAGAAAATCCCTTTCTGAACGTGAAGCAGTTGTGGCGGGAGACCAACCTCCCCGGCCAAGACCAAAGGCCTAAGACTGAGAGAGATTGGAACGTATGCACGACGATCCACCGTGAAACAAGAGCTCAGGGAAAGTAATTTTTTATACCAGCTGGAATATGCGGAGCTCCATCTGAGAGCGTCGTGAGAAAACATCCTTTTCACTGACGAGGAGCTGTTTCCTGCCAGTAACGTCGGTCTAAGTATCGTTTATAGGTCAGAACGGACTCGCCATCGACGTGAATGTGTAAGCACGATGAGAAGTGGGTGGCTGTCTGTTTCCTGCTGGGATGGATTTGTGTGGGAGGAACAGGAGTTCTTCACAGAGTAGAAGGAATTCCATTAGTGTGAATTCTGTATGGAGGAGAGGACTTCACATTGCAAGAGGACCAATCTCCCGTTCACAAGTCTACATTTGTTCATCAGCAGCTCTCCACGGTTGGCGTCAACGTCATGGACTGGCCGCCAAGGCTACTGATATGAACCTAACAAATAACATGTGGGATGAGGTCGCCAGAATGTTAATAGAGAACTGACCACGACACCAGCCAACTACAGCAGACGCTCTTTGGGGCTGCATTCTTGAAGCCTGGGGGGAAGTTGCTTCTTCATGCTGTTAGGATCGACAGTTTATAGATTCTATGGCAAGACGCATGATAGGGGTACAAAATACTGTGTTCTGGGTATGCCTTTCCAATCGAAGGGAGTTTGTTTGGAATACAAAGTTTATTAAATATTCGATTTTTATTTCATTTATAACCTGTCTAGATACAAAGTAATGTTTGGATAGAAGCCTTAAAAATAATTTTAGTTGTTCCAAATACATCTCTTTCTTCCCCTCCATCCACTAATACATCGTCCGTCCTCCAGAAATCATACAAACGACTTCGTCTTACATTTACTCCTGGTTAATTTCTCCTCCATTCTCTCTCTCACTCTTTCTCCCCTCTCTTACATTATCACACCCATTGCCCTTATACTCCACTCCCCCAAAACGTTATAATCAATTCTAGCGGTTTCCATTGAAACTACACGTTAACATTTAATTTTTTTCTTTACTGTCCCCCACCATTACTCTCAAAATATATGAAACCGTAAACTTTTACGTCCACATACCTATAATTCATTCCTCATTCTGAATGCAGTCCTTCCTTTTCCCTCTGGCCTGAGATAAAACGATCTGTGGCTGACGTCTAAGTAAGGAGTACTTTAAAAGCTTTTCATTCGTTTATTTTGCACTTACGCACTCCTGTCAATTCCTAGATCCATCACTTCTTCCTGTTCCGCTGCCTTCACATCTGCATTCATATCCACATGAATACTCTTCGATTCACAATTAAGTACTTGGCACACTGCTTCTCTACCGTTCCACTCTCAAGTAGCCTAGGGAAAGAATGAACAACTAAATCTTACGGTGCAAGCACTGATGTCTCATATCACAGTTGCCATAGATTAGTTTTGGCTGTCAGAGGTGGAACTCGGTGCTTGTAGGAACACTAATATACTTTCTTACCTTACTTATATTTCTTCACTTTACTAATCAGTCGTCACGTAAGGTCACAGGACCTTCATTTCTTATTTCAAGTGATCTTGAGAGTTTGAAAATATTGGCATTCGGATTCGATCTACGATTCTGATTTTTGTCTGGATTTGAACCTTTCGAGATGATGCTGTCCCATCATCTTGTTGTTTCCTCAAAACGCCAAGTTCCTCCACGTCTATTCTTTTTTTTTACGAACAGCACTATCCTAACTACTAGTGAAAGAGTATTTCATAGTTGTCACCACCATGTGCGGGGTCAACAATGACGATATGCGTGGGACTGGAGTTCCAGGAAGCACACAACTAATTGTTGCGTTACCTCTATCCGAAAATATGCACATATCGCTACTGATGGAGAAATAATAAATATTTCATGTCTATTTGTGGCTACAAGCCAATATCTAGAGGTGCTGGATTCGAATTCTTGCCAGGAAAAAATCATTGTACCGTCGTTTCAGGTCCCAATATCACGCTGTTGGTGAACATATTTAATATCTGATACCTGATTGTGCTTAATTATAAATTCAAGCCAGAACTGGGTTCTACTGCCCGTTCATCACCACACTTGTGCACTGCACTTTATTACGTACCTTTCGTGGTTAATTCTCACGGACAGTATGGGCTTCGTTGGATTCCCTCTAAACGTATTATCATTTATTTTCGGATTCGAGGATTAGGCCTTGTGAGCTGATGCTGGGGAACACTTCGCTACTTTACGTCTCCTTATACCTAATCAGGTCTCGATCAGACTCGCAAGCTTTGTTGGCTTAACAGTGGGATCAAATTCGGGTCTCAAACAACAACTAGTGTTGTCATTTAATGAGTATGCTAAGACTTCTGCCGTGTCACTTATTGTAATGAAGTTTAATTTACGAGCGAGGACTGCCTCATTTCTAATATTTGTTGCATCGCGGTACTTTTTTTTACATCTGGACTGATTTCTATGTAGAGCGGTGTTCTTTAATGGTATCTTGTGGTACCCATTGTGTTTAGAGGACCTGCGACACAGCTATGTTATTTTGGTTGCATTCATAAGCGTCCCACTTTTTTACGTGAATTGTAAATCGAAGAATCAATCACAGAATTAAGACAGTATTTTATAATTTGGATTGATATACAGCAAGAAGGACATGAGTGGTAAGATTCGTTGATAACATTGTAACCCTGAGGAATAATCAAAACACCTCTTTTATAGAATGAACATTGTATTGATCACAGAATGTGGCCTGACACTTAACCAAGGGAAGTAGCAGAAATGCTATAAGCGATAACTTGACAGAAGAAGTGGTGAGCATATTATAGACGATGTGGAGGATTCTGCTACCTTGGATGCAAAATGACGTTTGAAGAAGATAGTAAAGAGCTTTTCACGCTAAAGAGAGTGGACTCGTATCAAATGTAGGCCCCCCCTTTCAGGAAGAAGTCACTGAGAATATTATTGAGGACAACAGCACCGCATAGATGTGAAACATGGGCAATGAGAAAACGGAAGACGAAAATCGAATTCTTAGAGTCTCGATGTTACAGAGGCATCCTGAAAATTGAGAGCACGGATATGAAATGAAGAGGTCCTGGCAAAATAGGCAAGTCAAGTAATATGTGATGACTAGAAGACTGAACAGGATGTTAAGAGACAAGGAAATTACATACGCAGTAGAAAAGGTGGCTCATAGAGAGAAAAACTCTATCTTAATGTTTTTTGTACGACTTCGTTCACAGCAGTAAAGATAGGCGGGCTACAAAGTGGTGTGACGAGTGTCGTAGGAAAGCTGGACCGGAGCACAAATGACTGTGAGCAAGTTAACACTTCTATTATTTTAAAAATATCTCTCTACAGTACTTCAATACAATCTCCCTACTTATCTATGGCTGAAACCCAAAACCTCGGAATCTCTATTATTCCATCCTTAGGATCACTTCTTTTCATGTGTCGACTGGTTTGGGTAACTGTGGTAGAAAGCTTTTCCAGCAAAAGATAACGACGTCCATACATAGGTTTCTACATCTTTGGGAACAAGTCGAAGTCTTGCTCTGTTATTCAATCCTGGGCATCACTTCTGTTCATGTGTGGACTGGCTTGGGTAACGGTGGTAGAAAGGTCTTCCAGCAAAAGGACTCATATCCAGTTTGTAGGGAGAATGTGGGAACACTTCCCACCCGTATACGCGCAGTTTTGGCTACATATTGCCGATAGGAGGGCAGGTATTGTCGTGGAAAATGAGTGGCCCAGCATCAAGCAACTGAAGTAGGGTTTTATATACATTTTTTCTGCGCATATTTTCCATGAAGTTACTATAATACCTTGCTGTGATACTTGTTCCACATGGGACTCTATCTGTCATTATGAATCCTTGGTGATCATAAACAAAAATCATAATTTGCTTGAGCTTTGATTGAGCGCGTCAAAACTTTTTTGGAAGTTGAAAATCCCAAGCTCTCCACTCATTCCAGTGTGATTTCAACTCTGATTCGAAGTCCCTAATCCACGTTTCATCAATGGCGACAATTCGACACAAGAAACCTTCACCTTTACGGTCGAATCACTGTCTGAGAAAGAATGCAATGTCCAAGCGTTCCTGCTTCTCTTCAGCAGTCAAACATATGGGATCCATCTCGTGAAAATTCTTCTCTCCTTCAAATCATTTGTCAGAATACGGAATACTGATGTTTGGGGAATTCCCATGGTTTCATACAGTTCCTCACAGGTTTCACTGCGATTATCCGATTATCTTCAACAGCATCTGACACTAGTTGATGTTTCATTGTTGATGTTTCTGACCTCCCGGGTCTTGGACTATTGTCTACACTCATACGACCATCAAGAAAGCGATTAACCCAACGTGAAACTGTACTACGGTCCACTGAAATCTCACCATAAACTTCACTTAACGCATTGTGGATTTCTGTCAGGTTTCCACACTCTAAATTTCGATCCTGATATACGACTTCTGGTCTTTAACAGTCGAGTACCGGAGACCGCTGCAGGATCCATTTCTACTTCTCGCAAATTTTATGTTACAGTACACAGCACAAAAAACAAAAACACGTGCTTCCTCCTCAAGCTTCCAACTACATGTGACGTAAGTTTCATTGTTGTTGCATCAGACAGTCCACATTAATAACTATTTGGGAATAATTAATGAAATGTCCCTCGTACATAGCTCTGAATCCTTAACCGAAACAAGTCTAACGAGTCTAGAACAAAAAAAAAAAAAAAAAAAATGGTACTGTATCTGGAGGAACGCACTGTAAATATCATAGTCCCCGTTAAATTTTGGAAATTTTCGGGAAGTGCCTAATACAGGACATTTTCAGGAAGTGCCTAAGACAGGTATATCTTGGCTACTATACGCTATCAGGGTACGGAGCGATTAGCACAACTTAAGTTTGCAAAGCTGTCCGTAAGTACTGTGGTTGAGCAAAGCGACTGAAGCTCCAGTGTCAAGTTGCAAACGGACTGATTGTCCAGCAATAGTGAGAGATAGAAAAAGTTTGTTGTCTCACGTAGTTCTGGGGATGAGTTGGGAGCCTTTCCTTAATCGATATTAGACTGTTGTTTTGCACTAAAGACTTTGTGTGGCTTGGAAAACAAACTACACACTGTGTGTGACTTAGGTTTGCATGAAGGAGTGGCAGAATAGGATGCCTTACATTTCAGTAAGCACACAAACTGTACATATCCCCATTTTCTGCAGGAAAAGCCAGTAACTTCACGCGGGGGCAACATCAGCGAGCAAATACCGTATTACAACGAGGGCACAACTTCACACCTTGTACCAGCCACTCTTTGCGAGCCGGTGGCGAGGCTTCTTTGCCGTGGCTATCTGCAGGAGAAACATGCGCTACCTCAAAACTATTTGCTGCGCTGTCGCAGCAATCACGATAGTCCATAATTTGCAGGATCTGTTGCGAGGAAAGATCTGGTTATTTAAGAATTTGTTCCCGAACTGAAGTCAGCTCCACTGTGCATAACGGCACCACGAATCACTATATTCACATTTGAATCCACAGGCCACGAAATTCAGAACCACTGACGGTATGTCTGTTCTTGTTGCTTATGCAGCCTAAAGAATTTGCAACGGGCAGTCGCCACTTATACCCTGTCCTCATAATACCTTGAAAGCGCCTGCAGTGGTACTCATAATGTACTAGTTCAGGACGGATCGTGGGAATATGTTTCGCACAGAGGCGATAAATAGTTACTCCCACCGAGGACAAGAAATACTTCCGTCAGTATCTTGTATGTGATATGCTGTGATGTTGCGCATTGCATTGTGCTATGTACACTGTCCACTCTTCCTTCGCCTCGTCAAACTTACGAAATAGCGGTGCATACGCAGGTAGAACAGGTGGTGGTGCTGCCATTTGGTCCGGCACCTTGTGTGAATTCATCTGCACTGCCATGGAGCGATTCATCAAATCAAGAAGCTACGCCATTTGTTGACTCTGAAACTGAATAAACTGTGTAATATCAACTTCAGACGGCGAAGCAGGTGATGTAGCACAACGGTCACGATCAATTAAGCAATGCACCAATACAAACAACGAAAAGCAAAATTAGCACAGAGAGAAAAGCAGGATGCAGAAGCAGCAACCTTAGAACCTAGAAGATATGGAGCATAATCAAGGAAAACACTGGGACCTGTAAGAGAATCAGAAACAGCAAAAACCAATCAAAAAGACGACAGAACAGGAAGAAGTAGTAGATTATAAGACTACCACACGCAGACACGATGACTCGTTTCCAGAATGAGATTTTCACTCTGCAGCGGAGTGTACGCTGATGTGAAACTTCCTGACAGATTAAAACTGTGTGCCGGACCGAGACTCGAACTTGAGAACTTTGCCTTTCGCGGGCAAGTGCTCTGCCAACTTAGCCACCCAAGCACGACTCACGCTCCGTCCTCACAGCTTCAATTCTGCCAGTACTTCGTCTCCTACCTTCCAAACTTCACAGAAGCTCTCTGCGAACCCTGCAGGACTAGCACTCCTGGAAGAAAGGATATTGCGGAGACATGGCTTAGCCACAGCCTAGGGGGTGTTTCCTGAATGAGATTTTCACTCTGTAGCGGAGTGTGCGCTGATGTGAAACTTCCTGACAGATTAAAACTCTGTGCCGGACCGAGACTCAAACTCGGGACCTTTGCCTTCAGCGGGGAAGTGCTCTACCAACTGAGCCACCCAAGCACGACTCACGCCCCGTCCTCACAGCTTCAATTTTGCCAGTACCTCGTCTCCTACCTTCCAAACAGCGAGATCCTCGGTACCATCGGATATGGGAAGGATGGAGAAGGAAATTGACAGTGCCCTTTCAAAAGAGCAATCCCGGCATTTGCCTTAAGTGATTTAGGGAAATAACGGAAAACCTAAATTAGGATGGCCGGACACGCGTCTGAACCGTCGCCCTCCCGAATACGAGTCCATTGTACTAACCACTGCGCCACCTCGCTCGGTGACATAAAAAGAAGATTAGCACAGCCAAAGAGGACATTTCTGGGCAAGAATCAAACTTCTGAAAATGTGTGTTTATGCACAGCATTGTATGGTAGTCAGTCATGCACGGTTGGAAAACCGGGACAGAGGGGAATCGAAGAGTTTGAGATGTGTTGCTAGAGTAAAATATTGACTAACAGATGGACTAAACAGATAAGGATGAAAGGGGGGGGGGGGGTTCCTAGCAGAATTAGGGAAGAAGGAAACTAGTAGTCAACACTGACAACAGGAAGGGACTGGATGATAGAACGTATGTTAAGGAATCAGGTAATAACGAAAGATGGTTGACGAAATTGTCACGGAACTGCTCCATCAGCATGGTTTGTTGCAAGAAATTGTCCGCTGGAGATGCAATGTCCTCTTGAGGCCCCTGTTGCAAAATCTGGATGCAAAGTGAGGAAACACAAATAGGGAACACAAGCAGGATATGGGGTAACAACCATTCTCCATGCTTGGTTGTGTGATATCGTGAGCTGGAGCAGTTGTGTATTGCGGAACCGATGAACCGATTTCTGACAGATATCTGTATCTTTCTTATACAGGAACATTTCATCAGGAATGCACGGGGGGGGGGGGGGGGGGGCAGAATTGTTAACAGCTGCCCATCAAAGGCGGGCAACCATGACCATACAGTTACTACAGCATACTGTGTAATACAGCAAAATCATATAGAACTGGGACGAACTTTCTTAGTCTCTTACATAGGGATTGTCGGATATCTGGAAAACGTACTGCACATGGGATCAGCATACACTCATGTGACAAAGAAATTGTAACACCAAAAATGAAGATGATATACCACCGAAAATTTTTGGACGTTTAGTATCCGTTGATAGCTTGCACTGTACTTCAGATTCTGAATATGTAAGCTTTGTTACAGAAACTGTAGTTCACATGTAATGGATGTAACAGTATGTTTATTTCTGACTGCATTTGATTGATTGTAATCATATTGACTGTAATTATAATTAACTGTGCCTGTTTGGGGCCAACCGGACGTGAAGACCTTGTCGGCCCAGAAGAAAGCCTAGGCAAAGTCACTGTGATAGACCCGAATGGATAAATCGGTGATGGGAGAATGTGCAAGAAGACAGAGCGATTAACGTCTCGGCAGTATCAATTGAAACGGCAGTCGACAAAGCGATCACTGTCCGTAATAACCATGAAAATGGAGTACCTGTCAACAAGGAAGAGGAGGCCGCTGTTAAAGCAACGGTACCGCAGGCTCTAGTAGAGTGTGATTCGCCGGCGGAATTAAAGAAGCCGATATCGGATAAAACTTCCGTTACCGCGCAGGGCAACGCGGAACGCGAGGTGTGGCTAGGTCAGTTCGGTCGGATATACGTCAAAATGTAGAATTACAGAGGATTGTATGAGCGGTGTGCTAATTGGGAGAGCGGACAGTATTTGACGCTTCTCAATCCGCACGAAATTGGCGTTTATGAAGAAACGGAAAGCTCTGTACCGAAGAGGCAAGCTTGTCCAAATGTTGTAGTACCGTTGTTTTAACCAAATCCAACAACGCTGGTCCTAAATAAAAGCGAGGTGATACTTCTGAATTGGGGAAAGACGAGTTTGTCCATGATGACCGGATACGACTAATTGAAAGCTATGTAGATTATAAGATCTACGAGATTAAGGCTGACGTCATACGGTCAGACGAGACTGATATGGGTTCCGTAAGCTCGGGAGAAGAATTAGAAGCACAAACAGAGCACATTTCTCCAAGAAATTTGGAAGATGATGTCCATTTTTCAGAAGAAAATTTACCTGACTTGACAGTTAACGAATTGTTAGTAATACAAGGTTCGTTGATCGAACAAATTGATAAAAAGCTTACAGTGTTGGGGTCATAACGCTTCAACAACCGTAGAGTAGGCAGATAGAAATTAGGAATATCCAAAAACAGAGAATTGTAAAATCCACCAGGTAAACTGCTATTCGTATCAGAGCTGGACGGGATTTTCTGGAATGATGGCCGGCCAGAGTGGCCGGGCGGTTCTAGGCGCTACAGTCTGCAACCGCGCGATCGCTACTGTCGCAGGTTCGAATCCTGCCTCGGGCATGCATGTGTGTGATGTCCTTAGGTTAGTTAGGTTTAAGTAGTTCTAAGTTCTAGGGGACTGAAGACCTCAGAAGTTAAGTCCCATAGTGCTCAGAGCCACTTGAACCATTTTTTCTGGAATGATCTTGATGTGGATGAGGGCTTGTTATGGGAAAAACGAAGAACTAGATACAGATAACTGTAGACAAATTACAGTGGCCGTTGATAAAAACGGCCTACAAACGCACGTTTTAATATATATCGGGGCAGACCTGAGTGCTAAGCCCGGAAAGATTTTTGGATTTGTTAAAGGGAAGGCAAGGATTAGTAGTAATGCCCTAATAGCAGTTAAAATAAGGGTAGTAAACCTATATCCTATCAAATATTAGTCTGTTTCGAAATTCAAGAGGAACAATTTGAGCGCGAATTCATCGTCATGCCAGATTTGAGATGATAAATGGATTCGATTGGTTATTGAAAGACCACAGAGTAATTGAAACTTCCTGGCAGATTGAAACTGTGTGCTGGACCGAGACTCGAAGTCGGGAACTTTGCCTTTCGTGGGCAAGTGCTCTACGAACTGAGCTACCCAAGCACCCAGTTCTGCAGGTTTCGCAGGAGAGCTTCTGTAAAGTTTGGAAGGTAGGAGACGAGGGAGTGGCAGAAGCAAAGCTGTGAGGACGGGGCGTGAGTCGTGCTTGGGTAGCTCGGTTGGTAGAGCACTTGCCCGCGAAAGGCAAAGGTCCCGAGTTCGAGTCTCGGTCTGACACACAGTATTAATCTGCCAGGAAGTTTCATATCAGCGCACACTCCGCTGTAGAGTGAAAATCTCATTCTGGCACAGTGTGATTGCCTACAACAATAAAACAATAATGTTCATTTCAAAAGATAAGATCGATATTAGTGTGAGTTTTAATGAAACAGTTGCTGATGTGAGTAGCCAATACCAATCTATTCACATTGTGAACTGACGTGATTGGATTGGTTCAGCCAGAAATATGGGAACGTATTGCCACCACAATCACAGGGTGTAGGGCAAATATATGGATTTTGAGAGGATTATGAACACTCCGACGCACGAATCTACAGGATTCACTCCAGAGGAAATTCGATTACACCGTAAGTCTAAGAGATTGGTGGAAGAGACAAGTGATTTCTCCCCGTGAGTTAGTATCGACATTCAGATGAAGAAAGAACGTTTACGAGAGGTAAAGAAAAAGAAAGCCGAGGCGCGAATATGGTGTCTTGACGCGGAAGCGCGGTTTGCTAGATTTGCGGTTGGTGGCCTCATTCTCTTTAAAGCGAACTAGAAATCAAGCGAGACTGATAAAGAAGTTTCAAAATTTAAATTCATTTATAATGTGCCGTTTAAAATTGTCAGCATTCCTCATACTAACGAGTACTGTTTAGATTTTTCTAAATCTGGCAATCTGTTATTTGTACGTTACATGATTGTCTTGAAATTGTGTAAGTTAAGAAATGATTAATCTGAGAAAGAATTTCCAACAAAAATCTTAATTATTACTGTAATTCTCAAAATTTATTTCAAATTGTTCTTGGACCAGATGGTCATCAAAGAATTGCAAAAAATATAACGAGAAATTTGGCTTACAGAGTAAATGTTATGAAAGGAACTGATATGAAACGAAAACCCAAGCCATAAGCAATGCTATAAATGTCGCTTTGGTATATGTATCACGTTTAATTTTGTAAATAATATGTTGTGAAAATTCTTTTATACCATGTATTACTTTATGTGAATACCGATGCACTCAGACAATGTATAAGTTTCATGTCTGAAATGGTTCAAATGGCTCTGAGCACTATGGGACTCAACATCTTACATCATAAATCCCCTAGAACTTAGAACTACTTAAACCTAACTAACCTAAGGACATCACACACACCCATGCCCGAGGCAGGATTCGAACCTGCGACCGTAGCAGTCCCGCGGTTCCGGACTGCAGCGCCAGAACCGCACGGCCACCGCGGCCGGCAAGTTTCATGTCTGTATGAATATAGACAGAGTTGAGTTATCCACTTTGACAGAAATATTAGGACTTGAGATTACTGGGAAGAGAATTTTCAAACAAGTCGAGGAAGGTGGTCTTTCTGCAATGCCACTGCACGAACAGAGAGATACAGCGTCCCCTGTGGTCCCCCGCCACAATGCCATGTCTGGACTGAGCCGCTGCGGGCTCTTAGGACGCAGCGGTGTCGTCTGCAAAATAGCAGTTTGTCTTTTGTCATTTCAGTACAACCAGCGCAAAGCTTTGTTGCAAACATTTAAGGTTTATCTCGACACTTGTTTGAAAGACGTAAACTTTCATAATGAGAAATGAAATCTCTTAATAGTTATGATATTTATGAAAAACTGTTTGAAGTAAACATTATAAGTAGTGATTTCTTGCCATGTTTCTTATCCATTTACTAACTGTTTGTAGACATTTAACTACATGGCTTACGTTTTCTTGTACAGTACTTACATGAAATTTCCTTTCAAAAGTAATGACATTTTGAAAGATGTAATTCTTTTGTTCAGCATATATTATGGTGTACTATGATGATGTGAATTATAATGACACAGCATCGTCATGCTAATTACGTGCCCCCACATAATTATGATAATTAATGACAAGTTTAGTGAATGATTAACAAAAACTATGTAGACGAAACTGAACGCATTTACCTCATCTGCGTTTCCTTTTGTATTTCGTTGGACATTACCTGACTCTGTTTCGTTTCAGGAAATAACTCATAGAATGTGGGGCACATGTGACACCGAAAATACAGACAAAATACCTTCTGTTCTATCCAAAATTTAGCGTCATTTACTGTCCGTTGATAACTTGTGCTGTACTTCTGGCTATGAATAAGTAAGCTTTATTACAGAAACTCTAGTTAACACGTTGTGGCTTAATACTGTATTTATTTCTGACTGTACATAATATATTGTAATTATAATGTATATATTGTGGATTGCTGGGTAATAATCAAGGGAACAAAGTTTAATGTATGAATAGCAATGACGAAATGGCAGTAACTGTGCCGTTGTTTATCTTTGCTTATCGAGAGTCTCCGCCGGGCTGAGAGCACAGAGGAAGCAGAGCAGCTTGAGTGATGAAACAATGCGGAAGTGTTTATTGGGCGTGCTGGCAGACGCGGTGTGCAACTACGATCGCGCCAGTGTAGAAGCGCCCAATTCGTTAACCCGCGAGTATTGATAGCACGATAGGAGTGTACAGGTGGAGGAAGCTGCAATTCCAACTATTGCCTGTCCCATAATTATTCATGGCTCTGGAGATGACTCGAGGTTATCAAATAGTAAGAGCAGCAACAGGGCAGCTCAGCATTGTCGTCGGTTACATTCTTCGTCGTCCGCACAGCTACACCATCTTGAGAATGTTAAGTGACATAATATAACTAACCTTGTAGAGGCATTACCCAGTAGCATTTTTTTCACAAAGTATGGCTAACATGAATAGCAATCTGCAATAGTAAAAACTTGCAGGGCACCTGTATTTTCATCGTCCTGAAACATTATTACCTTTTTTTCCATGCAATCACCGAGCGTCGTAAAAATTTGGAAACTAATTCACAATTTGCTGCCAGTTTTGTTTATTTGATACTGACCAGTTTCAGTCTAAATTTTCTGCCTCAGTAACTGCTTATTCTTGTATTGCGTAACACAGGTTTAACGAATGTGCAGTTTTGAGTATTATCCTCATTCACGTAAAGTAACATAAAATTCCACTGGAAAAACCATTAACTAAAGGTGAACAGTGCGCGGCTCGTGTTCATTCCGTTTATTGTTTGTCATCTTCTCTTACCGTACTGCCGTCTCGTTTTCTTATTCCATTTACTGGCGTCACTAACTTCCTGCATTAACTGCCCGTGAGTGGCAGCAGCAGCGCTCATCGATAAGTGCTGTGTCGTACCATCTCTGGAGCAACCGTTAGTATTTCCGGGTCGTCGTCTGTCGAGAGTTCAGGGGGACGCAGCAGCACTGAAGTTCAGTCGGAGACGGAGCGCCAGTGAGGCGCGGACAGCCAGTGCTCGCCGACCGCTGGCGACACACGTGAACTGTCTGACGGAAGGATATTGGAGCGGGACGACCGTTGGTTAGTCGTTCGGTTGGTCGTCTCATTGCGCGGCGTGTATTTGGTCTTTTGACCGCTTCTGGGCCTCGTCAATTGGTCATCTTGCGGGACGTGGGTCGGTTCCCACCTTGTGCAGAGATGGTTTGGCCAATGGGCAAGAGTTACCTCTGTATGGTTGGGTCCGAGCCAGTGTGCCCGGGTGCCCGGGTCTCCGTGTCTCAGAATTCCGAACGGACATGGGGTTGAGTCGGGTTGGAGCTGCAGTGAGGTCCGGATAGCAAAGACTCGCCCCACCGTTGCCGACACACGTAACTTGAGTGGGAACGACCTGGGTTGGTCGTTCGGTTGGTCGTCTCAACGGAAGACGTTTATTTGGTCGCCGACAGCTTGTGGAAACTCTGTGTGTCGAATTGATTCGTCCTTGTGGTTCCACAGTGATTACTTTTGCGATTCTTCGAGTTCTTGCGCAAGTGTGTTTACGTGGAACCGTGTGATTTCACTGA
The DNA here is from genome assembly GCF_021461395.2 of Schistocerca americana. NCBI lineage: Eukaryota > Metazoa > Arthropoda > Insecta > Orthoptera > Acrididae > Schistocerca > Schistocerca americana. The sequence continues at coordinate 167,007,022 of NC_060120.1, read as the reverse complement.
GCAATTAAATGCTGTCTGCGCACTGGAGTAGGCAGTTGGTCGGTTGGGACAGAGGGAAGTGATTAGGTTGTTGGTTGGTTCTTCAGCCGTCCCTAGGTCGTGCTGCGACCCGATTGATTAGTGTTACGCTTGGCCGCCGGTCTCACCTAAACGGTTGTTGGAGTTTCCTCCCCAGACCCACCCTTGGAACACTTTTGAGCATCACTGTTTGTTGTATGTGACTGTCATTTTATTTGGTCGCAGGTACTGTGCCAGGCCTTCAACCGTGTATTAATGTTGTCTGTTTGTGTTTAGTATATGGCCTTCAGCCGAACCTCATGACAACTATTTTAAGGTTAGGACTTCAGTCGTGTTTCATTTAAAATTCTTGTTGCCTTCGGCGCATTTGTTCCTAATTCTGTGGCTTTAATATGTAAATCTTTGTCTGTAAGGTTTCTCTTTAATTATCTTGGATTCTTCAAACGGCCTTCAGCCGTGTTCTGTGGATGTTTATCTTAAGGTTGTCTTTAATTATTCTTGAGTAATTGTTTGGGCCATAAGCCGACAAGATACTTCAGGTTTTCTTAATACGTTTTTCTGTTGTACTGTGTGAAAGCTTATCTTTAAGGCCTCCGTTTTATTATGTGAAGGAAATTTTGTTATTGGGCTTTCAGCCGAAGAATTAACTTGAACTTTCCTTAATATGGCCTTTAGCCGGGCTTTGTTAATGCTTGGCTTTTAAAGAATTTCCTCTGCTGATCTGAAATACTATTTCGGCCTTTAGGCAAGAAGATATTATGATTTTGCTTAAGTAAGGCCTTCAGGCTTTACCCTAAATCCTGGTGTTTTGAAAGCAATCATTTAAACATATTCTGGAGAAGTTACTTAGGCCCTCAGCCATGAATTGATCTTTGTTGCTTTAATGAGAAAACTGTGCATTGCTTTGAGCAATGAAGTTGTGTGTGTTCTTATATAACTAACAGTAATTGACCTTGGCCCCCTTTCCACAACCTGATCCGCTGAGTCCTGCGAACCCAGATTTCAACACAAATGAAGTGCGCAATTTCAGGTATTCTGCATTTATTTTAGCGAGTGACTTCTGCTGGCTTTTTAAGTATATTATTTCGGTATAATAAAAGAAAAATCATTTGCTCATTTGCTTAAAGTGAATTCAATTCGATCTTTCAGTAATCAAAAGTAAATTCATTGCCTTTGTCTAAATTTTGCATTACGTTACAAAAGGTTAGTGAAAGTAAATTTTTTGCATAACGATATTTTAGTTACATTTATTTAACCAGTAACTTCAACTACCTTTACTTTCAAAATTTAGTATTTCAGAATCAGTAACTGCCTTCATATTCAGTTACTTTCTCGTGAAGTGTTGTGTTCTGGAAAAGTGACACCCTTCTGTTGCTACGCCAGTGATTATTTGGTTAAATTTCTTTGCCATTACCATTGTTAAGGTTCTGGAGATTCATTGCCCTAGCGGGCTGGCAACCATTTAATTATCCCCTCATTAGCTAATCAGTATTTTTTTTTGTATTATCAGTATTTGTGTGTATTAAATATTACGTGGTATCCCTTCCCTACTGTGTGGTTCGTGAGCGATTGCACTATATCTCACCCATTTCAAAAGTATTTAGATTAGGTTCAGAATAGATTCTTCCGTCAGATTAGGAAGGGGGAGGTTCAAAATCAAATTATGAGCACATCCTTAATATCGTGTTCTTCTGCCGTTGCAATGCCATACACTAACGATTCGGCGTGGCAGTTGTTGACAGGTCCTTAGCAGGTTTCCAGTAACTTACTTCCCATAAATTGTGAATTCCTAGTTCATGGACGTGGATCTTGCGCCAGAAAGTATCCCAGATATTTTCCATCAGGTTCAGATCAAGTGAATTTCGTTAAAAGAATATCAACGGAAACAACTATACCATGTTTCAGGCTTTGTGACATGGAGAGTTATCATGTTGGACGATGTCATTGCCCTTAGGAACACACCATTCATATGGTGATGCAGGTGGTCCGCAATGCACATGCGTTACTATGATGAGACACATTCCATTATACTCCAGGCTTCTAATTTGTGCTTCTGAATTTCACTACTTATTCCACCACATTTTCACATTTCCCCTGGTACTCTTTTTTCCACCTTAGATCACTCACATCCTCCTATCTGCATATAATTCTCTCAATCAAGATTCTTCCCTTTCTCTTGATATCCTGTGTAGGATTTAAGAGGCACTACATGGCCCATATCTATACAGTCATTCCTAACAAGAGGACTGCACCGACATGGCGAATCCACGTGAGCAACGTTCATCCGCATCTGTCGCTAGGCATGCACGCTGGGAGCACGTGGCTAGCAGTTGACTCACGCAGCATCACGTGCCGCTCACTCGTGTAGTGATGGGCAACAGCCGCGTGCCCTTGCCACGCGGGTAACGAAATATGGACTCTTCCCATTCAGCTTCGGCACAAAGTAGCGGCAGTAATGAGATTGGAAAGCGTTCAAATGCATTTAGAACTAGAATTTATTTTTAACTGGCGATTTTTCGTGTGTCCCTTAGAGAAGGTGTGTGCTATACACCTGAGGTTAACCAAGTATTACGACACTATAACGAAAATTTAAGTGATAAGCGAATATTGAATGTTATTAGGGGCCATTCTTTCAGTTGTGAAGCTGTATATTTCCATAGAATAATATCTGATGAATTAATGCTGGCTTTTAGTGAGCTGTTAAACTCATATTAACATTTAGGCATATTTTGAACAAAACAAATTTAAAAAGATTTATTTCCACGAGTGTTACAACAGTCTATAATTATCATCTTTGTTTATATTTATCAAAAAACTTCAATCCAGCTGGACTGTAAGCTTTCATAAGTGAATTTAGCAAATCAACTAGTAGGACTAGTTATATAATTTGAACAAGAAGTGAAAGGAAGTATAAGTTGTTGTGGTGAAAAAGGATAGGTATTATAACTTTATTCACCGATAAAATCTGCCAATTTAATAAGGAATAACGTAATATAATGCCAACGTATTCTTTGATTATATCTTGCACAGAGTTAGCATTTGTCCCTTGCGTCAGCACAGTTCCTGTTTCATAAATAACTTATAAATGCTTTGCCTAAAAATGTGCATTTGTAGTTCATTAGCTTAAGTTCCAGACTACAGAACGTATGCTTAGGGGTCGATCCCCGATTAGTCCTACGTTTTCCTCTGTTATTGTTGCTTCTTTCACCTATAACAACGACAATAATGCCAAGTTAAGTTACGCCGTAGTACGGAGTACATGTTAAAATGTAAATTCCCTTCCAACTGGCTGTGTCCATGTTCAGAGGCGGGAGGAAGTCAAACGCACACCGCCATGCCTAGGAAGGCATTGCAGTGCTGAAACCATCCTTCAAGTTGAGCTCAGCCTTAGTTGATTTGCAGTGTAAAAAATGAAGCATAGAAATGCTTATAGGTGGATAGCCTCAGCAGTTTGGGCTATGACACACTAGGCAGCCACAGTTCTGCCCAGCCATCTGTTGGTCAGTCATGACCAATCATCCAAGCGAAATGGATGGGATATATGTTATGTCTTTTTTCTCGTAATAAACGTACTTCATTATAATTATGAAAATTATTTTTCAGATGTTTCAGTTTTTTCATTCACTGCAGATTATAATTTCACATACATATGTGTTGGAGCAGACAGAAAATATACTGCCTCATCTACTTTTAGGCAATCAATTTTGCATGAAAATCGCGTTAGTGAAAATTTAGAATTTTGGAGAAAAGCTCCAAATCAAACAAGGGAGCCCTTATGTCGTGCTTCATTGTGAGACACGAGGCATATGGTCTACCTGAAAATTTGATGCAGCCATATGGGAGGAACGAGTTTAACAAAACGATAAAACTACCTATTTTGTCTAGGACTGGGCAATTTATAGAATACGTTTTTGGAACTCTGGCCAATAAACGAAAAACGGAGAATATTTCATCGCCCAATGAATGTTCGATAAGAATTTGCAATGTCGATAGTAAATGCAAGCTGAGTTTAGCAAAATAGTGTGCCAGGAAGATACGATTCTAAATTTGAAGGCATATTGTACATCCTTCCAGGACTGAAAATTCCCCCAGGTGCTATAACCTGTCAAAGTCAACATGTAAATTGTTTCAGTATTATAGCTATGTATGACTGCCTCGACACACACTGAAGACAGCAACATGCGTTCTCCACGGATCAGCTTGCTCAAGACTGGCAGTGCAATGCCATGAAATCCCAGCGGTCCAGTGAAGGGACTGCAATGCACGCTTTTTTTTTTTTTTTTTTTTTTTTTGTTGGCAGAAGGCCTGCCAAGTGCTTTACAGCGCTTACACTACCGACTCGGATCCCTTCCACTGTACCGGCATTATGTCTTCTGCTCTCTCTGCTAACATGGTGCAAGAACTCAACGTTAGCAGCCAACAATGATAATGCAGCCGAAAAAAACTCCCACTCGTCAGCACCTTAAGTATCTTTGACTGGTAACACTATTGGATATGAGTGTCTTCTTGATATAACTGCGGAATTTGTGGTTGAAGTGCTTCAAAATGAGTGAACGAAGCAAGAACTCAGAGGTTCCTAAAGTTTACCATTACCAGATCTTTAGTCTAAGACCACATAAATCATGTATGAAATCCTGCTGGACGTCCAAGGTCATTCAGAGTGTTTTAGGATTAACTATGAGTCTGTTTGCCATTAGGGTATGTAATAGTTTTTCCATCCTACATCCGTCTATGAAGTTACGTAGAGCTATGAGTTAAAAATTCCCGCAAGAGAAATTGGATTCTAGTATAAGAAAGGCTTAGTAACACTTCAGCGCACTTACAACTTGCGTATCGTGAGGGTGTCAAGAAACGACTGAAAGAGCCTTCTCGCCTTTCTATAACAACTGCAATTATTGCAGCAATGTCTTACCCACGATTTAAAAACAAGTGGTAAACACTGTTGCTACCCATGACCAATGTAGGCTTACAACAAACTTCAGATACCTACATTATAGCCAAAGAAATGTGAGAGAAGTGGGGTCACGAGTTTCGAATGGCATTACGATGTAAAAAGAAAGTTTTATTTGCCGAAAATTACAGTGGAATTTATGATTTCTCAGTTTTTGCTGAAGAAGATTGCGAGCTGAAAGTCATACACAGAAGACATGATTAAAGACGAATTCAGAAGTACATAGCTTGCGTAGGAAGTGTCACAACGGTATATCTCTGTAAACCAAACAAAGTTTTGGTGAGATGCGTCAGAAAAGGGTTGTTCTAAAAACAACATTCGTTTAGTAAATGACAAAGAATGGAAGCAATAAACACAATTTGATTTCAAATTTATCTGTTACCCTTAACACCATTTATTCACAGATGCCGAATATGTGGCTTTATTCGTATATGTGAATAAAGTTTCGAATAATCTTTATTTCTCATGAATAACGAGTTTATATTTGTACTCATTATTAGTCATTCACATAAATGTCACCAGATCTGATGCTAAGTGAAGAGCATCAGGCGTGCATACACTGCAAATTCGCAACATATGTACATATTAGCGCATGTGCATGAAATCCGCGTTGCTGCAGACAAGCCCTCACGCGTCTGTGCCACCCGCGTGGTCGGTGTGTATGCGCTCACGCGGCCGTCATTAGATCGGTAATCTTAGGCAACTTTCGCCATCGTTCGCAAAGCGTATTCGCGCGCTTCCTTGGAGACCAGAGGTGCGTGGGGTCCACGCGGGTTGGACACGCCGTTGTTGGGGTCTACTCCAAACCCATCTCTGGGCCTTTCTCCAACTCCCTGCATGACCAAACTTCCATGTTCCAAGCAACCACGTTGGACGAGACCACATCTAGCCACAGATGGGATACAAAGGGCAACCACCTTTCCACACTATTCGGTATTTTCTGTGTACCAGCCTGAAACTTAATGTGCCTTTCGATGATTACTAACTTACCCTGATACACTCTAAGAGGAAAGAGAAGAAAAGAAAAAGAAAGACGACACACTTACGAAGGAATCATCTGAATGAGGTGGAAATCAGCAGATTTTATGTACGTGTACAGACAAATAACCGATTATAAATTCATAAAAAATTGGATGATTTATTCAGACCATAAAATGAGAAAATCGCTAATATGTAGGCCTAACTCTGGCCCTAATAAAGACAGTTATTCGGTTAGGCCTTGATTCACAGAACTTTTCGTTGTGCTCCTGAGTGACATTGTGCCAAATTCTATCCAATTGGCGCGTTAGATCGTCAAAGTACCGAGCTGATTGAAATCCATGCCAGTAATACTTCAAACCTTCTCAGTTGGGAGGAGGTGTGACAACCTTGCTGGTCATAGTAAAGTTTAGTAAGTGGGACAACAAGCAGTAGAAACTCTCACAGTCTGCTGGCTGGCATTATATTACTGGAATGTAACTCGAGGTTGGCTGGCCATGAAGGGCAACAAAACAGGATATCGTAGACATATCATTGCATTGTAAGAGTGCCGCAGATGACAGCCAAAGCGATCCTGCCATGAAACGAAAAGGCACTGTAGACCGTCACTCTTCGTTGTCAGGTCATATGGCAGGCGAATGCCACGCTGGTATCATACCACTGTCCAGGATGTCTCCAAATACAATTTTGCTGGTCATTGGAGTCACGTTCGAGGTTGGAGTCATCGCTGATGACAGTTACAGCTGATGAGCACTGCAAACAGGCTTGTTAGTGTACAGAGATTGACGGTAAACGGCGAAGGGGGTGACGTGAGCTCATCTGACTTTCTGTTTAATAGCCTGCTAATGGTCCTTGTGGTCACTGCTGCACCAGGTGCACATCTGATCGATGCTAATGATGAATCCAGGTTTCTAAGTGCCTCTCCGACGATCACTCAGTCGTAAAGTTTTGTCATCTCTCTAGGTTGACTGTATACTTCTTGACTTTGTGTCCGGCCATGGTTTGTCAGTCTTACCAGCATCGTCGAATAGTGGCGTGACTCCTATCCAAATGTGAAAGATTCGCTGGTTACTGCAATCGGCTTCTTTGAGCCCAACTGCACATCCTCTCTCGGCTGATGTTCACGCTCCCATCTGTGATGTATAGTTACTGTCTAGCTGAGTTCACGGAACGAGGTTCCCAAAGACTTTATGTCCTTGTATCGACATATACCCTGTTAACTATCTTTGCCAGCTGCGCCTTGAAATTGCACAGCAACCTCACACATTCATCAATAAGTCGCCAGTGTTAAAAATTTTGTAGACCTATGTTAACATCAGTTTGTGACAAATTTGGATCTCCATTCGTGGCGTTGGGGTTTCCTTCCTTTTTTGTCTTAGAGAGCTCTTCAAGAGATTTCAGTCACCTCTTGCACCCGTATCTCTGGGGAACTGCGGCATATAAATGTATCCCAGAAAATAGATGATCAGATTTCAACATATGATACTTACTACGTGGAAAACTTTGTCCCTAATACCCTTACCGATGGTATGGAGATGTGTAAAAATAGTCGGACACTACTTTTATTCGTATATAATCCATAGTTTCCAGAGTTTTTGACTTGATTGGTGATAGTGCCGCAGACAACTCAGGGGGCAGGGGCTGATGGTAGGAAATAGTGAGATATGAACAATGCTACTGGCACATTTAAATTAGATTCAACTGAAGTTGGTCTCGTATGACTTATAGTATGAAAACAAATGCTCTGTGACTAAGACACATCTAGCACTCCTTCCTAGGAATAAGGTGGTACTGTGGAAAGAATGATGTGCAAGCGTAATTTTGAAATGCAGTATGAAATTCCAATCTAATTTGGAACACGTATGACTCAATGTTTATGACAAAGTTCTATGGGGATAGGAAATTAATAGCTTACTTAGTTATGGGGGTGGGGTGCACATGTCAGCCTAAGTATGAAACGATTGTAACAATTTCAGTTGAATTTGGTACACATATGACTACCTATAAAAAGTATTATTTGGGTAATACATCCTTAGTGACAGGTTCGGGAGCATGAAGGGGTGACTTTTAATATGAAATTTTTATTTCCCGCCTCCATCCTAAATCCATCTATTGTCCACATTGATCTTTTATGAAGATTTGACAGGAGCGAAGATTGCAATAAACTTTCTAGTTTACTTAGCTTTTCATGTAGGGTTGGCTCCAAATCATCTTGTCTGGGGGTGTGAGTCTTAAAGCTGTAAATGCCACATTTTAGGGCCTTAGAGTTGGAGTGATCTAAATAAATTTGAAGATCGCTGTTGCAGAATTTTTGTTCTTACGTAAATATATTTTTACTCATTTTAATATATCATACAGACTTTTGATTTTTCACATTAGCAAAGCCGTAATTACGTTGTTCGCAGAAAATACAAAAATGCGTCTGATCACATCAGAGGCATGCTTACGACTCTGTCACTCTGCAGAAAAAACCGTTTTCCAAAGGGTTTACAATTTTTCTCAACAAATGAAATTATACTAGTTTCGTTACATAATTACTTTCGATTACCACTTCACAAATGAATCCAGAAATAAACATAGTAACCAGTACACTATTGCGTAATTAATAATAGAAATTTCGTGTGCCAATAATTCGTAATTTCAAGAGTTTATAAAACAAAATAATTTTAGCTGTACGCTTATCGATTATAACATCGAGAAAAAAAATTTATAAAGTAATTTATTTTCAAAAATTTTAGTTTGAAATATAACATACTGTGTATAAAATATATAAAAGTCTTCATAAAAGGTACTGAGATAATCCTGTCCTGTCCAAAATACGAAAAATAATACTGATATCGAAAACTTCTGTTGGGGAAAAGTAATGCTAGAGTAGGACGTCCGTTACAAACTGTAGATACGTTTTATTCCTCTCGATATCTAGTGTAAGATTAGAATGAATAAGTAATCGAGGAACGCTGGCTAGTACGTAGTAATAATAATAATAGTAACAGATCTGAGCCTTGTAAGAACAGAAATACCTAAGAAGCTAGAACGTGTAGAAAAAAGGATTCACAGGGAGATTCTGGGACTTCAAAGAACAGGAGATAGTCCATTCGAAAGACCAGTGTACCATGACTTGTAGCCCCGATAGGCTTCCGGGCACCATTAGGAAAAATGGTCATATTCTTTGGATACCTCCTTAGTTTGGGCTGTAGATGGTTGACTCCAGATAATACAGTTTCATGTGAACGAGAGAATCAAAATACCCTGAATCCAAAAGGTACAAATGGTTTTGGAACAAGTGGGTATCCAGAAAAAAAAAAATGGAAATGAAGTCCCATGCTTCTTTACAGAACGTAGGGGAACGATGCGGGAGACCCGCACCGCCTTACTAGGCAAGGTTCTAATGGAGGTGGTTTGCCGTTGCCTTCCTCCGACCGTAATGGGGATGAAGACGACACAACAACACCCAGTCATCTCGAGGCAGGAAAAATCCCTGACCCTGCCGGGAATCGAACCCGGGACCACGTGCTCGGGAAGCGAGAACGCTACCGCGAGACCACGAGGAAACAGATTTAAAATAAGCTAATTTTGAAATAAGAAATTGAGGCTGATATTTGTTACCAAGGAAGAATTATTCCCAGGACAAAAACATCAGCGTGATGAAAGTGGGAAAGAATGGGAATGAAAGGGTACATCTACATCTACATCTACATTTATACTCCGCAAGCCACCGAACTGTGTGTGGCGGAGGGCACTTTACGTTCCACTGGCATTACCTCCCTTTTCTGTTCCAGTCGCGTATGGTTCGCGGGAAGAACGACTGTCTGAAAGCCTCCGTGCGCGCTCGAATCTCTCTAACTTTACATTCGTGATCTCCTCGGGAGGTATAAATAGGGGGAAGCAATATATTCGATACCTCATCCAGAAACGCACCCTCTCGAAACCTGGCGAGCAAGCTACACCGCGATGCAGAGCGCACCTCTTGCAGAGTCTGCCACTTGAGTTTGCTAAACATCTCCGTAACGCTATCACGGTTACCAAATAACCCTGTGACGAAACGCGCCGCTCTTCTTTGGATCTTCTCTATCTTCTCCGACAACCCGATCTGGTACGGATCCCACACTGATGAGCAATACTCAAGTATGGGTCGAACGAGTGTTTTGTAAGCCACCTCCTTTGTTGATGGACTTCATTTTCTAAGGAGTCTCCCAATGAATCTCAACCTGGTACCCGTCTTACCAACAATTAATTTTATATGATCATTCCACTTCAAATCATTCCGTACGCATACTCCCAGATATTTTACAGAAGTAACTGCTACCAGTGTTTGTTCCGCTATCATATAATCATACAATAAAGGATCCTTCTTTCTATGTATTCGCAATACATTACATTTGTCTATGTTAAGGGTCAGTTGCCACTCCCTGCACCAAGTGCCTATCCGCTGCAGATCTTCCTGCATTTCGCTACAGTTTTCTAATGCTGCAACGTCTCTGTATACTACAGCATCATCCGCGAAAAGCCGAAAGTACTGGGGAACGGAGAAGCAACGACGCTGATCCGAATTAAAGTAGTTCTCACGAGACAAAAACGAAAAGAAGAATAAGATTGTTTATATGTAGCAGAGGGAATTACCGGAAGGCGACTCTCATAAATAGATACAAAGAGGAAGAAATTCCTAACCGAGATCCTGGGCCGAAAAAAGTGACAGCGAATGAATTTAAATTTCACTTGAGATCAAGCAAGGAATTGCATGGGAACTTTTGAAAAAATCACAATCACTATAAAGGAAAGAAATTGAATTTCTGTTGTTGTTATAGAAATAAATCAGAAAATGTTGTAAGCATGATACTGTCTTACCAGGAGAACACAAAGACACAAATCTATTGGGAGAAGGAAGTACGTTAGGATCTAGGGAAGTGTGGGATCAGTCAAACACATAAAGGGAACAGAGAGAGGCGTTCGCAGCAAAAATAATGGGAATGACGGATCCATCCGATTGAAAAGGCAATAGAAACACGATATTCACAGAAGATGAGCAGAAAGGAGAAATATGGTAATGCAGAAAGGAACCCAAGGAGGCAAGGCAACTGAGCAATTGTAGTCCAGGGATCTGAAACGACAAAGTAAATAAAATAGTAATAGTAATAATAATAATAATAATAATAGCTACAACCACGTCGTTTAGTTTTTGTTCCCAGGATATCTTACAATACTAAGCCGAAATCTTTATGTCTCCTCCGTTTCCTGTCTAAAGCAAGGATATTCCTAATTTCCTTGTCAACAGGACGTCAAGCGCTGGCTTATTAAATCTTTGTTTGCTCGCCTCTGTCTTTAATAAGTTCCAGAAGGCGTACGTTGCCGTTTTCAATCTGCTGTGAGATATACTTGTCAGCGGTCTGAAATTAAAGGCATATAAACACTATTATCCTGTAAAACGCAGTGACGTTCTTTCCCTCGGGCCTCCTCACAAGAACTGCTTAAGCGACAAAGAAAATGTAAACGTTCGCTCTGCACCGTTTTATACTTAAGAAAATTTCTTCCCTGCGTAAAGAGCACTTTGTAGAGCTAAAACTTTCACCGAAACCTAATTAAGATTCAGCCTACGGGAACGTAAGTCCCCATCTACTGAGACTTAATCTTCTCTTTTCGAAGGCGTCGGAGGGGCAAGTTACGGCTCAACAATTTTCTCAGGTATCTCGGGTGTCCAAAACGCGATTCTGTCCGCTCTTCGCAGTGTAACGAACATATTGATAGTTACTTGTGTACACCACGTACGTGACGTACTCGATGAATCTAGATTTTTAACATATTAGCATTTCGCTCTTTCCTCCAGGACCATGACGGCATCGCCTTCTTGACGTTATACCGACACTGCAGGGTCCAAATTTCATACTTGTTTTGATATGCCACTCGATTCTTGTCGAACGCTCACAATGACGCTACAGACTAACCTTTAACAGAAACAAGGACTGTGTGAAAATCACTTAGAACTCTTCATTGTGTTTACGGGCGCGCATAATGTGTCCCTGAAGCGCGTATGGAGCATAAGTTTCATATTTACCTGAACAGACTCAGAAAACCGCCTAGTTTCTGCACCAAGGCTGTACTATATACATGGCCAAAACACTCGTTGTGTTCAGTGAGCAGATCCTATCCCGTCTAGTAAGTCAATGCCGTTTGCGAAATACTTCACGAAATTTACCATACGGTTTGAAGTCTCATGGTGAAGAACCAGAAGAAACACGATATAAAGCTTTATTGGGACGTTACCTACATTAACAGTAACTTGTAGTATGAATTAATTTCCGGAATGGAACACAAGCTACACATTTATGACATATAGGGTCAAAGCAGGTGAGCAAAAATTGTTTGCTATTTGGCATTTGGAGGAAAAAATTTCTGAGAATGAAGTTTTGGAGCACGGAATTGTATGGTAGTGAAGCATGGGTTGTGAGAAAACCCTTCTTAATACGAGTACTTCGTTCTTGATCGTCCACTCTTACTATTCCCTCTTGGTTGTTGTACATATTGTATATGACCCGTCTCTCCCTATAGCTTACCCCTACTTTTTTCAGAATCTCGAACAACTTCCACCATTTTATATTGTGGAACGCTTTTTCCAGGTCGACAAATCCTACGAAAGTGTCTTGATTTTTCTTTAGCCTTGCTTCCATTATTAGCCGTAACGTCAGAATTGCCTCTCTCGTCCCTTTACTTTTCCTAAAGCCTAACTGATCGTCACCTACCGCATTCTCAATTTTCTTTTCCATTCTTCTGTATATTATTCTTGTAAACAGCTTCGATGCATGAGCTGTTAAGCTGATTGTGCGATAATTCTCGCACTTGTCAGCTCTTGCCGTCTTCGGAATTGTGTGGATGATGCTTTTCCGAAAGTCAGATGGTATGTCGCCAGACTCATATATTCTACACACCAACGTGAATAGTCGTTTTGTTGCCACTTCCCCCAATAATTTTAGAAATTCTAATGGAATGTTATCTATCCCTTCTGCCTTATTTGACCGTAAGTCCTCCAAAGCTCTTTTAAATTCCGATTCTAATACTGGATCCCCTATCTCTTCTAAATCGACTCCTGTTTCTTCTTCTATCACATCAGACAAATCTTCACCCTCATAGAGGCTTTCATTGTATTCTTTCCACCTATCTGCTCTCTCCTATGCATTTAACAGTGGAATTCCCGTTGCACTCTTAATGTTACCACCGTTGCTTTTAATGTCACCAAAGGTTGTTTTGACTTTCCTGTATGCTGAGTCTGTCCTTCCGACAATCATATCTTTTTCGATGTCTTCACATTTTTCCTGCAGCCATTTCGTCTTAGCTTCCCCGCACTTCCTATTTATTTCATTCCTCAGCGACTTGTATTTCTGTATTCCTGATTTTCCCGGAACATGTTTGTACTTCCTCCTTTCATCAATCAACTGAAGTATTTCTTCTGTTACCCATCGTTTCTTCGCAGCTACCTTCTTTGTACCTACGTTTTCCTTCCCAACTTCTGTAATGGCCGTTTTTAGTGATTTCCATTCCTCTTCAATTGTACTGCCTACTGCGCTATTCCTTATTGCTGTATCTATAGCGTTAGAGAACTTCAAACGCATCTCGCCTTACCTTAGTACTTCCGTATCCTACTTCTTGGCATATTGATTCTTCTTGACTAATGTCTTGAACTTCTGCCTACTCTTCAACACTACTATATTGTGATCTGAGTCTATATCTGCTCCTGGGTACGCCTTACAATACAGTGTCTGATTCCGGAATCTCTGTCTGACCATGATGTAATCTAGTTGAAATCTTCCCGTATCTCCCGGCCTTTTCCAAGTATACCTCCTCCTCTTGTGATTCTTGAACAGCGTATTCGGTATTACTAGCTGAAACTTGTTACAGAACTCAATTAGTCTTTCTCCTCTTTCATTCCTTGTCCCGAGCCCATATTCTCCTGTAACCTTTTCTTCTACTCCTTCCCCTAAAACTGCATTCCAGTCGCCCATGACTATTAGATTTTCGTCCTCCTTTACATACTACATTACCCTTTCAATATCCTCACACACTTTCTCTATCTGTTCATCTTCAGCTTGCGACGTCGGCATGTATACCTGAACTATCGTTGTCGGTGTTGGTCTGCTGTCGATTCTGATTAGAACAACCCGGTCACTGAATTGTTCACGGTAACACACCCTCTGCCCTACCTTCCTATTCATAACGAATCCTACACCTGTTATACCATTTTCTGCTGCTGTTGATATTACCTGATACTCATCTGACCAGAAATCCTTGTCTTCCTTCCACTTCACTTCACTGACCCCTGCTATATCTAGATTGAGCCTTTGCATTTCAGATTTCCTAGTTTCCTTACCACGTTCAAGCTTCTGACATTCCACGCCCCGACTCGTAGAACGTTATCCTTTCGTAGATTATTCGATATTTTTCTCATGGTAACCTCCCCCTTGGCAGTCCCCTCCCGGAAATCCGAATCGGGCACTATTCCGGAATCTTTTGCCAATGGAGAGATCATCATGACACTTCTTCAATTACAGGCCACATGTCCTGTGGATACACGTTATGTGTCTTTAATGCAGTGGTTTCCATTGCCTTCTGCATCCTCATGTCGTTGATCATTGCTGATTCTTCCGCCTTTAGGGACAATTTCCCACCCCTAGGACAAGAGAGTGCCCTGAACATCTATCCGCTCCTCCGCCGTCTTGGAAAATGCCGTTTGCAGAACGAGAGTGACTTCTTGTGTCGGAAGTTTTCGGCCACCAATGCTGATTATTTATCAAAGTTTAGGCAGTGGCGGGGATCGAACCCGGGACCGAAGACGTTTTGATTATGAATCATAGACGCTACCCCTAGACCACGGGTACCCCCCAAAGTACGTACGATGTAATATGTTTTAAACACAACACGCGTCTAACCGCCTTCTACTGAATAGTTTTCATGAGCGCTGCTATTTAGAAAAGAAAATATGCGGTTCTTACGCAAACTGTAATTATTAATATGGGTCTCAGGGGCTACTGGTTATTTATGTAGCTAATGTCACAAAGATTAACTGAGATGTTGTGGAGCTTATTTAATATGCTGATTTTCAATATTTGTGGTTCCTTATTTGCAAGGCATAACTGGAGAGTATCTCATCTGCCGTTAGGCGGCCAAAATGAAACATACTGGACTCATTCAGTGCTGTGGATTTTAGTAAATGAAATTTGTCACTACTGTCTTTAACTTTGAAATTAATGGAAGATCAAAACTGAGAAGTCTCTCGCATTTTAATTTAATATTATGATATGAAATTTTAATTAAATAATACAGTCAGCGTGATGGCCGACTAAATTCTGCTTGGGGAGATGAGCTCCCTGCACTATGAAGTTCTGTAAAAATTTTCTTAATATAATTAATGGTTGCGATCATGAGAGGTTACAACTAAGTCAATTATACACACTTTCTAACGGCAATTATAAGGATATTTTACTAAAATACAACCAAACTTACAGTAAATATTATCCAGCGCTACAATGGCGGCCTACCTCTAGACGAAACAAAACATGAGACAGAGCTCGTTCAATCAAAGCACTGTCTCTGATCTTCGTGGTCTATGTTACACATAGATTATACAAAAATACTGTGTTTTGTTAATTACATCGAAATTTGTATTTGTATAATAATAATTTACAATCTTAATTATTTGTTATACATCGCGCAGACGTACTTAGTTTTTAGATAATGTATGGTTCACACGTCTCGTAGCAGAAACTTCTTTTCCCTTTCTCCAAATGTCCATTTATGTGCTGTACCGTCACACTTCCTTCTTGACGTTGTGTTCGCCCATTGTTCACCCATTCGTGCCAACTTAGTCGAATAGTGATATCCTCCTATTCAAAGATCGAGTGATTCGTAGAACACTCCACCTGGTTTCTTTGAGTCCAACCACAAGTCCTCTCTCGGATGCTGACATCTCCATTGATTGTAGGTTGCAAGTGCTACTCTGAAATGAAGAGGCTGGCACAGAAGAGTCCAACTTGTGACTGGCCGCATCAAACCAGTCAGAAGACGGCAAAGTGAGAAAGAAAAATTGGCTATTACTGCGCTGCACTGTTGTGACATAGAGAGGACAGGGCAGAGAGCTGCCAGTTGAGATGTTGGGACTAAATTAAGACAGTGCGAATCATTTGCTATAACTCAGACTTACCGTAGAAAATCCGTGTTAAA
This sequence comes from Schistocerca americana, assembly GCF_021461395.2. Classification (NCBI taxonomy): domain Eukaryota; kingdom Metazoa; phylum Arthropoda; class Insecta; order Orthoptera; family Acrididae; genus Schistocerca; species Schistocerca americana. The sequence goes on along the minus strand of NC_060120.1, from coordinate 166,990,869 downwards.
CTGTTTATTGTTGTACAAGAGTTTTAAGAAAGTTTGATGACAGGTTCATTTAGTTGTTTAAATTGTCTGAAATCGCAAGACAGGTGTGTACTAGCAGCAGCGAAACTCCCCATTGAAGTTAAGACACTAATTAGAGGATATCCTGCAGCTATGGACTGCTTCTCCCCTTGCTATCGTTGACCCCGTTGTACAGACTCCACTGTTTTTCAAGATTTGTCAAATTTATTTTTATTATAACTTAGTAGGTGACTATCCCTCCTACCACAAGAGTCGTCAGTTAGCCTAAGGGATGGCATTCGCCTGCAGCATCTGCCTGCGAATGGTGCATATCTTGTATTTTAACTGAATGTATACTTTTTGACCTGAGGCAGAACCAGCTTAGTATTTGCCTAGATGACTTGAAAATAAGTCTGAGACCGAATGTTATAACAGACGAACGGTCCATAATAAACCACAAGGTTAGATTCGTGTCTTTCTAATCTACTTCTCTTGCAAACTCGTGAGCTTCGTGATAAGTATAGAAGCAGGTATTGCAGCTAGACGGTGACTAGTTAAGTAACGTGATGAGCTTAATTTCTCTTTACGCGGGTATATAAATCCACCACATCGTCTGCAAGGTGTTGCAGGATAGGTGGTGCTTAGAAATAATTGGTAATAAAAAAAACTGTATACGTTATCCCGTTTCCAAGGCAAGCAGCATTGCAATTAGCCAATCAAGCTGTTGCGAGATACGGTGTCGGGAAACGTGTTCATCAATTGGTTTCCTAATTGGAGGGCGACTCAGACATTGGCCAATGGAAGGTGGAATGGATCAAACTCGATCCGATGGATGAGCAGTCTCATGTGCTATCATCCACGCCGTGAGAACAACTGACACGGATGGTATCTGGCCGGCCGCTTAAATTTGCGCCGAGCAAAGGTGTGATTGGCTAACTTCAACGTTAATTATCTCGGAAACGGCGCAACGTATCGAATCGTTTTCCTAATAATTATTCCTCAGCACTACCTGCCCGGCAACACCGTTACAAGCTTTTCAGACTGCTTCCAACTAGCCTGTACACAGAGTGATTCAAAAGTAACTGTACACATTTCGTTGGTGTAATGCATGAATCAAAAGAAGAATAAAACGTTAAATAAAATTTTGTCTGAAATTACTCAATTTTCCATTTGTGAGGTACAATGTCGTTTGTGGTAGGGATTACATCACAGTCTTTTGGCCTATCGTATTCGCCTGCACATCGACTGATGTTGCTTTGTACACCCCTCTACTCTGGTCGGTTGATTCTGGTACGAAATTCTTTTATTTGACTTCGGCGTGGCCTGTTATAATCTGTGGTGCTGTGGCGCACTTGTTGGCGTACGAAACTCCTCGCGTAATTACCATACGAGGATATCAACCTCGTTGTGCAGTGAATGTGAAGTGTGGTGTAATGGAAAATCAGTCACTCGGACCGCGTGGTATTCCACAGGGTCTGACTGGCAGAGTTTATCGACAGTTTTTGAAACATGATTTGGGTCGTCACTCCATGATTCCACACGTGCAACACGAACCGATATATGTTTATGTATGACAGTGGAACTGCACATTTCAGTCGGGAGGAAAGGGAGTGTCTCGACGCTGCGTATGCCGGCAAGTGGAAAGGTTGCGCAGGCCTAGTAGCTTGGCCCGCCAGATCTCCGGATCTTAACTCCCTGGACTTTAACTTTTGTGGCCGTCTCAAGAAGCTCGTGTATGATGTCGGAATCGAAACCATAGGATAACTACAGCAGAGAAGTGAAAATGGCTGCGAGCTGTGCAGAATGAGATCAACGGAGTATGCAACATTCCGAGGGCGGTAAGAAGTTGACCACGTCTCTGTCTTTTGTCTGCAGGGGCACAATTTTGAACATGTTATGCGGTAAATTTACAATACGTAGATGTGTTATTTTCAGTTCCCTTTTGTCGTTGCTTACTGAGAGGAATTAATTCAGTTTCGTTTGTGTTGCCTCTGTGGTCTCTGCTCTACAGTATAACTATGAAATAAAGCAACTTCATACATAGCTTTTGATGCATTACACCCACGAAGTTTGTACAGGTACTTTTGAATCAGCCCCATATATAGGTAGTCCATAAATTGTATTTGCATGTGCATGAAAATACATTCATGTACCACGAACAGCCATAAACCAATTGTATTTCCATGAGCTATTCAGTCCCGATTCTATGAAGAAATGATTGTAATAACCTGAGTAGCCATAAAGTGATTGTATCTGTATGTGCTGTTGAATACAGATTCTGTTTAAAAAAATCATTATACTCTACATAGAAAGGTAAACTGTATTGATGGTGTCTCACAAGCTAAAAAAGTACTGAAATGGGTATCAAATTCTGACACTTGCATGTTACAACTAAGGCTCTACCATTGGAGCTACACGATCACACCTCACAGGCTGTTCTATTGCAGCGGAGACCATCTCAGTGAATTGTGGGATGTCAGATACCGGTACAAAGATCGAAACGAGATTTAATGGCACCATGGTTAGTTCTGCCTTGTGGATGTAGTTCATTTCATCAGAAAACCGGAAATGCAGCATCCGCCGACACCTGCAGTTCAGAACCAGTAATCTTGGTCACTTAGCTTTTAGAAATTTACGGAAGTCATGCCTCCATTGACGACAAGTGATAAGCAGTTTCGCAACCGTAAAGATTACAGCTGCGAGCGAATGCAAATGTTTGTTGGCTCTGCTCTCTCTATCGATGGAGAAGGGCCTGCGACGGTGATAGCGGAGACAGGCAGCTCCTTTCTACAGCCCTTACCTTCTCTGGCACTCTACTGGCCGATGTGAGATACAGGTTCAGAGGCTCTTTAGGAGGCTTAGGTATATTGGAATACGTGAGGCAATACTGACCCTACGACTTATGTTAGAAAATAGATTAAGGAAAAGTAAACCTAGCATTTGTAGACTTAGAGAAAGCTTTCTACGATGTTGACTGGAATACACTCTCTGAAATTCTGAAGGTGGCAGGGGTAAAATACAGGGAGCGAAAGGCTATTTACAATTTGTACAAAAACCAGATGGCAGTAATAAGAGTCGAGGGGCATGAAAGGGAAGCAGTGGTTGGGAAGGGAATGAGACAGGGTTGTAGCCTCTTCCAGATGTTATTCAATCTGTATATTGAGCAAGCCGTGAAGGACACAAGAGAAAAATTCGGTGTAGGTGTTAAAATCCATGGAGAGGAAATAAAAACTTTGAGGTTCGCCGATGACATTGTAATTCTGTCAGAGACAGCAAAGGACTTGGAAGAGCAGTTGAACGGAATGGACAGTGTCTTGAAGGGAGGATATAAGATGAACATCAACAAAAGCAAAACAAGGATATGGAATGTAGTCGAATTAAGTCGGGTGATGCTGAGGGAATTAGATTAGGAAATGAGACACCTAAAGTAGTAAAGGAGTTTTGCTGTTTGGGGAGCAAAATAACTGATGATGGTCGAAGTAGAGAGGATATAAAATGTAGACTGGCAATGGCAAGGAAAGCTTTTGTGAAGGAGAGAAATTTGTTAACATCCAGTATAGATTTGAGTGTCAGGAAGTCGATTCTAAAAGTGTTTGTATGGAGTGTAGCCATGTATGGAAGTGAAACATGGACGATAAATAGTTTGGACAAGAAGAGAATAGAAGCTTTAGAAATGTGGTGCTACAGAAGAATGGTGAAGAATGGATGGGTAGATCACATAATTAATGAGGAGGTATTGAATAGGATTGGGGAGAAGAGGAGTTTGTGGCACAACTTGACTAGAAGAAGGGATCGGTTGGTAGGACACGTTCTGAGGCATCAAGGGATCACCAATTTAGTATTGGAGGGCAGCGTGGTGGGTAAAAATCGTAGAGGGAGACCAAGAGATGAATACACTAAACAGATTCGGAAGGATGTAGGTTGTAGTAGGTATTGGGAAATGAAGAAGCTTGCACAGGATAGAGTAGCATGGAGAGCTGCTTCAAACCAGTCTCAGGACTGAGGACCACAACAACAACATGTATATTGCGTTAACTTTATTATGGTTACCAGTAAGCAAATACTCCACAACAACCGCTAGGCTTTTATATAATTTGCCTAGTAAATATTTTCCCAGAAGAAGGTTAAAAATACCGGTTGACTGTAATTAAAGAGCAGCTACTCATAGGGGCCTAGTGTGGGCTGTAATTATCGTTCAACAGCGAAACTTGGTGGATATCCTCATGCGTTAATGCGATTTACACTGGAAACAAATAGTTCCAATTTCGGCCACCAGGTACAAATCTGCGCTACGAATGCATGAAGGACGTATAGAAATGTTTCCATATGCAATGGATCAGGAACGATATGTGGCCAGAAAATGTCAAACAAGTGAGAAACACATTTTGTTGATTTTATTATTAACTTCCACTTATACAAGTTCAGTACGATTACAAGAGACAGAGACTAGCTGTTGCATCCGTAAAACGGATAGCTATTCACAGCAGTTTCGGTGGAATTTGAGCAACGTGTTCCTATACACTGGCCTTCAGATCAGATAGAGACCTAATATGTCCCTGGTAAACGCGTTGTTTCAGATATCAACAGAGCCTAATGTCTCTTGGATTCAGATCGGGTGGTCTTACGAGCCTTGCATCTGGAAGACCTCCAGAGCAACACGTCAGCGGGAGGTTGCATTAAGCAGATCTTCGACGGGGCAAGCGACATATGTTGCGTACATTGCATGAAAACAATGGTTTCCACACACTTACGCTATTCCAAAACAAGAATCACATGCTGTGCAAGGTCTTGATAACGTACACACGTCACGGTGCACCTGGGTGTGTATATTCTTCAAAGAATAACGGATCGAGAGCAACAGTGCTTGTGAATCCGTCCCACACAGTCACATACGGCGAGTACAGTGGCTCTTAGTGCACAACAGGCTATCGAACAGGACCCCAAATTCCGCAGTTCGTGTATTCGCTGCAGCTGTAGTGTAAAATGTGCCTCGTCACTCCACAGAATACTGCCAGCCCACAAGCCATCAAGTTCGATCCGTGACAGAAATCAAAAAGCAAATTCATAGCGTTGCTGCGGATCATTAATTTCAGTTGCTGCACCATCTGGATCTTGTACGAGTACAAGTGTAAAAAAGGCCGCAAAACTTTCCGTAGTGTTCACCATGGGATGGCTAATTCTCGTGACACTGCACGAGCACTAGCACTAGCCGGGTCACAAGCTGCATGGTCAGTTACAGCAGCAGCAGCAGCAGCAGCAATCTCGTCAATAACTTCTGCGGGAAAAGTACGCCTTCCTCTTCCAGGTATCACGCCAAGCTCATCTTCTTCACACCATTTAATTACATCGGGTCTCTCCTCAGGCCTTCCCGTCGGCGACACACTCAATGCAGCACCATAATTGCTGCTGTTCACATAAAACAGTTTCGATAACAGTACACGGTCTCTCTTATCGACAGCCATATTGTTCACACACTTTATGGCTTCTCAAATGACGGCGCGGATCTCATAGCATTGCAGAAACAGTGTATGGCGTCAGATTTGCACCTCGTGCCGAAAACTGGAACTAATTTTTTCCATCGTAAATCGCTCCTCATTAATGCATTAGCACATCTACCAACTTTAGCTACCATACGATAATTATGGCCTTCAATGGACCTTTGTGAGGAGCTGCACTTTAATTACAACCACGCGGTACCTCACATTCCCACAACTCTCACTACAGTTACTCAGGTTTCCTTTTGTTTTAAGGCATATGCTAGGACTTAAAACACCTTCCAAAATTTACCAGTTAGAACTCTCTTTGACCCACTACCAAGTCGTCTGGTATTTGGATAGAAAGTCACTGATTTGTTAGGTGGTCATTACTCCAACAGCCCGCTCTACTTAAATGGGTAGGGAATGAAAAGTTCGTGTGGTCTTCAGTCCGAAAATGGTTTGATGCAGTTCGTCAAGCCACTCTACCCTGTGCAAGCCTCTTCATTTCCGACTAACTGCTGTGACTTACATCCTTGTGCATCTGCTTGTTGGATAGATCTGTTGGTCTCCCTCTAGGATTCTTAACCCCCACACTCCCCCAGTACTAAATTGGTGATCCCTGATGTCTCAGAATATGTCCTACCAACTGATCCCTTCTTATAATCAGGTTGTACCATAAATTTCTTTGCTTTCCAATTCTATTCAGTACTTGCAATAGTTACGTGATCTACCCAACTAATCTTCAGCATCCTTTTGAAGTACCATATTTCAGGAAATTCTATTCTCGTCTTGTCTAAACTGTTTATCGTCCATTTTTCAGTTCTGCACATGGCTACATTTCATACAAATACTTTCAGAAAAGACTTACTAACACTTAAATCTGTACTCGATGTTAACAAATTTCTCTTCTTCAGAAACGCTTTACTTTCCATTGCCAGTCTACATTTTATATCCTCCCAACTTCGGCTATAATCAGTTATTTTGCTTCCCAAATAGCAAAACTCCTCTACTACTTTAAGTGTCTCATTTCCTAATCTAATTCTCTCTGATTTAATGCGACTACATTTCATTATCTTTGTTTTGATTTTGTTGTTGTTGATCTTATATCCCCCTTTCAAGGCTCTGTCCATTGGGTTCAACTGCCCTTCCAAATCATTTGCTGTCTCTGACAGAACTACAGTGTCATCGGCAAACCTTAAAGTCTTTATTTCTTCTCTCTGGACTTCATTTCCTGTTTCAAATTTTTCTTTTCTTTCCTTCATTGCTGCTTAATGTGCAGACTGAATAACGTAGGGCACAGGCTGAAACCCTGTCTCGCTCCTTTCTCGACCAGTGTTACATTTTCATGCGCCTTGACTCTACAAGTGCCCTGTGATTTCTGTACAAATTGTAAATAGCTTTTCGCTCCCTGAATTTTACCCCTGTTACCCTCAGAATTACTGAAGAGAGTATTCCAGTCAGTACTGCCAAAAGCTTTCTTTAAGTCTACAAATCCTATAAATGTAGGTTTGCCTTCTCATAACCTGCCGTCCATGATAAGTGTTAGCGTCAGTAATACCTCTCGTGTTCCTACGTTTCTCCCGAACCCAAACTGATCTTCCCCGAGGTCGCTTCTGCCAGTTTTTCCATTCTTCTGTAAAGAATTCGTGTTAGTACTTCGCAGCCTTTACTTATTAAGCTAATAGTTCGGTAATGTTCACATCTGTCAGCACCTGCATTCTGTGGAACTGGATTATTATATTCTTGTTGAAGACTGAGTGTGTTTCGCCTATCTCACTGCTCTTGTTCACCAAATGGAAGAATTTTGTCATGGATGGCTCTCCCATGCCTATCAGTAGTTCTAACGGAATATCAGCTGCTCCCAGGGTCTTGTTTCGACTTACGTCTTTCAATGCCCTGTCAAATTCTTTTAGCAGTATCATCTTCATACATGTTCTATTCCATTTCTATAATACTACCCTCAAGTACATAACCATTGTATAGACTCTATGTACTCCTTCAAACTTTTAGCTGTTCCTTCTTCACTTACGCTTGGTTTTCCATATGCGCTCTTAATATTCACACAGGTGGTTCTCTTTTGTCCAAAGGCCTCCTTTGTATGCCTGTAGGTTGTATCTATCTTTCCCCTAGTGATATATTTTTTTCTAAATTCTTACATTTCTCCTCTAGAAATATCTGCTTAGCCATTTTCCACTTCCAGTCAATCTCATTTTTTACACGTTTGTATACCCTTTGCCTGCTTCATTGCTGCATTTTTATATTTTCTCCTTTCATCGATTAAATTCTATACCTCTTTTGTTACCCAAAGGATTTCTACCAGGCCTTGCCTTTGTACTTATTTGATCCTCTGCTGTCTTCACCATTTCATCTGTCATAGCTACCCATTGTTCTTCTACTGTATTCCTTACCCTTGCTGTTGTCAAGCGTTCCCTAATGCTCCTTCCCAAACTCTCAACAACCTTTGGTTCTTTCAATTTATCCAGGTCCCATCATCTTAATTTCCTATCTTTCTGCAATTTCTTTAGTTATAATCTACAGTTCATATTCAATAAATTGTGGACAGAATCCACATCTGCTCCTGGAAATGTCTTACAATTTAAAATCTCGTTCCGAAGTCGCTGTCTTACCACTATATAATCAGTCTGAAACCTTCCGGTGTCTACAGGTCTCTTCGACGTATACAGCATTCTTTCATGATTTCTGATGAAAAGTATACAAAAATAATCACATTCGCATTCTTTCCTGCTTTGATTTTCTAAGTGTTCAAATTGTGTCTAAACTATGCTCATAATGGTGGCGATCTTGAGCAGCCGAAGAAGTAAGTCATTTTCCATGCTGATCTTATCATAATAATAGGAAATAGACTTTGGGGGAACAAAGAGTGGTCTCGTCCTTGCCGAGATGGTGTACATGTTGAGAGACTACGAAGTAACCTTCTCTGTAGCCAGTGTTCCTCCACTTGAGTCACAGGAAAACTTCAAGCGGGCAAGACTCTCAATATTCGTGGTATCTGTCTTCGACCTACCCTGTAGTACTGGAATATTTTATACAATGTGGTAGTGTGCTGACATCAAACCTAGGCAAGCAGTGTAATTGAATAGCTTTGTGCAGTTGTTTATTGATAATGATACATTATTACATTTTGTGCTGTGTACATGCATATAATTGTGTGGGGATGCGTAGTCAATTTCTGTTTAAGTAATTTTTAAGTAGTTTTGGGAAAAAAAGTGACAACTCATACAATTTAACAGTTTTACAATATGTAAGTGTGTGCCCACATGATTTTTTGCGAAGATATATGAGTGTGCATTTCAACCTCTTCATTTTACACAGTTCAGTAAAAATAAGGCAGACAGTGACATACAGTTTGTTACCTTATATTGGTGCAGAGGGCGACGAACAATCACTTTATTGTAAATCTTTAATGGTATCAGTGATGTGATACAGGCTGGAGAAGTACTTTAGTGTTTTGTTACTTAGTGACCATGAGGGGATACGTAGACAACCTTTTAATTTTGAGGTGTGTTTTAATGCATCGGCAACTTGGTATTTTGTTTTGATTGTGTGGAAGTGTGTATAGACAACTTTTTAAGTACGATAATGATAGAAGCTGAAGAAATGAATTAAAATTTGTGCCATGGCCGGGACTCGAAATTTTGAACTGTTTCAAGGAAACAGAGTTGAGAAACAACATGTGATAATTAGAAAACGTCAAATGTTTCACAGTACTATATGTAAGTGTGCGACCACAGTACTGCATGGGTATGTTTGTGACTGTGCACACACAGTCTTATTTTAACTGGTGTAATAAAGGCAGACCACACGCTCACGTATAATGTGATTTAACATTTTCATACAGTTATGTGACTGTAATTGTAGGCCACTGGCATCATTTCATTATGTACTCACTTACTTTATTTTAACTCCCTATGAAAAGAGATATCTGGAGTTGATCAATGCTTTGAGGTTGGTGTTACGTAATAAGGAGATGTAGGTGCCGGGCTAATCTCTTTGTTGAAAAAGTATTCGGTAATTCACTGATGTGTTTTGTAATCAGACTTTAGCAGTCCGTGTAGTTGAATTACTTTCTTGTACTTGAATGAGATTTTCACTCTGCAGCGGAGTGTGCGCTGATATGAAACTTCCTGGCAGATTAAAACTGTGTGCCCGACCGAGACTCGAACTCGGGACCTTTGCCCCCAGGCTGTGGCTAAGCCATGTCTCCGCAATATCCTTTCTTTCGGGAGTGCTAGTTCTGCATGGTTCGCAGGAGAGCTTCTGTAAAGTTTGGAAGGTAGGAGACGAGGTACTGGCAGAAGTAAAGCTGTGAGTACCGGACGTGAGTCGTGCTTCGGTAGCTCAGTTGGTAGAGCACTTGCCCGCGAAAGGCAAAGGTCCCGAGTTCGAGTCTCGGTCGGGCACACAGTTTTAATCTGCCAGGAAGTTTCTTTCTTGTACTTGTTCACTTTTCAATGATATGGCACGGCGTTTTGTAAACTAGGTGTTTGTCGTCTTCTTCCAAGACAAGTCATGAACTATGACTAAAAACTTCAGTCTACTTGTTATATTGTGGATGTGTTTTATGTGGTCCGTACTCCCTCCTCCCAAAGTATGGAAAGCGAAGGTATTGCGGTAGAAGAGATTTGTTTCACATAATCGAAGATGAAGAGGTGATCATAGCTCGTAAGGTATGCATTTTAAAGCCTATGATTACCAAACTTCTTTGCTTAGAAAGATCCTTCCTGTTATATTCCTGAATATTGAACTTTCCCCCTGGAACACCAGGTATAGGTAAGTCTAGATCGCTGTGGATCTTCTAGACATGTGCCAATGCGATCAGAGTAAAGGTTTCTTCAGATTATTAGGGAGTAAAAGGGCACAGATATGAAATATTTGTCTTGCACAAATGGTATCTATGAGATGCAATTTCTTTACGTACACAGTCAGAGAGCTGACGTAACATGCTGTTGCATACTCTATGTCGACAGATCCTAGATGTACCCTTGTCCATTTTTAAGCTACGCTACAAATCACTTTATTTGTGAAAATACAATGTACAATCACCTACAAATTTAACATATTCACAAGTACCTTTCCCTTTAATCCATATAAAAACAGTTTCATTAACTGATATCTTACGTCTACTACGTGTATACAAGGAAAAGGGTGAGGGTGACATATATGTTGATTTGCCAAAGTCTTTATTTGCATTTTCGGTGACATGATATGTTCGATAGGCTATGATGTCACGATCAACGAAGCTTTCCAGTCCGGATACATTAGGTACGCCTGTACCACCACGTACAACAGCAACTGTTAACCATCCGTTCCCATGGGTAAAGGAATCATTGATGTCGATGCTGAAGTTCAGTCTGCAACCACAGAAGACTGCGGGTCCATCCAACAACGAATGTGCAGCGACAGATTTAACAGTATTCTTTTTCTTCAGATTATTAGGGAGTAAAAGGGCACAGATATGAAATATTTGTCTTGCACAAATGGTATCTATGAGATGCAATTTCTTTACGTACACAGTCAGTAGAGGCAACAGATCTGTAGGGAGGGTTCTACACTGCTGGAGAAAAAGTCCAGAAACATTCCCATGGACTTTGTTCAGTGGCACAAGTGCATACCTAGGGATTGCAGTATTAGTGATTCATTTGTCACTGACATTGGCAAACAGCGCTCAGGAGGCCAGTCTCTGCACCCTCTGTTTCCACTCTGCAGGAACTCTGCTGAGTTTAGAAGCGAACAGTGTTTGCAACAGTTAGTAAGAGCTGATGGTAGGATTCAAGTTTGTTGCAGATCCCACGAAGCCATGGAACCAAATTGTCAACAAAGCACTACGTAAGCTGGTGTGGTCTGGGCTATATTTACAATGAATGAACTGTGTCCTCTGGTCTATCTGAACCGAACATTGACTGGAAACGATTATGTCTGACTACTTGGAGACCATTTGAAGCCATGTTACCTCGCCACAACTGTTCGCGATTTGTTTGAAGAACATTCTAGATAATCCGAGCGAATGATTTGGCCACCCAGATCGCGCAACATGAATCCCATCGAACATGTAAGGGACATAATCGAGAGGTTAGTTCAAACACAAAATCCTGCACTGGCAACATTTTCGTAATGAAGGATCGGGGAGGGAAGGAATATGTGGAAAACGCTGAAGTCAGGGGATGACTTATATGTTACTAGAGGGAGCTGTAGAGGGCATAAACGGTATAGGAAGACAGAAATTGGAATAAATCCATCACATAATTGAAGACGTAAGTTACAAGTGTTCCTCTGAGATAAAGAGGCTGTTACAGGAGACGAAGTCGTGACAGGCCGCATCAAACAGTCAGGAGACTGATGACTCAAAAACATAAACAAAGTGGACGCAGAGTGGCATGAACGACTCTTTGGGTTCATGCCATGTCGAGTTGCTGCACTGTGTTGGGCAAAATGAGATCCTACGCGATATTAGCAGACAATCGATGACTTTTTTCGCCTCAGTGTATAACATTCATTTGTCGAACAATTTTTCTGGGCTGACAAATCCTATGAATATATCTTCATTTATCTTAAATCTAGCTTCGTTATCAAGGATACTTGCTTCGCTGGTGTCTTTTTCTTTTCATTGTCCTGAATGTTATTGCGATCAACAAATCAGATACAGAAACTGTTATACTGATTATCACATTGAGCTACCATTGCTACTTTTCGAATTATATGGAGCATATTCATCTAAAAGCCAGGTTGTGCGTCCCTGGTTTCATACTATGCACAAACTTTTATAATCGTTTGTTGCTAAAGCTTCCAGAAATTCGAAATGAACGTTATGAGTCCATATTACTCTCTCTCTCTCTCTCTCTCTCTCTTTTCATAAGTCTTCCAAAGCTCCTCGTCAGATAATCCGCCCTCCTCTTCCAAATGGTAGAGTCAATCCGTGTTTTCTCTCCACGTATCTGATGTATCATTCACCATTAACAGTGATATTCCTATTCATTTAATTTTCTTGTCATGTAAATATCCCCAGATTTACGTTTCTGTCCGTTGAAGTAGTAACACATCGACGGTGTATAAAATAAATAAAATAAAATAAAATAAAATATTAATTATTTTATCTGTATGATAGTGATTGGTTGTAATTAATATTTGCTTATCTGGAACGGGGACGTTTAATTATTTGTTATCAGACGCTTGACAATGGCTTTTTCGTAAATGCAATGGTATTCGTAGCTGACCGTGAAATAAGACTCAAATAATCGGACTTCGTATTTAAATCGTTTCCAAAGACTGCTGCGGTAGGTGCGGACTCAAATCTAAATTCTCAATATTAGAGTAATTTTGCCAGCCATGTCAATACGTCGTACAGAGGTGACTGTCTACTAAACATAAAAAGTTTACACAGTTAGTTAAATCAGATATATTCAACCAATAAGCCTACAGTTAAATAATTCTACTTACTTTCATAAATATAAATTCTTTACAGAATCGAGTGCCTAGTAAGATTGCAACTCGCAGTGTTCTTATATAACATCAAATATGGCGGTGTGCCAGTCAATGAAAAATACGTGCTTCCCGCACCACTTATCCAAGACCTCTCCCTTCTTAATGAAACATAAGAGTATCGTAATTGTGTTTTTTGTTTTATCAGCGACATAGCGCTGCAGTTCTGTGCCATAGGTTTTATTTATTTGTCAGAGATTAATTATTTAATTAAGATTTCGCGTCTCCGAGGAAACTCACGCACGGCATGCAAATGTGCCTTTATATTGCCCCCTGAATTGCGAGGCGAAGGACACACCTGCAGGCGAGCAATTCACCTAAAGGCACAAGAAAATCTAAGTTATCTACAACTATTTACATGACATACATTATACAGTATATTATATACAAAATTTGAATGACGCGCTTGCGCCGTAAAAGTTCTTATGTTGGCAAAATAGAGGGCGCGCATGCGCAGAAGCGTCAGTATGCCTCCGTAAATGCAATGGTATTCGTAGCTGACCGTGAAATAAGACTCAAATAATCGGACTTCGTATTTAAATCGTTTCCAAAGACTGCTGCGGTAGGTGCGGACTCAAATCTAAATTCTCAATATTAGAGTAATTTTGCCAGCCATGTCAATACGTCGTACAGAGGTGACTGTCTACTAAACATAAAAAGTTTACACAGTTAGTTAAATCAGATATATTCAACCAATAAGCCTACAGTTAAATAATTCTACTTACTTTCATAAATATAAATTCTTTACAGAATCGAGTGCCTAGTAAGATTGCAACTCGCAGTGTTCTTATATAACATCAAATATGGCGGTGTGCCAAATTTAGATCACGCGGCACAATATTGCAGTTCATATTGTTCGTGTGCGCGCGCATTTCTTAGTCGTTGCACAAAGAAAATATTCCACCAAGATTACATATGAAGACTACATTCTATGACAGGTAACTTAGTTTTAAAATTGCAATGTTTGTTATAATACAGTACAACTTTAGATTGTTGAATGTTCTTAGTTACATAGTATTGCATTGAAATGCTTCAAAGAAAAATGCCTTTATGTTTCAGGTGCGTTGACCTATACACATCGTGTCGTTATTACAGTTTATATTCATCTGCTGCACAATAATTTTTCACAGGTTAGTGTCGTCGTGGTAAAGTTTTTTGATCACAGTAACATCGCTGTATAACAACGTGATTGATACATAAGCATGTCCATTTCCTATTTCCATTATAGTCGTTGTGATGCAGTTCGTTGTGACAAAAGGCATTGTTTATTACAGGTCAGACGTAACCCGTCGAGTAATTGGTCCATATGCAGTTCGTTTTCGATATTCCGTGGAAGCTTGGTTGCAGAACCTCGGACGGCACATAGCTGGCGTCGATCCTTGGATAGTCCAGGTAAGTGTGTCCGTCACATTTCGAGAACATTCCATTCCCTGAAGTTCCAACCAAAATTCTTCCACTCGTCGTGTTGTTTTCTGGACAGGCACGTTGTGACCATTTAATCCAGTTAACATCTTGAAGTTAGATACTGTAGTAATGTCACTAGACGATGCACCAATTACGCACTTCACATTTTCAGTTTTTTTTTTTTTTTTAATATAGCTCACCTAAATGTTCGTAGTTACTTATCGAAGAAATCGTTCATCGCGTTTACAAAGGTACGATGCATCATGAATGTCATTAACAGCCTCTTTCACATAGGTTTCTGCGTAGTTGCAGACTTAGTAATATACGTTAATGTCCGTGAACAGCGGTTCACTACGCATTTTGGCACTCGTTATTGTTCAAATTTTCACATAGTAACAGTTACATTATACATCAGTAAAAAAAAAAGAAAACATAAGTAATTATACATATACACGTCACATATTTTCTTAGCATAAACATAATACAGTTACACATAAACATGTTTACATCATCATTACATAACTATAAATTATTGCATTGTGTCACATTTGATTACATGAATTGCAGATATTTACGTCCTCTTTAACGGTTTTGCTGGGATTTTATCGATGTTTTTTTTTTTGTGATGTCATCTGAAATTAAGATAGGTTAGACACAACATTCATTACATCAGTAGGCAAGACCAGGCGTTTTCACTACTCAATAAATATTCAAAATAATAAGAGACGGAAAGCTGTTAGATTCCTCGCGTTTTGTGCGTGTGTGTATAGTGTCTGTGTGGCCTTGGCTACTGGTAGATGCTTTTCTTGCTGAGAGATGTGCGTCTAATCTATTTCTCGAAGTAAAAGATCGCTTCACAGATGACGTCTGTCGGTTCGTCAGGTGTCATACCAAGTCAGTGGTACCTACAGTCACAAATGTTCCGTGAAAAATTAATATATCCTTCACTGCTACGTAATCATAAATTTTACTTTAATATTCAGTCTTCTCGGTGGTGCCGCGGCGTTGAAAGAAAAGTTCTTCTGTCTTCAACTGCGTCACTGGAACCGCTGAAATGAAAATTTCTATACTACTTATTATCTGTGTTGTAGCAAACAGAGTTTTGCGAGTTGCTTAGCAATGTTTTCATGGGTATGACTTTGACATTATTTAGCATGAAATTCTCTAAGATCTCGGTGTGCGTATAGCCCAATAATTTTGTTAGTTCTAGGATGTTGTAACAGATACGCACCAGGATGCGGTATGTTAACAATTATATAAGGTCCTTCATATAGCAGACGCCACTTAGCATTGCGTCGTTTGAGTGCTACAGATTTATGATGAGTACGAAGTAGTACAAGCATTCCTACCTTGAATTTTTGTTTTCTTTTTATTATGTTTGTGTGATGTTTGTTTCGTATGTGTGCGTGATGTGCCAGTGTAGTTAATACTTCTTTTATTTTCTGTTCAGGTGTGATTTCCTTGTCTGACAACTTAGGTAATGGTTCTATCCATTGATCGTTCTGTTTGCAACTGAACATGATCTCGTTAGATGTGTAATTTGTATTGTAAATATTTAAGTTATTGTGTACGTCTTCGAAAAGACTTAGGTAGGACACCCAATTAGTATGTTTTGATGAAATATAGGTCCTCATGAATCGATTTAGTTCTCGGAAAAGTCTTTCAGTCGCGTTACATTGTGGACTAAACTTTGAAATAAATATACTTTTAATGTTATTGTCCTTCAAGAAATTTCTCCATTTGTACTCAGAGTAGTATGCTGCATTATCTGACAGAATTGCTTTAGGTTTTCCCACGCGCGTCAGGTAATCACTTGAGAATCTTCGTATTATAGCATTTGCAGTGGCGGATTTTAAAGCATAAAGTTTTACATGTTTAGAAAATATATCGTAAAAAGCTAAGATATATTTGACACCTCCAGAGCTTGCTGGATGCGGTCCACTGATGTCAGTACATAGCATTTCCAGGGGTTTACTCGGTAAAATAGAATGTAAATCTGTTTTTGTGGATAAATTCTGAGGTTTTGATTTTTGACATATGACACATGTTTTCAGTCCCCTGTAAATTTTTCTTCTCATATTGCTAAAATAACAGTATGTGCTGAGCTTTGCCAAACACTTTTTCGTCCCATAATGACCCCAAACTAAGTGTGTGTGCCAAATCAGATTACGTTCAGACTCTTTGGGAATGCATACACACCAGTTAGTAGCATTTGGATGTCGGCGATAAAATAACACATCATTGTGTAACTTGTAATACCTAGTCAAAGGATGATTGTGTTTTTCTACCAGTAATGTTATTATCTTATACCAGTGAGGATCAGATTTTTGTAATTTAGCCATGTTTCTGCACATATCAATATAATATTGGTGATACTGCTTGTCTTGCATTAAGAGAATCCTGTAGTCATTTATATTTTCTAAGTCACTGTTGGTTTCATTCATACCTTGTGGAAGTCTAGACAAAGCGTCGGCAATGGTGTTGTCCTTACCTTTTATATACTTAATTTCAAAAGAGTAGTTCTGAAGTGTAACTGCCCATCGTGATAGTCTAGGATGTACAAGTTTACAAGTTAACAAAAATGTCAGGGCCTGGTGATCGGTATAAATTACTGTATGTTTTCCAAATAAATAATAATTGAATTTCTTGAATGCCCAGACTATGGAAAGTGTTTCTAACTCAGTAGTGGAGTATGTACGCTCACATTCAGTTAGAGTACGACTTGCAAACCCAATAATTCTTATCTGTTCCTTTCCTTTATTCTTTACAACTTGAAATAAGCAACAGCCCAAGCTAGTACGTGAAGCGTCACAAGTCATACAAAAATCTAAATTGAAATCTGGATGGCTCAATATGTCTGCATTCACTAAAGCATGTTTAATTGTATTAAAGTCATTCTGGCACTGTTCCGACCAGATCCAAACTTGATTCTTTCTGAGTAGATTTAGCAGATGTTTACTGTTCAAAAGTGGTTGTGGTAAAAAACGTCTGAAAAATGAACATAGCCCAAGGAATGATTTTAATTGCTTTTTAGTTCGAGGGCTAGGAAAGTTTCTGATAGCACCTGATTTACTGGGATCAGGACGTATGCCCTGTGAATTAATGATATGTCCTAAATATTTTATCTCACTGCAACCAAATTTTGATTTTCTAAGATTGGCAAATTTTTCTAAAATTCTTTGAAGTGTGTCAACGTGTTCATTCCAAGACTGTGTAGCTATCAGTATATCATCTACATAGTGTGTGACTGTCTCAACTAAATCATCGCCAAGCACGGTATCCAGGGCTGTAATGAATACCCCAGAACTGACATTCAATCCGAAGGGTAGAACACAAAACTGATAGG